>NC_133756.1:4800000-5136250 GCF_036562045.2 Rhinolophus sinicus
TGCTGTTCTCCAGAATGTTTTCTCAATCTGTTGAGATTTTGCTTCCGGGCAATTGTTACCAGTTTGGTTCAAATAAACTCATAAAAATTCTCTGCAGGTTTGGACGTATCTTCCGTCAGCATTCCTGTCCTGTGAAATCTCATGATGGGTGTTGCCTTCTCTCTCCTTTTTCTGCATTTGGTATCTAGTATAACATTTACATCGCCACAAAAAGAGTATGAACAGTTATCTTCAGTAATCATAAACAGTTGAGCTATATAGAAAAACCCAAATAACAAGTATAACTGTTACTATGACTAATATTAACAGACAGGTAAGACAAACAAAATGGGTTCTGAATTCAGTATCAATCTGTACATGTACAGGTCTTGTCGATGTCTTGGGATTGATGTCTTGTCTACCTCTACTGTCAGTGCTTCCCGTCCTCAAGGAGTCTTCGATGTCTGTAGACAGGGTGTTACTGCAGACTCGAAAGGGTCCACTTGCCTGCGCGCATCCAATCAAAAGAAAGAGGAGCAGAAGTTTGCAGCAAAGAAAGTAAAGGTTTATTCAGGGAGTTGGCATGAAGTCTAGAAGACAGGTGAGCCAGTGCTCTCAAAAACCTGGCTCCCTGATGGCCTCTAGTGGCTACATTATATAAGGGAAAAAGCATCAGTTATGGTTGCTTTGGGAGCTGGGGTTGGGAGCTCTACAGATTGGTCAGGGCTAAGGCAGGGGACACTTGATCATGGCTTCAGGCCCTGGTGTCAGTCATGGCCTTGTTCCATCCAGTTTCCAGGGCCTGCAGTCCGTGGGGCTGTTCCGCTGTCATGGGTCCCGGAGCTGAAACGTAACTGAGGCCGAGGTGTCAGCTTGGTTGTCCTGAACCCTCACTCATTGTTGGAGGTTTCGTTATTGTATCCCAGTCATGGTTGATAGACCTGAAACTTGATTCTTTCATGAAGCTTTATTCTTAGGTGAATTTGGTGTTGACCAGAACGCAGTGTCCTAAGGGCTTAATGATTAGAAGGAGTGGACGTACAATATAAGTACAGATAGGAGGATGTGTGGAAAGAATGCAGGTGACTTACATAGTTCTGTCAGGGTGAACAAAGCTGGCTTGGATTAAAGCAGAATGTGTGCTGAAGAAATGAAGTCATGTGCGGTTAAAGGGTGTCCATTAGCGGTTAGGTGCCTGATAAGGTCCCTTCTAACAAGGTTGGGGAGTTTTATTTCATGTCCTTCCTAATAAAACAAAATCCAGGTGGCAGTCAGTGATCTTTAAAATGTTCGTCTTCTGGGAGCTTGCTGTGAAAGGAGATGGTTACCCACTTGGCATTTTCTTGAAATGACTCTATCAAACCCTGGCAATAGTGTAGGCTGTCTTTTCTTCCCTTTCTTTCGCCTTGCGCTCCCCCCGCCTGAGGCAGTCGGTAGCCAGTCGTTGGTCAGCCGCTCACATCAGCTCACAGCAGCTCTCGCTGGCTGCCAGCCACTCACGATGGCCACCGACCACTCATGGCAGCACACGGTAGCCCACGGCAGCCCTTGACAGCACACAGCAGCTCACGCTGGCTGCCGGCCACTCATGGCAGCCCACGGCAGCACACGGCAGCACACGGTAGCTCGAGGCAGCACATTGCAGCCCACACCATCCTCCGGCTGCTCACGGCCTCTCAGCTCCAGAGAGAACTGTTGTTCACAATCTTAGTTGTAGAGGGTGCAGCTCACTGGCCCATGTGGGAATCGAACCGGTGACCTCTGCGTTAGGAGCATGGCGCTCCAACCACCTGAGCCACCGGGCTGGCCCAAGATGTCTTTTTTCAACAATTTCAGCTCATAACTTCCTTCATCTAAGCCTAGTTTCAATGTGCTGAGATGCATGAAGGAATGAAAAACTGAGAAATGGGAGCCAGGGAGCAGGGAGGAACCAAGCAGCCATCTTGGGTTTCCCACAGCCCCGACTAGTCACTTGACTTACAACCATTGTTCACCCATACAATATACCCTGGAAGTTTTCCTCACTTATTTTATGACATTTCCCATGGAGTTTTAAATCTTTTGAGGTGTTCCTGGAGCGCTTCTGCATAGAGTTATTCTTACATATCATGAGATTTTAACCCTTAAAACCTCAAAGTCTAATGAAAACTAAGAAGTAATAATTAACATTCTTTAGCTTGGCAAATTTATGAAGACATTTTATAACCTCTAGGAACATTTTTTCATGGACCTCAAAGTCAATTATTAACATGAACTTATTTTTGTAAACCCAGGTAAAATAAAAACATGTCTGTTTTACTTAAACCAACAAACTTAAGCTAGATTTTATTTACTAAGTATTAATCTTAGATCATGTGAACTTGAAAAGCATTTGAATTAGTTTTTATATTTGAGAATTTTAGACTATCCAATCCTTACAAGTGCTTGCCTTTAAATTAATTTTAATAATGCTATCTGGAAGTAGAAAATTATCTCACATTTACAACATACGAGTACATATGTAAACATACATGGATAGATACAGAGATTTTTGGGTCTTGAGAACAACTCACTAGTTTATGAAAGAACAATTAGATCCCAATTTTGCCCTGGAGGTATTTACAGTTTATATCTGTCCTTGACAAGTCAACTTGTAAATGACTTTCCACCTTTTAAAATAAGGACAGCCATTTTTAATACCTCAAAGAATAGGGTTGACACCTAAATGACATCATAAGTGGGTCCATTCATCCAAATCCTGTTACATAGTTTCATTTTAGCTTAGGAGAGAAGGCTTTTTTAAGTTCTAAGATGATCTCTAATATTTTTCTTTTCAGTCATTCTGCCTAATTTTGTAGCCAGCTTTTTCTAATTATGCATGAAAAAGATGAATTTAGAAGTATCAAAGGATTCCTCATCTCGGCCATCTTAGTCTTAATGTGATGCTGACTGTCGGGGGCCTTGTTGGCTTGGGAGACACGATTTCCTATGTTCATTTTGAGATCTGTAGAGTCTGGACAAACTTCTAGGAAAAACCAGCCCTTATGTACCCGTGTCCAGAGGAACCAAATTCCATGTATCTGCCTACAGCACTGCTTTATGCCCAAGAGGGAATTTGACCTGGGGGCAACCCCACAAAGATTCTTAGTCACCTAAGAATACCCAAGCAAGGTCAGCCAGAGCTGACCAGAGGCCACTGGAACCACCATGCTTTCCAAGGCACGGCCCCTTTCTGTCCCCTCTCTTGGGGTGCACCCATTCCAGGGCATCCTGCCCTTCTCCCTGGCGCTCCCACCAGCTTCTGCAGGATCGGTTGTTACCACACTGCGTGGCTCCCGGTGCCCATCTCTACCACTCTGGATTCGCAGATCTGAACTCTTGTCACCCCATTGGTTATTTGGGTTGGGGAAGCAAACATCTATCCTTTCTCTTTTAGAGCTGAAGAGAGTTCAGTCTTATTTTACCAACAAAGATTTTGTTGAGACTCTCAGTAAGCAATCAAATTAAAAGCAGCAACCCATTTTTTTTCCTTTCCCTGGGCTATTGCAACCCTTACCACCTTGATGATTTTCTAAGGACAGCTCAAAGTCATGGCCTGCTACTTAAAGCAGGGAGGTCCAGAATTTCAAAAGAAGACTTACCCAAGTTCAACTGGTGAGAACAGGGAACCAGCTGGACCCAGCACTGGGTCCAGTACGCAGGGTGGTCCTGGGTGGGCTTTTTTGAAATGCTGCCCACTATGCCAAGTAATTGTTAACTTAAGAAATGTCCATGGGTGGCCGGTTACCTCAGTTGATTAGAGTGTGAGCTCTGAACAACAGGGTTGCCAGTTCGATTCCGACATGGGCCAGTGAGCTGCACCTTCCACAACTAGATTGAAGACAATGACTTGAGCTGAGCTGCTGGTAGAGCCGCTGGATGGCTCAGTTGGTTAGAGCACGTGCTCTTAACAACAAGGTTGGCGGTTTGATTCCCGTGTGGGATGGTGGGCTGCGACCCCCACAACTAGATTGAAAATGGCAACTGGGCTTGGAGCTGAGTTGCGCCCTTCACAACTAGTTTGAAGGACAAAGACTTGAGTTGGAGCTGATGGATCCTGGAAAAAACAACATATTGTTACCCAATTAAAAAGAAAAAGGTCCAAATCTATAGAGAATTTAAGAATTTATTTTAGCCAAACTGACAGCATATGCCAAGGAGCAAGATCTTAAATGCTCCTGAGAATAAGAATTTTACAGTTTCTTTTATGCATGTGAAATTTTGGGGGGAACTTAAGGAAGATTACATGCAGGTGGGAAAAAGCCAGGCAGGGATGGGGTTAAAGGCTAGTGACTAAGATTTTGTGCTCTTTGAAGGTTAGTACCCCTTCAAGGGGTATTACTTCTGACATCTCAAAGGTGTGTTAACTTAGATGCACAAGAATGATGGACAGGGCTGGCTTAAAACTTTTCACTAAAGTTACAGGCCTGGGGCGTGACTGCCCACCATGACCTGCCCAATTGGGATGTTATATTCAGGTCACGCTGTGAGGTCACTTTCTATAGACCCTTTTTTTCCTTCCACATCTGTGATTAACCTTTTGAGGAATTGCCAGACTGTTCTCTGAAGTGGCTGCACTGTTTTACGTTCCTACCAACTGTGTAAGAACATTTCAGTTTCTCCACATTCTCCCCAACGCTTGTTATCTGTCTTTTTTATTCTAGTGATCCCAGTGGGAAGTGGTATCTCATTGTGGTTTTGATTTGAATTTCCCTGACGACTAATGATACTGAGTATCTTTTTCTTATTTTTAATTAAAGTTTATTGGGGTGACAGTTGTTAGTAAAGTTACATAGATTTCAGGTGTACAATTCTGTATTACATCATCTATATCTCACATTGTGTGTTCACCACCCAGAGTCAGTTCTCCTTCCATCACCATGTATTTGACCCCGATACTGAGTATCCTTTCATGTGCTTATTATGGGCCATTTGTATATCTTTGGAGAAAGTCTATTCAGATCCTTTGCCTGTTTTTCAATTGGCTTATTTGTCTTTTTATTTTTGAATTATAAGAGTTCCTTCTATATTCTAGCTATAAGTCTCTTCTCAGATACATGATTTGCAAAGATTTTTCTCCCATCAGAGAGTTGTCTTTTCACTTTTTAAAAATTTGAGGTATAATTAATGTATAACACCATATTAGTTTCAGGAGTACAATGTAATGATTCAATATTTGTGTGTATTGCAAAATGATCGCCACAGTAAGTCTAGATAACATTCATCACCATACAGTGTTACAAATCTTTTTCTTGTGTTGAGAATTTTTATTATCTTAGCAACTTTCAAATATGTAGTATAGTATTGACTATAGTCACCACACTGTATATTACATCCTTATGACTTAATTATTTTATAACCGGAAGTTTGTACGTTTTAACTCCTTTGACACATTTCCCCGACCCTCTGCTTCTGGCAACCACCAATATGTTCTCTATGAGCTTGGATTTTTGTTTTTAAGATTCCACGTATAAGTGAGATCACAGGTTGTCTTTTACGACTTATTTTACTTAGCATAATGCCCTCAAGGTCCATCTATGTTGTAGCAAATGGCAAGATTTCATTCTTTTTAATGGCTGAATAAGATTCCATTGTGTATATATACCACATTTTCTTTATCCAATAATTCATGGATGGACACTGAGGTTTTTCCATGTCTTGGCTATTGGGAACAATGCTGCAGTGAACAGGGGTCATATAACTTTTTTTCTTTTTTTAAATATTAACTTTTTTTTTAAACATTAACTTTTTTTTTTTTTTTAAAGACTTTAATGGGGAAGGGGAACAGGACTTTATTGGGGAACAGTGTGTACTTCCAGGACTTTTTTTCAAGTCAAGTTGTTGTCCTTTCAGTCTTAGTTGTGGAGGGCGCAGCTCAGCTCCAGGTCCAGTTGCCCATTGATAGTTGCAGGGGGCACAGCCCACCATCCCTTGCGGGAGTCAAAACCGGCAGCCTTGTGGTTGAGAGCCCGCGCTCCAACCAACTGAGCCATCCGGGAGGCAGCTCAGCTCAAGGTGCTGTGTTCAATCTTAGTTGCAGGGGGTGCTGCCCACCATCCCTTGCGGGACTCAAGGAATTGAACTGGCAGCCTTGTGGTTGAGAGCCCACTGGCCCATGTGGGAATCGAACCGGCAGCCTTTGGAGTTAGCAGCATGGAGCTCTAACCGCCTGAGCCACCGGGCCAGCCCGGTCATATAACTTTTGGAATTAGTACTTTTTTGCCTTCAGATCAGAGTCTTTCCACTTTTTTTTTGTGCTGCAAAGATGTCTTTCCACTTTTGATGTTATCTTTTGAAGCACAAAAGCCTGTAAATTTTGATGTCCAATTTATCTTTTTGTTGTTGCTTGTGCTTTTATTGTCATATCTAAGAAATGTCAAATCCAAAGTCACAAGGATTTACCCCATATTTTCTTGGAAGAGTTTTACAGTTTCAGCTTTTACATTTAGGGTTTTGGACCTATTTTGATTTCATCTCGTAGATGGTGTGAGATAGGGGTCCAACCTCATTTTATTTATTTATTTATTGCATGTGAACACACCCCTTTACATAGACTGAGAAACAGGTTCTGAGAGGATGTTGCTTGTCAAGGTCACAGGCTGTTATGTGGAGGGCTGAAACCACAAACCTGACTTTTCACTCACGGCTCCTTCCCCTTACGTCACAGCCTCGGCTCTGCTTTCTTTGAATTCTTGTTTCCGAGGGTCATTTATCTCTGACCCTGAAGACAAACAAGAGTCCAGGAGTGACAGGAAAAGTCGTGCCCTACAGAACATGGAATGCTCGTGGTACCCGTTGTTCCCTTGCAGGAGGAGAGCGTGCCTCTTGAGGTCTGGGTATGATCTGGGTATGATGTCTGCGTCTCCCTGTCGCCTTTCTGTCCCTGAACACCAGCACTGCCTCTGCTGACCTTTCTGCCTCCCAGTGTTGTTCTGTGACTTCACTCTGTCACACTCCCATGGCAAGTGGTAGGCTCTTGCTGGTCTGGCCTGCCTGCCCACTGGAGACCTCCCAGGGCCAACCCCCTGATGCCCTGAATTTAACCCCTTCAGCCCTCAGGGCCCAGAGGCTCAGGCTTGTGGCAGACCAGGGGCCAGAAGGCCAGGTGTCAGCAGGTGTGATTGTGGCCATCGAAGATGTGTTTAAAACCTTAAGAGTTGGGAGGTTGCAGGAAGCAGTCATACGCTCTCCCCACGGCCCTGCAGGCACATTTGATGGGGCATCAGAGGTATTAGGAAAATAGAGTTTTAATCCAAACTGGGGAGGTTGCTCTCAGACTGGGAGTTAAAATATTGGGAGAAAGAATTGCTTTTGCAAAGCCCATTTTCTCACCCTCTGATGTGTTGAGGTATGGAGTATCCGACCAAACAGCTGTCTGGGAGCAGCTGTGTGCCTTGAAGCAGCACTCGTGTTCTAAGACTCACTGTGCCTCCCATCTGCACCCTGCACCCTCATTCTATGCTCAGGGAGGGGGCACAGGAATCCCCTTTGTTTTACAGATGGGGAAACAGGGGGCAGGCGTGACTTGCCTAAGTGGGCACTAGAAGCCAGGTCTCCCAGCTGTACCTTATCACCTGCCCTGGGAGGGGCAGGTACTGCTAACGGGAGGAAAGGTGATGGAGCCTGCTCCAGCCAGCGGCGGCCCTGGAAGTGCCTGCTGCTTACTTTGGGTTATGAAATGGTGGGATTAAAAGTCTAAGGTGTGATGTGTCTCCCAACCTCGGCTTGAGGCTGAGAGCTTCTTTGAGCCAGACGTGCCTAGCAGAAAGGGAGTGCCCCGATGCCACGAATGCTGGGCTCGTGCCCATAAGTTCTCCCCTGCCCCCCGGGGCTGGGAGAAGGGCCCTACAGTGCCCAGCCCCTGTCTGGTGGGGCCTGGAGGGCAACCGGTGTGTGTGTTTGCTGTCATTCAAGGAAAGGGGGCTGGAGAATGCATGGGTGTGGTTTCTGGTCCCTCCACCTATGTCCTGGCACAGCCCAGCTCCTGGCAGGGGGCATGCTGGAGCTAGACGCTGCCCCCTCTCCCCACCTGTTGAAAAGCCCCTAGGCTTTGCATTCCAGCCTCTTCTTGAGCCAGCTGAGTGTTGTGTTACCTTTTTGGGTTTCCACTTAGCAGGTGGAAACTTTAGCCTTGTAACTGATAGGATGAGCAAGTGTGGTGGTCATTGTTTGCAGTCAGTGGGACACTTTTCTTTGTGTGTGTTTCCTTGCTGTTCTGGTGCTGTGTTAACTTAGGTGTGGTCATATTGGAACTCAGAGCTTTAACAGCTTAATTGTGCCCTTTGGTGCCTAGTTTCTCAGGAAACCAGATCTTGTTTGATTGATATTCTGTGCTTGCTTTGATGGCAGGCTGGCTTCACCTTGTCATGGGCCTCACGAAATACAGGCTCTTGGAGGTGGTGACTCTCACAAGCAAGCCTGCAGTGGCCTACCTGACTCCTGTCACCTGAGACATAGCACCATTACTGCAGCCATACCCAATGATAAATTTTTTCACTTGGATTTTGCTTTAATTGCTACATGTACCTACTAAATTTTGACATTTATCTTTATATGATGAATGGAATATAGAAGACAGTAGAAATAATTAAGAGGATGTTTAGTTTTTCTAAGGAAATGCCAGACGGTCTTCCAACATGGCTGCACCACGTGCGTCCCCACCAGCAATGACGAGATGCCTGCTGCTCCACGTCCTCACCTGCGTTTGCTGGGTCAGTGTCTGGATTTTGGCCGTCCTGACAGGTGTGCGGTGGTTTGAATTTGCAGTTTCCTAATGACCGTACGACACTGGGCCTTCTTGTACTTATTTGTCATCTTGTGTCTTCCTTATGTGGTTGGTGTCTGATCAGATCTTTTGCCCATTTTCACATTGGGTTGTTTGTTGAGTTTTAAGAGATCTTTGCATATTTCACATACAAATTCTTTATCAGGTTTGTGTTTTGTAAATATTTTCTTCAGTCTGTGGCTCATGTCTTTGCTCTCTTATCAGTGTCTTGGTTGGTTCCCTCAGCTGACCCATCCCAGGAGCTCAGCCATGCCGGGGGCTTTTCCTAGATCCAAGGAGTTTAGGAGACACTGTAAGTAAGGTGCGACAGCGCAAGGAACTCTCAGCTCTGTGTTCAGCCTCCGTGTCACAGGTGAAGAAACACCCTGCAGGTGCAGTGACATGTTTAGGGGCTGTGGGGACAGAGTCCTGGAGAGCAGTTTCCAGGCTGTCGGCCTCACGTGGAAAGTGCTGGCTTGGTTGTTGGATGGCCATCCACTGTGGCTGGGTGGCCATCAGCTGTTACTGGTTAGCCATTAACTACTAATATAACTGCCGTGGCTGCGTTAGGGGGTTGGTTGGCAGAGAAGCGGACGGCGGATTGCAGATCACATGGTTAGCAAGTGCGGTTGGCAAGAGCGGATCGTGGATTGAGGAGCGTGTGGATCCTACTTCCTGTGTCTCCCCGGCCGCCAATGAGACTGGGGTGCAGGAAAACACCTCGTTGGGGTACAGGCGGAGGTTTGCTTTTGTGTCTCGACCAGCCGCCATCGAGAATATAGTGGTACGACTCCCCTATCTGTGGCTCTGTGGGTGTTCCTTTTTGGCCTCACCGCATCCTGCGTTCTTGTGTGAGAGCAGGACCAGAGACCCCCCCATGACAGGGGCACATGGCAGGTGTGGCAGAGGCATGATTAGGACCCAGGCCAGGTTCCCTGGACCAGCTGGCCCTGGGCATTTCCACACTACCTCTTGGGGACACCTGCTGATGTGACCTGTGGGTGATGCCCACAGAACGGGCTGGATGCCCAGGGTGTTGAGTGGGGCCGGGGTTCTTGAGGCTGAGAGGGTCGCTCTGCTCTCTCCTTGGCCCCTCATGGTCACATCTGGCTTCTCCCCACAGGCCTTCAGGCCCAGTGTCTGCAGGGGGTGTCTTCCTTACCCCCAGGAAAGTCTGGAAGCCCGTCCAGGTGAGACACAGCGTGACTGTGGACCACCGGCCTGTAACTCAGCTACTGTGGAGAAGTACTCAGGACCTGCTCGTCTGCCCACCCGCGGCTTCACTGCGAGTCCTTTGCTCGGTGCCACAGTGATGCCTGGCTGTGCAGGGCAGGTGGGGCTCTTAGTGAGGGCACACCCGGGGCTCAAAGGGCAGCCTGGCGGCTTTCCTCCCGCCTTTTCTGGGGGCCTCGGGCACAATGCTGGTGGCTGGGTGCTTGGGCACCTTCTGCCCTGCACAGGGACCTGCTTAGCTCTGAGGGGACTTCGTTGTCATTGTCGCCACCTCTTGGAGAAATGGGTTGAGTTCCAGTAAAGTCTCCCAGGGTCAGGACTGGAGTCGAGACCCAAGGCGTTCGCCAACAACTTGGGATTCACGACAGGCAACAGTGGGAGCGTCGTTGGGGTAGGAGTTATATAACTGCTCAAATTTAAAGGAGCAATTTGATACGTGTGAGGTATGGTCACCTGTGTAGCCATCACCATAACCAAGGTAATGGACACTCTTTGTCGTTGGGTCCCTTCCTGTCCCATAATAATTCCCTGTCTGGGCTCCTCACCCCAGGCAGCCACCTAGCCTCTTTCTATTGCTATAAATTAGTTTACATTGTCTAGAATTTTATAAAAATGGAAACACAGAATGTGCTCTGTTTTGTCTAGCCTTTTTCACTCAGCATGGTCATTTCGAGACTCATCCATGCTGTTGTGTGAGTTCCTTTTTATTACTGCGTAGTGTTTCACACTTTGTCCATTCGTGTGGGTGGCATTTGGGTTGTCCCCAGTTCAGGCTGTGACAAGGAACTGCGGTGGACAGTCTGCTAGTGTTGTCAGTCCGTGCCCGGGAAGCCCCATATGCGAGCGCTGACTTCAGTGGTGCATGGATGGATATAAGGCTGCCGGTGGGTCGGCGCCCCAACCCCTGCGTTGTCCAATTGTCAGCTGTACGGTCTTTGTGGGGACATATGCTTCCTCTGGTACATACAGGAGGGCCGTGTGGGACGGCACGGTAGGTGTAGCTGTGACTGTGGAGCTGCCAAACTCTCCCACAGTGCCCTGTGTTGTGCGTTTCCAGCAGCAGCGGGGGACGTTTCCAGTTCCTCCTCGTCCTCGCCAGCACTTGGTACAGTCAGTCTTTTTACCTTTGTCATTCTGTGGTGTGTAGAGGCAAGTCATTGTGGGTTTAATCTGTGTTTTCCTGATGTCTAATGACGCTGAGTGTCTTTTCATGTGCATGTCTGCCCCCCATGTATCCCGTTTGGGGACGTATCTGTTCAGGTCTTCCGCCCATTTAAAAAAATTGGGTCGTTTGTTTTCTTACCCGTGGGCGTTCTCATGTGGTCTGGATATAAGTCTTGGCCCCTTCCAGCTTCCTCTGGCGGGGAGGTGAGCTTGTGTGGAGCAGAGTGACTCGCTTCCCGCTCTAGGAAGAGGGACTCAGCGTTCCCCTCACGTCCTCTCGTCCGAGTGCGCGCTGATCAGTTAGGCTGATTGATCTTTTGAGTTTTAGGCCCCTGTCTGCGTCCCTTCCTGCCTTTGTACTTGGCTCTAGTCCTGGACAACCCAGGTGTAGTCCTGCTTCTTGGGCAGGTGTGGGACAGGCGCAGGGAGGAGATGCTCCAGCACTTGACCTTTTCCAGTTTGTGGATTGTTCCAAATCTCGAAAGTGTCTTCCCTCTAATGACGCCTTATTTTGGTTTTCATTTCTGTGGTTTGTTGAAAAGATTTTCTCTAGATAGTGTTTTTTCCGTCATGGATTTGTTTTCTTTTCTGCATGTTACTATCCTTAGTATCAGGTGCTGGTTGACTTAACTTAGAGAATTCTTATCCAACTGAGGGTTCTGCCTTTTGCTCCAGTGAGGACTGGTGTGTCTTTAGGCCGGTCTTGTGGTATTTTAGGCCGGTCTTTCTATAACTTAGAACCTGGTGGGGCAAACTCTGCTTGCTCTCCTGCACATATGTGAGTCATTTTAATCCAGTTCATTGCATCACCTGGTTGGTGTTTTGACAGCAAGGACAGCAGAGCTTCCCAGTGAGCTGGGGAGGGTGCATGTCCGTCTGGCTGCCCTTCCTTCCTGCCACCCCCTCTGTGTGCTGCCCTGTGGTATCCGATCTAACCCATGTGAGCTTCCTTATTTGTCTGTTCCTGCTTTCCTCACAGGTGGAGCTTGGGGCTTGAACCAGGTAGTTTTTCCAAAATCTCTTTCAACTCCAATTACCCATGATTTTAAAGGATTTTAAAAGGTCAGGGCACACACATGCAGTATTTGGAGTGATAGTGGGGCTGGAGTGGGTGGGGTGCCAAGGGTGCCAAGGGGAGCGAGAAGCCAGGGTTGCTTAGGAAGTTGTGGATGCAGGGAGGGGCCAAGTACAAAGGGCACTGCTTCAGGGCCAAGGCCGCTCTCTGGTCCCATCTGGCTGTGGTTTTGGCAGGGACCAGCGGACACCGCAGAGACCATGCTCATGCTTCGGCGAGGCTTGTCCCTAAAAGTCTTCAGGAAGCGAGCTGAGGAGGCCTGTCATAGGGAGAAGGCCAAGCAGTGAGTTGGGAGCTGTCAGAAAACTCTGGCATGGCCGGGGCCGGGGTATAGGGGGAGATCCTGGGCGGGTACGCCAGGATGGGAAGAGGCGAGGTGTGTAGACCTGTGGCCTTGGGGGCCTTTTGTCCACTGAAGGTGAGAGCTGGACTTGACCACACCCAGCAGGTGGCCCGTTGGGGGCTCACCAGAGCCCCTTGTGGTGTCCGTGCCCAGCGTGGTCCGCGGCGGCAGCACCTTTGGCCTCTTGGTCCAGGGCAGGGGAGCTGGACTAGGCTTCTTTGGGCAGGGGGAAGGGGCAGCCCGCTGTTCCAGTCATGCCACTGGCCAGGTGCACGAAGGTCCTGAGCACCCAGCTGGCCTGGGGGTGGGCAAGGGCGGGGTGGGGGCCTCTGCCAACTCACTCTCCCACTTGACTCGTATTCAGGGTGCTTTGCCCTGTGCCCAGCATGGAGCCAGGTCCTGGGGTCACAGCGGTGAGCAGGACGGCTGACCCTGCCCTACGGGAATAGCCAAGGGGCTGCCAGCAAATGGGTCATTTCTACTCGTGGGGGGCAGCCGAGGGGCTGAGGGACCTGTCAGGCTGCGTGGGTTTAGAAGGCTCTTTGGGAAGGTTTTCAGCCCCACTCAGCCCTGACTTCCCTTCAGGTAGACATCTTGGGTATGGTTGGCAGTCCCGTTACCCCCTCAGAGTCCCCTCCCCTTCCTGGCTTCTAGGCACTAAGCACCCACTCGCTCCCCGGGCTGGCAGAGCCCAGGGCAGCCTTGCCACTTTCCTTCCAATCTGACCAGGACTGGGCTTGGGTTGGGGTTGGGGTGGAACCAGCCTCTCTGTGGAACCAGGACTGTGGTGTTGGTTAGGCTGGAATTTTCTTTCTCTTTTTACATAAATGTGGGAAGACTTGCGGCAATGCCAGTTACACTGTTAATAATAACTTCTCTGTATTTAAGGAATTCCTCAGACTGGGGGCCGTTTAAAAAGCAGAAGTGCCTTAACCTTTGATAAAGGGTCTGCTTGAACAAGAGTGACCGGCTGCCTTGCTCAGCCTAATTAGTGCTCTGTCCTAACTTTACCTCTTAGCAACAATGCCTGCCAGCCCTGCCCCACAGGACGGGTAGAGCAGTGCCCAGGAGCCAAGCCAGGACACCGTTTTTTGGAAGGACAGCCTCGATCGAGTGGGCCCCAGACTAATTTCATTCATTTATCCGTAACCACTCCTAATTGACGAGTCTGTGCCCAGAGCAGTAGCTGGGGACTTTCAGTTTCATTGCTGGCTGCAGGCTTCCCAGGGAGGGGGCCCTGAGTGGGGGTGGTGTTGGGGCACAACCACGGTTATAATACCTCCAGCCCCCTCTCACCTGCACTGGACCCACCTGATTGTTGGACTGTTTTCTTCCTAACACCCGTGGAAAGGGAGGCGGGGGGCGAGGGAGAAGTGTGCAGGCCTCCCTGGGAGGGGACCAGGGCTGCTTGTGGCAGCGTGTGCTCCCGAGAGGGGAGGAGGAAGGTAAGGTGTGTGTGGTTGTGGGGGCGGAGGTGTCGGCTGGAGGAGAGCTGAGGCCGGTGGAGCTGGTGGCACTGCCCAACCTCTTCTCTTGGACCTTAGAGCCCAGGGAGGTGGCCTTGGGGACAGTTTCAGATGCCATCTCCTTTAGGCAGGAAGCAGGGGCTGTGTGTCTGAGGGGACCGCTCCCTGTGAGTCGCACTCTAGCCCATGACCCTTCACCCGTTTGCCTCTCAGAAAGCTCTGGAAGGCTTGCAGTGTGGGGCCAGGCCTTCGCTGAGACCAGGAGAAGGGTTGGGTGGGCGTTTCCCTCTCTGCTTATCTCCTGAGGCCTCTCAGAGGTGGCCCCTGTGACTTCCTGATCTCATGGCGGCAGCGGAAGGACTCAGAGATTTACTTCTTCCTTATAATGAGCTACAAAATGAGGTTTTTATGACAACTGGCTTCTTGTAGACTCTTTAGATTGGCAAGGAAACCAGGGTGCCCCCCATTACACCAGGCATGCCAGGAAGTTGGGATGATGTTTTTGGTGGGGAGGGTGGTTGACTCGCTGATGCCAGCTGCAGCTGCCCCCCTTGTCTCTCTGCACCTGGGGTGTCCCCGCTGGCATGGCTTCTCAGTAGAGCAGGTACCTCCAGCCATGGACCCCTTGTGTGGGGGCACTGTGAAGGGGTGGTAGAGGGGAGGCGGCCTGTCCAGCATGCTGGCTGGCTTCATGCGGCCGGGGTACCCTTGCCTGGCCCAGTTCTTGCTGACCCTGGGCATTAGGTGGTTAACCAAAGCCGGGACAGGAGGTCTAGCCTCCAGGTGACCCCTGGCTTCCTGGCAGGTCAGATCATGGGTGCTGGGAAGAGTTAGGCAGCTAGGCGAGGCACTCTCCCACCTGATCCGAGACACCAGGATGATGGCGCCTGCTTTTCTTTCAGGTCTTGCCTTTGTCACGCAGGTGGGTTTTCTGTGGTTGAGCTGAGCACTGCTGGGCTTCCTGCCTCAGCCCAGAGCCCTGGGTTCTTGGGGTCAGTGGGTGCTGGTCACTGGGCTGCACGTGGAGGTTGTTGTGCATTCCGCTGTCCAGCTCTGGGTCTCGGAGGGCCCCAGGGACTTTTTCCTGGGCCAGCTAGCTCTCACACCCCGGCCTCTTCTGGGGGATGTGGTGGGGCTTCGGGGTTGAAGGAACTTTGCTACAACATTCTTAGGCAGCAAATTGGAGAGGATAAGCAGTGCTGCTTTCTGTCAGGCCCCCCATAGAGAGGTGGGGTGTTCATGTGTGCCTGACCCTGGCCTTCCAGGCCCCGAGGTCCAGGCTGCCTGGTGTGAACGAGCCCTGCCCCCCACGGGGTCCTCCTGGTACACCCCGCCCAGGGGTAAGCCCGCAGCTCCTTTCCCACCAGCAATGGCACCCCAGCTCTTCTTCCTGCCTGTCTGGCCCTTCAGAACCCACTTCAGGTCCCACCTCCTCGGTACTCCCGCCAAGGCACTGCTCCCTGTGCTGGGCTCCAAGGAAGCCCCGCCTGCCACCTGCAGCTCCACAGCGATGCGGGTGGGGAGGGTCTGTTGTTGCCTTTCTGGTTGGAGCCAAATTCAGAAGGAACAGGTCCAGGGAGCTTCCAGCACCCTCTTAGAGCTGCTGCCCTGCGGGGCCCCAGCTTGGGGCACAGGCAGAAACCTTGAGAGGACTTACCTGTCATGGAAAACTGGCTGTGCTTGCTGCTGCCACCGTCTGCGTCAGATGGGCGTTTAGCTTGCACTGTCGGATAAAGCAAACAAGGCCCCCACCCCTAGTTACCATGGAACTCAGCAGCAGTGTTTAATTTTAGCGCTGACATTTTCCTGTCAGAATCAGAAATGCTGGCCCCACGCTGCGTGGCGGAGAGGCAGGCAGGGGTCAGACCCTGTGGCGCTGCCACCAAAGCCCGCAGGGGCCCAGCAAGGGTTGGCCGGGCTTGGGGAGCTGGAGCTGAGCCAGGGTCCGGTTGGAGCCACCATAGCAGGCCGTGTGGGGCTGGCCCCTGCCACTCATGCTGCCTCTGGGGTGGAGCACAGTCCCCCGAGGCAGGGGCTGCAGGAGGCACTGTCTGTATGAATTTTTGGGGCACCGTAACAAATGACCAAAAACTGGGTGGCTTAAAACAGCAGAAATGTAAGCTGTCACAGTCTGGAGGTCACAAGCCCCCAAACCAGGTGTCGGCAGGGCCGTGCTCCCTCTGAAGGCTCCAGGGGAGGAGCCTTCCTGCGTCCTCCACCTCCAGGGGCCTGCTGGCCGTTCCTGCGGTTCTTGGCTGGTAGAGCCTCACTCCAGTCTCTGCCTCTGCTGTCATCTGGCCTTCCCCCTGTGTGTCCAGATCTCCCTCTTCTCAGGACACCAGTCAGACTGGAATGGAGCCCTAATGACCTCATCTTGATTACATTTGCAAAGACCCTATTTCCAAATATGGTCACCGTCAAGGTTCCAGGGGTTAGGGCTTCAACATATCTCTTTGGGGAACATAGTTGAATCCAGTACAAAGTCTCAGTGTGGGGCCTACACTGGCTCAGCCTTAGGAGGGCCCCAGGGAGCACGGGGGCACAGGGCTGGCCCTCGGGGTGGCAGCTGCGAGACTGGGCACACAGAACACGGACCAGGGACGCAGGGGCCTGTGGCCCTCAGGCTGGCTGCGGCCTGCCCTTTCCTCCACCACACCACTCCCCTGTGTCTCCCGCCCTGCTGCCCACGGTGCTGTCCAGCAGAGAGGGTACGCTGGACCCCAGAACCCCTGCCACAGGCGGCCTGGGGCTGAGTGCTGGCCAGTCCAGGGGACAGTGCCTCTGATGAGGTGAGATCCCGGAAGGCCTTGCTGAGGACGTGCATTTGAGCTGTGCTTTGAAGAAATTTTGACTGTTGATCTATTTAAACAGGTTGAAGCGGTTTTAAATTCAAAAGGCTCGGAGGCATCTCAGTGATGGTTCCCTTCCCCAGGGTCAGCAGAAGCTTCCACTTACGCATGTCTCCCTCCAGAGATGGCCGGCACTGGCCCTGCAGATGTAGTCACTGGGCTCCCGTTGTCCTGTGCTTTGCGGCTTTTCTCTAGTCCTCCCTTGTGCTCAAGGCTGTGCACTGTCACAGGTGTGGATATAACTTAGTCTAATTAGTCCCTTATTGGTGGACGTTTAGGACGTGGCCAGTCTTCTGCATTATAAACAGCTTTGTAGTGAGTGATTTTGAACACATTTGGTTTAATTGTGGGTGGGAACATCTGTAGGATAAATTCCTGCACATGGCGTTGCCGTCAGCGCGTCTGTGCGTGGGCGTTTTGGTGGACAGTGCGGCGTTGCCCTCTGTAAGACTGTATCCACTTGAGCTCCCCCATTCGTAGATCACCCCCCCTTTCTTCACAGAGGAGGGGTCGGATGTTGCTGGGACCGATGGGCACAGGCAGGGCCGTGGGAGGGTCTGGGTGTCCTGGCCTACAGACCTGGTTTGGGCAGGTGCAGCTCGGAACCCCGCCCGGGTAGTGGGAGGTGAGGCAGGAAAGCTGCAGAGCACTGAGGACTTCAGATGCCTCCCCAGGGACTTGAATCTTTATTCTCCAGATAGGAGGGGACCTGGAAGGACTGAGCAGAGGAGTGACAACCCCTCCTGCTTAAGACAGTCACTCTTAGGGCAGTAGGGTGAGCGTGAGGTAGGTCCAGGCAGCAAGAGGTAAGTGTAGAAGCCCACTCTCCACCCACCCCGGGAGCAGCCTCCCTGCACACTGCCTGCCGCACTGTCTCCTCTGTCCCCAGCCCTAGTATGGACGCACGCGTGGGCGCGCGCCCCTGGCCGGCTTTGGGGGACTGCCTCCTGTCTCTGGACTCACCGTGCTCTCCTGGCTTTGGGGCCTTCTCCTGAGTTGCCCGCTCCCTGGAATGCCCCTGGCCCCTGCCCCAGCCCTGCTCACTATTCAGAACTCAGCCCAGGTGTCACTTCCTCTGGGAAGTATTCGAGTTCAAGTGGGGTGGCTGCCCCTTCTGGGACTGACTCCTTGACCTGGGTTTGGTGGCCTCGTTAGAGTTCTTGTCATCAGACTGGTATCTACTCCAGGGGGGTGCAGGGAAGGGGGTGCCCACTTCCGTTAGCCTTGGGCCCAGCCCTGGCCTGCTCATCCTGTGGTCTGGGGCATGAGCAGCTGGCACGGAAGGGGAGGGGCTGTCGGCCACTGCGTGTCTGGGAGGGTGAGGAGGGTGAGGATGAGTCACATGCCCAAGTTGTGGGCCTGGGATGGGAAGGTGGCAACACCGCTGGCCAGTGAGAGGACGGCGTGGGAGTGGGCGGGATGTAGGGAGGCCTCCCCAAGATGACCCTCATCTTTCCCTGGTTTCTGGAGTCCAAGGAGGGGGAAGAAGTACAGGGTGGTCTGGGTGAAGGGGCAGAGAGAGGTGGGGGAGAGACTACTGGTCACAAATAGCTCCCCCAGGACCGGGTCAGACCCACCACCTGTTCCACCCACCTGAGCTGTCCCCATGGTCTTGAATCACAGTTAAATTAGGTGCCGCCGTTCCAGTTTCAGGAGATTTCACATTAAACTCTGGATCTCCAGGTTCTCCTGAAAATCCAGAAGCTTTGGCACCCTGGATTCATTCCTGCATGGCTACAGTCTGCCAGGCCCCTGTCAGCGTGCACGCCCAGGGGTCCCAGGCCCTGCACCCCGCTGCCTCCCTGACCAGGAGACCCGTGGTCGGGGTTGCTGGGCATCGCGCTTGCTCCGTTGCTGCGTTTTCTTTTCTTTTTTAGTAGAAAATATGGAAGCAAAACACTTTTCACATGCGTGTCTTTATTTAAAATGGGAAAAGCTTGAATGAGGGGCCACGTCCTTTGGCTGCCCTCACCGCTTGCCCTCCTGCCGTCCTGGAGATGACCGGGCTGTGGGCTGCGGGGAGGGAGCTCTGGGGAACGTGAGTTGAGGAAGAAGGACCTGGGAAAGTGGCCGGGCAGTTTGTGGGGTCCTGGAGGACAGCCCCGCCCAGCCGTTCCTGAGCTGTTGGAAAGGAAGGAGGAAAGCAGGGGGGAGGGAACAGATGCCGGAGGATCGCTTGGCAGTGGGATGAAGGAAGACTCAACCTGAGGCTGCAGTGGAGGCATCTGATTTGGGGCCGAGGGGAAGGGGTGAGTGAGGGGGGCTCTGGCCCCCTCTGCTTTTATGGTAACTGCGGAGTGATTGGTTGGCATCAGGTCCTGGGGGAAGGTTTGAGCCTGCATTGGGTGCCTGGGTGGTCGGCAGACTTGGGGAGTTAGGACACTTCTTGGTGCAGGACCCAGGGTGACCAGGTCGGCTGGGGGACGCCAGCATCCCAGTGAGCCTGCAGCTGGAGAGCGAGCAGTCTGGAGCTCCTGGCATTTATTCCCCCTGGGAAAGCAGCGAGTGCCAGGGTCCTGGAGGCACTTGGTTGTTGTTGGTTTGGGGTCTCTGGGGACCGCTGGTGTTGCGGGGGAGCTCCAGGCTCGGTCTCAGGTCTCAGGCACTGCCCCCTATTCTCCTGTCTCAAAGGCTGCTCCCTTAGCTTCCCTTCCTCATTGCCACTTAGCTGATATAAGCATGTCCCCCTCTCCCTGGGACCCTTTGTCTGCACTTCATTCCCAAGCCACGCCATGGGCCAACCTGGACTGTACAGCCCCACTTTACAGACAGACAAACGAGGCCCACAGAGGGAAATCAGGCTCGCACAGAAGCAGGCTCTGGTGCTCCTAGGAAAGGCCGGACCTGTATTCCTCACCTCTCTGGAACCAGGGGCTCTGCTCTCCCCGCCCAGCCCTGCCCTGTCGCTGCCTCCACAGCCTCTGCATGGCAGCTGGGCCCCCAGGAGGACTGGCCTGCATGCAGAAATGGACCGTCTGCCTTCTTTACTTACTAAGTTGAAAACAAATACAAAGGATAAGAGGTTGATATAGTAGTTTTGAAATACAAAGGATAAGAGGTTGATATAGTAGTTTTGTTATTTACTTTGGCTACCTCTTAAAGTTAAAAAAAAACAACCCAGCATAATAGTATAAGCTTAAATTTTTTAAATTCAAAAATATTTTTAAATTTTAAATATTTTTTCGGTTCTATTGAGACGTAATTGACATACAACATGGTATTAGTCTTAGGTGTAGACGTGATTTGACATATGTGTATGTTGCTAATGATCACAGTTAGTTTAGTTAACATCTATCACCTCACAGTTACAGTTTTTTTTCTTGTGATGAGAACTTTTAAGAGCTACTCAGTATGGTTAACTGTAGTTGCCATGCTGTACATTACATCCCTGTGACACATTTCTTTTATAACTGGAAGTCTGAAGAACCCCTTCACCCATTCCGCCCTGCCTCTGGGAACCACCAATCTGTTACACTCTGTATCTTTGATTTGGGGTTTTTCAGATTCCACATATGAGTGAGATAATGCAGTATTTGTCTTTCTGTTTTACATCACTTAACTTAATGCCTTCCAGGTCCATCCATATTGTTGCAAATGGTAGGATTTCCTTGTTTTTCATGGCCGAGTAATATTCCATTGTATATATGTACCACATTTTTATCCATTCGTCCATTGATGGATGCTTAAGTAGTTTCATATTTTGGCTATTCTGGGTAATGCTGCAGTGAAGATGCGGGTGCAGGTATCTTTGTGAGGTAGTGATTTCATTTCCTTCGGATAAATACCCAGAAGTGGCATTGTGGATCATGGTAGTTCTATTTTTAATTTTTTTTTTTTAGGGGAACAGGACTTTATTGGGGAACAGTGTGTACTTCCAGGCCTTTTTTCCAAGTCAAGTTGTTGTCCTTTCAATCTCAATTGTGGAGGGCGCTGTTCAGCTTCAAGTTGTTGTTCTTTCAGTCTTAGTTGTGGAGGGTACAGCTCAGCTCCAGTTGCCATTGCTAGTTGCAGGGGGCACAGCCCACCATCCCTTGTGGGAGTCGAACCGGCAACTTGTGGTTGAGAGGACGCACTCCAACCAACTGAGCCATCTGGGAGCTCAGCGGCAGCTCAGCTCAAGGTGCCAGGTTCAATTTTAGTTGCAGGGGGCGCTGCCCACCATCCCTTGCGGGACTCAAGGAGTTGAACTGGCAACCTTGTGGTTGAGAGCCCACTGGGCCATGTGGGAATCCAACCGGCAGCCTTCGGAGTTAGGAGCATGGAGCTCTAACCGCCTGAGCCACCGGGCTGGCCGTCTATGTTCAATTTTTTGAGGAACCTCCATACTGTTTTCCATAGTGGCTGCACCAATCTGCAACCCCACCAGCAGTGCACAAGGGTTCCCTTTTCTCCACAGCCTCGCCAACACTTGTTTGTCGATTTATGGATGACAGCCATTCTGACAGGAGTGAGGAGATATCTCATGGTGGTTTTGATTTGCTTTTCCCTGATGATTAGTGATGTGGAGCCCTGTACTTATTGGCCATTTGTATGTCTTCTTTGGAAAAAGGTCTATTTAGTTTCTCTGCCCGTTTTAAAATTGGATTGTTTGTTTTGCTGTTGAGTTTTATGAGTTCTTTATATATTTTGGATATTAACCCCTTATCAACATGATTTGCAAACATTTTCTCCCATTCTATAGGTTGTGTTTTCGTTTCGCTGATGGTTTCCTTTGCTGTGCAGAAGCTTTTGAGTTTGTTGGAGTCCCATTGGTTTATTTTTGCTTCCCTTGCCTTCGCTTCTTGGTGTCAAATCCAAACCAATCATCGCCGAGACCAGCATCAGGGAGCTTACTGCCTGTGTTTTCTTCCAGGAGCTTTGTGGTTTCAGGGCTTACGTTCAAGTCTTTCATCCATTTTGAGTTAATTCAAAAGTATTTTTAAATGACCATTTGAGGAGCCAAGTGAAGCTTCTTTCCTGAGCTCTGAGAGGCTGCACTGGCCACTGCTGCACCTGAGCCAGTGGTGCAGGGCGAGCAGCCAGGTGGCCTGAATGGGCTGTGAATTTTGCAGCCAAATCTCCCCCAAGATGAACAGCGACCTTTGGGCATGGGCGACAGATACTGGCAGCTGTGAGGTACCCTGGATGTCGGTGTTCATTTTCCGAGAAAATAGCATCTCCCGGCCCTTCCTTGGAGTAGGTTGGCTCTCTTAGGAAAGAGGGAAATTACTACTGATGAACATTTATGTAACAGCTGTGTGCCAGGCCCTGCCGTTGAGCTGGCTATCCGCATGAGCTATGTGATTTAGTCCTCCCGAGGAAAACTGGCGCTTCTGTTAGACCTGGGTTACAGACAACGAAGTGGAGGAACGAGTTTGGGCAGCTTGCCCTGGTCACCCTGCTAGTAAGAGCGGGAGCCAGGACCAACCTGCGCCTGACGGCCCCCCGAGCTGCTGAATGGAGCCAGTAGGAGACGCCAGGCCCGGAGGACAGTGGAGCTCCGTGGAGGGTGCTGTCCTGGGTGCTGTTGGCCAGGTTCCATGGCCTGTCATTGCTCGTTACCTATCTCTGGGACTGAGGTTTGTGTGGGCAGATTTCATGAGCCAGGTGGTTGTCTGGGAAAGTTCCAGGCCCTGCGGGGCTGCCCACGGCAGGAGTACCACACTGGCTTGTTGGGGTTCCAGAAACTTCTTGGAGCTTCCCTAGTGCTGGCTGCCTGCGACAAGGGCATGGTTCTTCTCTTTGGGGAAATGATGTGGCATTTTAGTTCTCCTTGACCTTGGAGAGCCCACAGCCATGCCAGCACCTTGCTGCCTTTCCCGAAGGTCCCCACTGTCACCTGCTCCCGGGCCAGGCTCCAGGGGAAGATCAGGTCATCTTCTGTGCCCTCCGCTCCCATGGGAACAGGACCCCGCAGCCCCTTGTCTGGCCCGTCACATCAGCACCCTACCCGGACCAAACACAGGGGAAATTCTTTCTCCTCCTCTGGGAGCCATGGGTCCCTTTGGAGGACCTTGTCCTCTCCCCGGCTTGTCACTCTTCACGAGTGACGTCCTTCCCAGAAGCTCATTCTGCTGCTTCTCTCTCTGCCTAGGATCATGCGGCCAGATGACGCCAACGTGGCCGGCAATGTCCACGGAGGAACCATCCTGAAGATGATCGAGGAAGCGGGGGCCATCATCAGCACCCGGCACTGTAACAGCCAGAACGGGGTCAGTGTTGGGGACCCTCAGTGGTACCACAGTACCATGGTGCTGGCTCAGGAAGCGAGATTGGCTGGAGGAGGCTTCCCCTCCCCAACCCCGCGGTTTTAGAGGCTTCCAGGAGCTGTGACCCAGTTATCCCTGCACGGGACCCCTTGGGATGGTATTTGGTGTTGGGCTCCCTGAGGAGGGGTGGGAACTACCAGAGACTAAGCTGAGAGCCAGCCTATAGCTGCCTTTTAGTACCTCCACCTCCTTTCTGGAATAATCTTGGTTTCTAGAATCTTCCTGGAGTCTGGCCCTCACAGAGCCATGCCTGCGTGGGTGGCAGTTTATCATGGGCATCAGCCTGCCCTGGGCCCCACCCCTCCCCTGCCTTCCCTACCCCTGGGTGGCCATGGGCAAGCGCTAGCACTGTCGCCTGTGAGGCCCAGCCAGCCTGCACGGGTGCCCAGGATGATGTCTCTGCTCGCCACTGGGGACGAGGGCAGCAGGGCTTTCTGGTTTTAGGGCTTCGGGGCAGCTGCAGGGTATGGCCCTTTACCTCCTGACATTTCCCCAGCCCCACGGGCCCTGACATTTTCTTTGAAGGCTGGCCAGCAAAAGAGAAGCTGCCCTTGAGTGCTAGGGGAAGGGGGTCAGTCTTCCACGCACCACAGCTGCCAACTTGGGTCCAGCAGGAAGCCCATGGCCTCCGGACCTGAGGCCTCGGCTAGCCACCTGCTGTGCTAAGAGAAGGCGTGTGGGACTGGTGATACAGAGGAGTCCCCCTGCTTTGCTAGGAATTTGGATTTATCCTGGAGTTCCTGGCCAACCCTGCCACGTTCAGAGTGCACCCTCTGGTGGCCATGGGGAGGATTGGCCTGAGCCCCTGGGGCAGGGGCTGGGGCAACGGGCTGGGGTTGGAGAGGGGGCTGGAGCTGGGGTGGGGCTGGGGTGTGGGGGCCAAGTGCCTGGTAGACTGTCCCAGAGAGAGACAGTGAGGGTCCAAAGCAGGCCTGGCAAGAGAGGCTGGACATTGGGAGGGCAAAGCCCCAGGACTGGGGACTGAGGGAGGAGGAGAGGTTTGGGAGACCAGTGGAAGACGAAGCTGTGAGTGCTACTGCTTATGTAATCCTCACGCCACCCCTAAGAGGCAGAGGTTATTTTTGCTGTCCCCATTGCACAGATGAGGAAACTGAGGTACAGAGAGGTTGAATGTTCGCCTGAAGCCACATGGGGAGGCAGGTTGTTGGTCTGGGCTGGGGTTCCAGCCCTCTAACCCATGCTTTGAGCCCCAGCTTCTCCTCACTTCTTCTCTGGAGTGAGCCTGGGGGTGCAAGAGGGACAATTTTGACATGTTGGCTTGGTGATGCCTCCGGGCTGGCGGGATAGTAATATGTAAGTTCCAGGCTCAGGAGGGGTCTGTGAGCTCTAGGCAGCGCCAGGTGGCTGGATGCTGGCCTGAGGGGCTTTGCTGGGGCTCTGGGCAGGGCAGGGGGCGCCCCCCTCCACACTTCCTTAGTGGTCTCTTCTAGTCTGGCTTTAACACCATGATGTAACCCCGAGGTTCTGTCTCCAGTTAACACCACCTGGATGCTTAGTCCATCCCTTGACTTTGATGAGCCCAAAAAGAGCCCAGCCCGCCCCCTGGCGGCTTCTCCTCTCGTCCTGCTCCCTGGGTGAATGACTTCTGCAGCTGCCTGCTGCTCAGGCTCAAAACTGGGAGCCTCCCTGGACCCTGTTCTTCTCTCTCACACCCCAGACACTGGTGGCCAGTCCCGTTGGCTCCGCCTGCTGGGTGTTTCCAGAGCCGAGCCTTACGCACCAGCCGCACTGCCACCCAGTTCACGCCAGTTACTAACAGCCTCCTAACCGGCCTCCCTGCTCGCCTCTGCTCCCCTCATCTGTTCTCCGACAGCAGTCGGAGAGACCCTTTAACCCTGAAGCCAGAGCTCATCACTATGGGAGTGCGTCTCATCCCATGTGGAGTAAAAGCCTAAATCCACACCAGTCCTGCCCCTGCCTCGCCCACCCGTGTCCATCTCCAGCTCTCAGTCCTTGTCTCTTCCTCCTCAGCACTGTCTGGGGCCACATTAGCTCTCCTGCCCCAGGGCCTTTGCACTGGCTCTTCCCTCTGCCTGGGCTGCTCTTCCCAGACACCTGCACGGCTCCCCCTCACTTCCTCCAGTCTCTGTGATTGCCCAAAGCATGTGTCTGGAACAGGCACCCTATAGAGAGCTTCTGTTTAATGTGCTTTCAATGAGATAGCAACCATGCTGAGTGCGTTTCCGCTTAGGGAAGTTAGCCGGCTTTCCAAAGGTCACCACGTCCTCCTAAGCTGGCATCAGCCAAGGGTGGCCTGGGGGGTGGGGCTGGTGCACCCAAAGAATAGTGGTAATAAGAGCTGTTTCTGGACCCCTTCGTTCACTCACCTGATCTTCATTTCCCTCCACGCTTGAATCCTGGCAGCAGCTGTTGTTACCATTTATTGTCTGTGTTTTACAAAGAGTGCAGTGCTTGACTATGTAAATACTGCAAATGAAGGATCCCTTTGGAGCCATAAAAGGCTCAGGTCCATCCAAGGCTCAGATATGCAGAGGAGAGACAAACAAGCTGTTTCCGTTAAAAATGTTAATGTACCTATATATGGTATCTGTGTGTGGGCATGTCCATACCATGATTAACACTGTCCAATAAAGACACCAGGTTTAGTTCCATTGTGGTCCTACAAGCGGTGCTTGGATAATCCCCAGAAGCTGCCCAGAGGCTGGTCTCATTCCTGTCCTGCTCCACTGAGCTGCCTTTCCAGCTTTCTGCCAGTGGGTGGTGCTGTAGCCACATAAATTTACTTAAAAGTGAAGCTTGATATTCCCCGTGTTGGTGTTGTTTTAGCATCAGTGGGTGACTTGTGTATGTGTTGGGGGGTGGGGGACAAGCCCATAGGAGCGCGAATGCACAGCTCAGCCCGAGAACCTTTCCCAGTCACCCTAATCACCTGCCTCGCTGAGACCTGACGGTGGGACGTTTATAGGAACAGAAACTGTCACAGAGCCCCCGACCCTGTGTGTCTGAGAATCACCCGGGAGGGGTAAAGGTGGAGGTCCTCTGATGTTCCTCACAGAGGCAGGTTCTGTGGGCTTGGGCTTGGCCAGGGAATCTGTATGTTTGCCAGGTACCAGGTGCAGGTGGGAGAGCTGTGCATTGGTGCCATGGTGGCAGCGGGTGGCTGATGGCAGGGCTCGAACTGACAGTTGCCGACAAGCCTGATATCTCCAACCCCTGGGGAAGGGGTGCTGTGAGGAGGATTCACGGGGAAAGTGAACACCTAAGCTGTCAGTGGGCCTGACAGGCTCAGCCGAGAGCCCTGTCTCCTGCTCCCCACACCCCGCCCGGTCCAGGGGCAGCCAGGGAGCACCTCCGACCCTGAAGTCCAATATCCTGAAAAAGACAGTTGCTTTCGGCAGAAAGTCATCAAAGGGCTAAGTGCTCCGTTTGGCAATGAGGCTCCACAGTCTCGGCTCGAACACAAGGTGTCTTTGGTGTCATTTGGTTGGCAGATGAAGAATGAGGCTGGTGCCAGGAAGCGCCAAGGTCATGTCAAGCACTGCTGTCCTGCTGAGAAGTGCCCTGGGGACATACGTCAAAGTATTTGTCTTTTCTACCTGGGGAACAATCCCCGGTACTGAAGACAATCTCAGTAGAAGGATGCCTGTCACAGAACTGTTTGCAATGAGAACTAGCTGGGCTTGACCCAAATCTCTAACCACGGAAGAACACGCCATTCTGTTTGGCCACTGAAGTGGGTTTGCGATGGAGTATTGGGAAAGGCAGTCATAAAAAATGTCACGAAAGGAGCGAGGAAGTTGCTCACGTCCTGACAGATGAGCTCCCGGTGGGCTGTGGAGGCCCTGCAGCTGGAAACCCCAGTGACCCGTGCTCCCTGGCTGTGCCCATCGGTTACCGAGGGCGTCCTGGGTGACCCGGACAAGTGACGAGATGCAGACCTGGGGCCCTTTTGTTGCTCTTGAATTTTGAGTCATGAGGGTGGGTTGCCTGGTTAAAGGATAAATAACATTTAAATAAAAGAACAGTGATTGCTAAGAGCTTGTCAGAACACTGGCAGGTTATTTTCCTCCTGTTGAGTGAAAAAAAGCAGGTTGTGAAAGTGTCAGTTTCGCTTTTGCACAACTATATAAGACTAAGCTGCGAAAAAGGGATCAAGGGAAAGGAACAAATGAACAAGTAGAACCCCTATTCTTGGAGAAAAAAGCCCAGAAAGGAAGCTCCCAAAATAGAAATGGTGGTTATCTTTGGACGGGAGGAGTGATTTTCTCTGCTCTGTCTGCTTCAGTGTATTTCTTATTTTCCGTAATGAGTACGTGTGTCTCTTTTCACTTTTCATTATGCAAGTAATGTTCGCCTTTTGTAGAAAAATTAGATAAAAGGAAAAGCCGCCAGTAATCCCACCCCTCAGAATCATTTAAGCGACAGCTTGGGGGCGGGGTTCCCGTGGCGCATTTCTGCATTTCCTGAGGTTTTGCGTTTAGGACTGTGTGGTGTCAATAAATTACGTTTACTTTCACAGTGGAAAAACATGGAGGCAGTTTTGGGGGTGCATGCCCAGGGTGGAGGCTCGCGGGCCGGGCTGACCGTGTCTGGTCTTTGCAGGAGCGCTGCGTGGCGGCCCTGGCCCGGGTGGAGCGCACCGACTTCCTGTCACCCATGTGCATCGGCGAGGTGGCCCATGTCAGCGCAGAGATCACCTACACCTCCAAGCACTCCGTGGAAGTCCAGGTCCACGTGATGTCTGAAAACATCCTCACAGGTAACGGGCGCATGCTCCCCGAGCCAGCTTGGTGGGGAGATAGGGCAGGAGCCACCTCACGTGCACTGAGGGCTGACTCTGCTCCACAAATGACCTCCCTGTACTCCTGTTGTCCTCGTTCTGCAGACGGAAGTGGAGCACAGACTCGTTAAGCAGCAAGCCCGAGACCGTGCCCCCAGAGCAGGATGCAGGCGCTGGCCTTCTGGCCCGGAGTGTATAACCACTGCCTCATCCTGCCTTCCCTCCGGCTTGTCCCGGGCAGAGGGCTGGGAGTGGCTGGGAAGCCACAGCGCCTGGCCCCTGGCCCCTCTGCTGCCTCACCCTGCCCTCCTTGCACGGCCCTGCAGGGTGGAGTTACACTGCCCCCCAGGAGGCCTGCCCCAGCCCCTGCCCACAATCCAGGCTTCGGTGGAAGCTCAGTGGGGGAACCTTTGACTCCAGTTTGATCCAAATATTCTCTTCCTTGGCGTGGTAACCATGGAAACCCCTTTTCATCCTCCCACTGGGCTCTGCAGGGGAGTGTGGCTCCAGTTCCCACTGGCACTGGCTGCTTTTTATAACCCGCTGCTGCTGAGGAAGGCCGGCCCCTTCGTCCCTGTGCTGCCCACCTCCCTGTCGTAGGCCCCCCAGCCCGTGCACGGGAGAGTCCACACTGGTTCTGAAGGAAGGTGCTGATGGGTCTGTACCCTCCTCCCGACAGCCCTCTTCAGCTGTGGCTGACACAGAGTGCTATGCTCTGCTCTGTAGGGGGCTCCAGGCTTCTCCCCCAGGGGCGAGGAGCACAGTTACTCATCTGGAGCTTTCTGGTGATCTCAGCAGGTGCGGCTACAGCACAGTGAACAGTTTAGCTGAGCAAGGGCCTGGGTGGGGGGTAGCAGTTAGCGTGCCCATACAGTGTGTCTGGTCTGAGCCCTGCACGCAGCAGGCAACTCTGCCATCAGACGTGGGGCTCAGGCTGTGGCACAGACACGCATGCCTGGGCACTGTTGCCGTGCCTCGACCTTGGGGTCCCTGTCGTCCTCCCCGGCATCGCAGTTTGCGCACCCCTGGCTGGCCCAGCCCTCCTCCCTTGGGCTGTGCTGGGTCTGAGCTTCCGCTCCTGACAGAGCAGGAAAATGGCTGTGTTCCCTGCTTCTCTAGACCGTTATGCTCACCTATTGATAGCAGTTTCAGCCGCGTTGTTTCGTCATCATGGTTTTGGACTGTCAGGGAGTCAGTGACTTCACAATGGGGAGGGGGCCAGCGTTCCAGGTTCCTGGCATCAAGGCCCCCTTTCTAGCATGTGAGAAGCCAAAGCCCGAGAGGAAGCCCCATAAACAGAGTGGGGGTGGGGAGGATAGGCGAGGAGCCAGGAAGGCCTTCCTGGGCACTCCGGCGGATCACCTCCTGGCCTCTGTCCTGAGTCCCTGTCAGGCCCCAGGGAAATGGGAGAACGAGGATGTACCTCCCTCCCTGCTGGGTGGAGGGCGAAGGGGTGGGGGCGGGTTTGGACATGACTGCCTCTCGGAGGAGGGGGCGGGCAGCCCTGGGAGCCAGGCTGAACCCTACCTTCAGGGAATGTGCAGGTCTGCTGGTGGGTTGCCCGCTGGGAGCTGCCTCTGAGGAGAATACCTGACAGGTGGCGTAGTGAGAGAGGCCCCCTACTGAGCACCGGAGGCCTGGAGGACCAGGGCTCTGCATTGCCTCCCACTCTGCTCTTTCGAGGATGCACCTGCGTCTTCAGGTTGTGGCATCTTGGGTGTACGGTGCACCTCACTGGGACCCTCTGCGGGATCCCATTGTCTCCAGGCTCGGTGCCCACGTCACCTCCTCAGACATGTGCCAGGCGTTTCTCCGCAGCTGCATGATAGGGATACCTGGGGTCCTGTCTCGACCCCAGCATGGTGGTTCTCAAGGGGATGCTTTTGGTGGTCACCATAGGGATAGTGCCACTGGCCTGCAGTGGGCAGAGGCCAGGAATGCTGCTCCACACCTGACAGTGCACAGGGCGCCCCACCACGAGCAGTGGTCTGGCCCCAGGGGTCCATAGTGCTGAGGCTGAGCAACCCCACACTGGGTCACGTACTTCTGAGGGAAACGATCAAGTCTTCCTCTTCCTGGCGGCTGGGCTCATAACACGGAGAACCAAGAATTGATGAGTGAACGAAGGGATGAATGAGGGGAATGGCAGGTTCTCAGGAAAATTGGGCTTCTGCACTGAGGGTGATGGGAAGCTGACAGGGTGTTGTCAAGAATGACACTGATTTTGTAAAGGAGCCGACCTGGTGGCAGGAGGGGACAGAGGCAGGGGGCTCTTGCCCAGAGCCCATGCTGGCGCAGGGGCGGAGAGGGTAACACCACAGCCCGGGGCCCCGGCCTGCCGGTGAGGTTGCTGTCCATCTCCCCTGAGCGTCCCCGGCCACCACGGCTCTCGGCCTTGCTCCTTCCCTGTAGATGGGTGCACAGAACCGGAACTGCCCCGCAAAGCGGAGAAGCGGCTGTGAGGAGCACTGCTGCAGGTGACCACCCTTCGGACAGTGGGGCAGGCACTGTTATCCCATTGTGCCGATGAAAAAATGCGCTCAGACAAGCCCAGGGACGGGCTGGCACTGCTCAGCGTTTCGAGATGGGGCCAGGCCCCCCCGGCTTCCCCCATGTCTTGAGATGTGGACAGCGAGCTTAGGGTCCCGAGGGCCGTGGCTTTTCTCCATGACTTGGTCATCTTGTCCCAGAACTCCTGCTGAAGGGCTGACACCCCTTTTCTTCCTCTCATTTTTGCGTCCCCCTGGCTCATCAGTACACCTGTGCATCTCTCTGTCTTGCCATGTTTGGATCAGTGTATGCTGGTTAGGGGCAGGGAGACTGAGGTCGGCGGGCAAACAGCCTGACAAGGCTGAGCCATGGAGCTGTTCACGTGCCGTCTCCATGTTTCTGAACCCCAGGAGGCAGGGGTCCCCCCTTCCATGTGTCCCCTTCCATGGGGGTGTATCCCCTGTCGGGAGACAGTTGAGTGAGCACACGCCCAGGCAGACAAACCAGCAAACCTTTGTCTTCTAGATGGCTCATTCATCTCTGGAAGCTGTCAAAATATTAAGCTATCTAGGACGTGATTGCTGCGAGTTGCTCCAGAAAATAGCTGGGAGCTCTTAAGATTTTAAAATAGATGTTTTTAATGCTGCAGTTGTCTTTTGATGGTTTTATTAAATGATGGAGAAAGCGCAATTAGTATGTTTTACCTCATTTGCTGCCTGGCGTTCATTTAGGTCTGGAGGAGGGCCACTTGGGGTTTCCATGGAAACCAGCTTGTCAGGCTGGCTGTCGCTGAGTCAAACAGGAAATCTTTATTCCCAAAAGCAGGTTGTCAGATTCACTTTCAGTCAAAGTTCAGTGAAAATATTTTCCTGTATATTTGCCTGTGGTTCCCAGGCGCGGGAGCCTGTTGTCTTGATGGTGCCATCTTTCTAATTGACCCCCCGGGACTTGGCTTGGTCTTTGGGGCTGTGTTTAGGGGAGGAAACCGAAGCACTGGGTTCACCTTGAGAAGGGAGGTCAGAAGGAACTGGTAGGAAGTGAGGTCCTGGAGGAGGTTGCTGCGCTTCTCCCACCTTCCCCACGTCCTCTCTGTCTCCCCATTTCACTGTGCTCCTCCACTTCGGGACTCGTCCATGTTGAAGAGGCAGCTTTTTACAGGCAGATACTTCCTGAAATTACTGGGATCCGGAGGCCTGGGTCTATACTCAGAATGGCACTGACTTGCTGTGTGAACCTGGGCAGACCGCTTGACCTCTCTGGGCTTCAGCTCCTCCTGTACAAGTGAGCGGTGTGGACCAAGTGGTTTCTTTTGGCCCATGGTTCTTGGCTGGTGGGGTAGCCCCATTCTGCCCCACGGCTGGGCTCAGTGCCTCAAGGAAGGTAGTGTCTTCTGTCACTCTGCCCAGAGTGGAATCACCAGCCCACAGCCTGTCTCTCGGCACTCCATCTGGAGGCTTCTGGGTTGGAACTTTGAGTAGGCCGGCAGCAAATCCAAACGTATGGTCTGGCGCCTTCCACAGTACAGGAGGGAGCGCTAAGGAAGTCCCTGTGGCTGCAGAAATGGGCCTTGATGGGCTGGCTGCAGAGCTGTGCTCTGGCCTGTGGCCCGGCCACCGCCCCTTCTCGGGTTGCCTGTGTGGGCTCTGCCCTCACGTCCCACTGAGCCTCCCATCTGTGAGTCGTGACCTGTCAGGGAGGAACTCTTCCCAGCAGCAGCATTTAGACAGGTGGGTGGATCCCTTAGTATTGTGACCTCGAGTTTCTCAGCAAGGAGTTCTCCAGAACAGTGTCGGCTGGATCTGTTGGTAGAGACCTGAGCTCAGCCTGGCATGGCCCAGCTTTGTCCCCCTCTTTGGGAGGTGGTTGAGCGAAGGGTTCACCTGAGGCCCATCTGCCTCTCCCCATAGCCGTTCTCTACCTGACAACTCCTCAGAGGCTTCTCCAGAAGGGTGTATTAATGACCAAACTTCCCTTCTGTCAAAACACCTGTGAAGACGGGCGTGCCTGGTTTGGGTGCCCCCAGGTGTGAGCCCTCTGTTAGAAAGTGCTAGAAAGTCAATGGACCTGGGAATCCCCAGGCTTAAAAACTGGGTGATCTGAAGTCCTCATAGCAGCCTCTGGACAGGGGAAGCATTTGGGGAGGAGGGTCCCCTTTCTGGGGGGCCCACACTTGCACCTCAGGGCTAAAGAAGGCCTTGGGTATCAGGAGTCATAGGTGGTAGTGGTTCAGCCCACCTGCCGGATTCCTGGTGGCCCCCCTACCCTGCCCTCCCTCCCTAGTCCATCACTCATGTGGTTTTCTTCTCTGAAGGTACCAAAAAGCTGACCAATAAGGCCACCCTGTGGTATGTGCCTCTGTCGCTGAAGGACGTGGACAAGGTCCTGGAGGTGCCTCCGGTTGTGGTAAGGAGGCCCCTTCCATTTCTCATTGGGGGCAGATGGCAGAGGCCTGGTAGCTCTTGTGATGGTGGGCGGCTCGTTCTGCTAAGGAGGCGTCCCAGGAGACTAACAGCAGGGGCTGGGGTGGGGCGTCACTGTCTGGGGTCTCAATGCAGGTTTTTGTTTTGTTTTTTGTTTTTGCTCCTGCCCCCAGTTTTCAAGCCATTGTTTCTTAGTCTAGTTGTAGGACACAGCTCCCTGGCCCATGCTGGTGTTATGAGCCTTGTGCTCCCCTGGCTGAGGCAGTCTGTCGTTGGTCTGCTGCTCACAGAAGCTCACAGCAGCTCTTGTCAGCTGCCAGCCGCTCACGATGGTTGCTGGCTACTCACGGCTGCCAGCCAGCGCGGCCACCGGCTGCTCACGGTAGCACACAGCAGCCCACGGCAGCACACAGCCCCTCACACTGACCTCCGGCTGTTCACAGCAGCCCAGCTCCAGGGAGAGCCGTTGTTCACAGTCTTAGGTGTAGAGGGCGCAGCTCACTGGCCCATGTGGGAATCGAACCGGCGGCCTTGGGCGTTAGGAGCACAGTGCTCCAAGCACCTGAGCCACCAGGCCGCCCCTCAGTGCAGGTTTAATTCAAGCTGGGGATGCGAGTATAGGTTGGCCCAGACCCCATGGGCACCCCTCCTGGGGGACCCTTTATCATATTCACATGCCAGAGGAAAGGCGGGTGACAGGACCATCTTTGTGAGGTCTGTTGACCTTAGACAGCCAGCCAACCAGATATTTTTCCAGCAACATGGTTATTCCGGAACAACAAAGAATTGCAATTTGGGTCTAATTGGTGAACAACCCACAAGTCTAGAGAACAAAGGCGATGACTGCTGTTTTATAGAGGAAAGGGGGCGTGCACAGGGGATGTTGTAAACAAGAGTCCATTGGGGGACGCTGGGAATGCGAAGAGTGGTGGCTGCTCATTGGTCGAGTGGTTGCCAGGCAAGGAGAACATCCTTCTTCCTGCTGGAGCAGTGAGACTAGAAGGCATCTTCCTGTTGGAGATGGAAAGTGTTTCTCTTCCGGTTTGGGGTGATTGGCAATGCGTGGTCGGCGTGAGAGCCTTCCCAACTCCAGTGTAAGTGAGGTTTCTGTTACTAGTCTCTGCATGCTGAGAGCCAGGATGCCAGGTCGCCTGGCCCAAGCTGGCCACTGCCCTTCTCAGCCGTTCTTGGCTCCTGAGGAAACGGACATCTCGGTTTCAGCCTTTTTCCGTGGTTTCTCCCATTTTGGTTTTTGCTGTGGACAGACGCGTGTTCGCATGAGGAGAGTTCATTGTGTTCATTCCTGGGGGCTCCTGGGCTGGCAGGCTCTGCGAGGTGAACGTTTGGCTGATGGAGGGGTTACTCCCTCACCGCCTTCTCCTGTGACTGCCAAGTCCCCAGATGTCCCCAGGACACATGTGAATGGCCCCTCTGTGAAGGCCCTCTGCTGTCTGCTCTCATGCCTGTGAGGAGAAAGTTCTTGGAGGGAAACAGATTGGGGCTCCAGCAGCATCTGCCCCTGTGAGGTGCATTTGTTTCTCTACCATGGAGATGTATACTGAACACATTTTAGAAAAGAATAGAACTGGGAACCAGACAGTTAGGAACTGGTGCCTGCTCATTTTGCTTATAGAACTCACAGAGAAACTGGGGGCTCCTGGCACCGAAGGTCCCTGTCTTCCTCAGATCCTCCCCCTTCCCCGACATGGGGTTCCCAGGTACAGTCCCTTCCCACCTGTGGGAGGCTTCTTTGCCTTCCACCTGCGGCCACCCAGGGCCATAGGGGACTCACTTCTGCACCACTGCAGATGGAAGCCTGTGGGGGGCACTCCCTGTGCCTGGCTCAGTGACCGGGCCCCCAGCCTGGGCCCCCAGAGGGCAGTCAGGGCCCGTGTGGGTGGCTAGCTGCCACGTAGTCCAGACTTAAAAAAAGTCTTGGTGACAGGAGGCCTCTCCTTATTGAACCGGAAGGGCCTTGGCATGGGTCGGGCAGGTGGGTCCATCTTTTGGTACCATGAGATCAACCAGTCAGCATCAGGGGACCCCACCACTCCACGTGAGGGGGGCGGGTGGGTGCTCAGGGCCAGGTGTGAGCTGGACGGTTCCTACGCATCCCACCTGTGCGTTTCCCCCGGGCTGCTCTGACAAAACCCACAGGCTGGGGGCTCAAAACAACAGATGTTTATTGTCTCCCAGTCTGGAGGCCAGAAGTCCAAACTGAAGGTATCGCTCCTCGGAAGCCTCTGGGCGAGGACCCTTCCTCACCTCTTCCATTCTGGTGTCTCCTGGTGGTCCCAGGCATTCCTTGACTTGCGGTCACATCACTTCAGCCTCTACCTCCATTGTCACATGGCCATCTCCGTGTGTGTGTCTCTTGTGTCTGACTCTCCTTATATAGACAAAATCACTGGGTTTAGGGTCCCAGAATGACATCAGCTAATCACAGCTGCTAGTTCCTATAGGGTCCACAACAGACCCTAGTTCCAAATAAGGGCACTGCACAGGTTCTTGGTGGACAGGAGTGGTGACGGACACTCAAGTTGAGAACACGGCTTCAGTCCAGCCCCCCCAACCCCCTGTTCCCCCATTCCCTCTGCCCCCCTCCCCCTTCTGCCTGGACCTGCCCTCTTTCTCTGCTGCTCTACACATGGAAATGGCCTTGTTTTCAAGTAGCACTAACTAGGGGGTTTTAAGACCCCAGAACCAGGAGTGACTGTGGCACCGTGACTGTTCTCTTTAGAAACAACCAGCGTACCTACCCTCACTTTCATCTTTGCTGAGAAGCCCTTGGTGTTAAATTAGCCACACGACACGCAAATGCTCAAACACAATTAGTTTACGGATTGAATTTTCAGATGCTACAAACTTCAGAGATTTCTAGCGGGCTGTATCTCTGGCTTCAATGCCTTTTGGTCCATCTAAAGGGCATGGCTCTCAAGGACGATTCCTGGACAGAACATTAGCTTTTGTTTCCTTCTGGCTCCTGAGGGCCCATTGAGCCCTGTTGGGTTTTGGCCAGTGGAGGCGGGGGTGGTGTCAGGCTCCACTAGTTCCCGTCCCCTCTCCATAGGGACAGGGCAGCTCTCCCCACCGCCCCTCTCCCCAGCTCTCCGTCCATCAGGAGCCACCAGTAGCTTTCCCACTGCCTTTGCTCAGCAGGGCTTTATAAGACATTAACGTCAACTCAGCCCTTGGCCCCGCTCCACGGGGAGGAAGCAGCGAGCTCCAGAGAGAGAAGCCACACAGCTCCCAGCTGCAGCCATCGGTGATGTTTGTCTGAGCCTTCTCCTTCCCACGCATGGTAGGCCCACGGATAAGCCTTCAGTCGTTTTGACATATGGGCCTGTTTTCCTTGGCACGGCCCAGCTGGAGTCCTGGTGTGATCCTGGAAAGCTCAGTGTCTTTCTCCAGCTCAAAAGGGCGTTCACAGGCAGACCTTGGAGATGATACGGGCTCGGTCCAGACCACCGCAATAGAGTGAGTTTGCTGGTGGAGAGTCTTGCCTTCAATTCATAAAAAAGGCAACATCTGTGAAGTGGTGAAAGGAGGTGAGGTGTGCCTGTGCTGTCCCCTGCTGGGAGCTGGACCACAAGGCCTCCTTGTGTCCTGCCATCCCTGTACAGATAGCTGCCACTTACTTAACACATACTTCTCTCTCTACGTGTGTGTATCTCATGCTTACCTCACATGTGTGTACATGTTAAATACATGCATATCATGTCTCCCATATGCATATAGGTATGACCAGACACTTCTCTCACATGTGTAGATATCACACGTGTGTATAGATATCTCCCACACACCTCACACTCATCCATACCCCTCCCCCTTTCTCTCCTCCCTTCTCTCTCCCCCTTCTCCCTCCTCCTTCCTCTCTCAACCCCCTCCCTCCCTCTCTCAGCTCTCTCTCAGACACACACACACACACGTATGGACATGCATGGATTTCCTGCCTGTGTGCCTCTCCCTGGGACAAGCCCAGCTGCCCACCCTGTGCCGTGTCATTTTGCCACTTTGTTCTACCTTCTTGCCCAGGGAACAGGGATCTCAGTGGCCCTTGAGGCGAAAATGAAACCACTGCAGTGGCTGGAGGGGCAGCTGCAGCCTTGGAGAGGCTGGAGTGGCCATTGGAGAATGGATAGTTTGTTTTTTCCCATCATCTCAGCTTGCTTGAGTTAAGAGGCTTGCACAGACTGTCGTCTTGGACATTTGGGCTGAGCTGTCTTCTGCTTCAAATCAATGAGGTTTGATGAGCACTTGGGGTGAGAGTTGGGTGCCAGTCCATCACTAGAATGTTGTAGTGATTATGTCCCCAGATTTGAAGCCGGCAGGGAAGCATTTGTGAGAGGAGACTGCGTTTCTCGGTCCTTGTGGCTCGTGTCAGGGCGGGGGCCTCCATCAGTCAGTCCCTGTGAGACTGCAGGGGTCTGATGAATGTGTGCACACATGAGGATTTATTAGACCAGGGAGTCAGCTCTTTTTTAAAAAACTCTTTAAACGGCGTTTCTTGAGGACACTTAAGTTCAGCCATGAATTTTGCTAGATAGACACAGCACAAACTCTACTTTCACAGTCATTACTCTATGTGGTGGAACATTAGGAAACAGTGTATTTATGGAGGAAGAGGTTAAATTGTCCACTGCAACTTACTCTCCACAGTCTGTTTCTTTTGAACAAACCACTCAGCTCCTTTTGCAGCCTCCTTCCAAGACAGGCTCTGAAGCCTGAGGTAATCGTAATTAAACCATGGAAATTTGGAGCAGAGCCACGAGCAGGATAAGCGAGATGTTTAAAAGTGTCTTTTGAAAGAAAGTCTGAAAATGCTATCTGAAAATAAATTTGCTTAAGTCAGAGAGCCTTGAACAGGGAGCAAAGGGCAGCACGAGGGGCCCAGAGCTCGGTGGCTCTTCCATGGCAATGCTGGTTGAGTGAATGAAAGGGTGGAAGTCATGTCATCAAAAGGAGAGTGACCAGGCCGTGGTCAGCAGGGAGGGACAGGGCCCGTGGACCTGCCTGGGGCCTCTCTGAGGGGCTCTTGTGGGGGTGGGAGGGGGGTTCCCTACACTGGGCTGGAAGACAGTGGGTGCAGGAGGGTCCAGCCTCCCCTTTTGTGCCCAAAGAACTCAGGAGCCCCCGTTTTTGTGCTAAGTTTTATATTCGCGTTTATTTTTAACTTCCTGGGTCAAAACCCCTGTGATCCATTAGGAGAGCTTCAGAGGGACTCTCATAGCTTTGGCTGCACGTTCCCTGCAAACGTGCAACCTGTTCAGCTGGCCTGGGGGGCAGCAGAGCAAGGCTGCAGGTGTTGGGGGGCACTCCAGGAACCTTTTCTCTCGGGACAGTGGGTGTAGCCTGATTCTGTAGTTCTGTGTCCAGGAACGAATCCTAGGAGGGAATGGGGCAGTTGTGAAATGGTTGAGCGGCTGAGATTGTTGCTATGATACTGTTTTCATAGCGAAAAACTGGGAGCAAGCTAAAGACCTCTTTATAATGGATCCATCACATAAATTATGTTGATACAGCGAAAGGAGGAAATACTCTTACTTTTAAACTTCACAAACAGCATGGTAGAACTTTTTATATATTCATGTGTAAAAAAATAATTTCAGGAAGGTTATAAACGAAACATTTGAGCTAGGTTACCTCAGGTGGGGGTGGGGCGATTACCTGAGATTTTCACCTGTGTTTTTATTATGCATAATAAATATATATTATCAGAAAAAGGATTGTTCCCATTATACAAAGGAGAGCCGTGAGCCTGGGGGGGGGGGCTGCCCGCCAGGGAGGGGAGAGAAGGGGTGGCGGCGGAGCCCTGTGCCAAGGCCAAGCCCTGTCTGCTCCCCGCAGTACTCCCGACAGGAGCAGGAGGAGGAGGGCCGCAAGCGCTACGAGGCCCAGAAGCTGGAGCGCATGGAGACCAAGTGGAGGAACGGGGACATCGTCCAGCCCATCCTGAACCCAGGTAAAGGCCGGGCTGGGCTGCGGGCTACGGGACTGGCGGGCCGGTGACTGACATCCAACAGCAGATGACAAAGGTGGTCTGTCCATGAACGCCCTCCCTCTTGGGGCCCGTGAGCCGGGCAGGCCCCTGGGAGGACAGGATGGCACAAGTCCCTGGAGGCCTCGGTGCAGCCAGTGGCGAGGAGCACGCATCTGGCTGTGCGTTAAAGCAGCGTGTGTGGCGGGGCTGCACTGCCCAGGCAGAGCCATACCTGCTCACGGAGACTTGGCTTTGGTTGTGTCTTTCCCCCAAGTTCACGCAGGAGCGTGTTTGTGATGGGATTTCCACCTCATAAAAAACCCACACAATGGCAGCAGCTTTCCCGAATATCCTTCACCAGCCCACACACCCAGTCGTTGCCTTAGACCGACCTCGCTGGCCAAACCGGCAAGAAAGCTCTGCTGGGCACAGCCTTTTAGGGCAATATCCTTCCTAACCTTCGTCATTTTGTCTTCAAGTCCGGGGTGGCCCGGCTTTAACAAAGTGTCCACCCAAAAGCCAAAAGGCCTTTTCCTCCCGGAGTCATTAACACAGAGCTCCCTGGTGCAGACACAAGTCAGGGCAGGGCCTCTGGGGGTGTCTGTTGCCAAGGGGACATGGCGAGCCCTGGGGACAGTGGGTCTTCCGGTACCGTGTGTCACCCCTCCTCTGCACACCATGACCGAATTTCATCCATGTGGAGAAGACTCCAGAACGCACTCTGTGCCTCTGCCTCTGTGTGACAGCAGCGCCTGTGATGAGTGTCCCTGTTCCCTGCCCAGTTACACAGGGCGACTAGATTTGGGTGCTGTTTGGGGTCCTGATTTAGTCCTTGGCAGCTGTCGGAGGACCTGCCCTATTAATCCCTTCTCCTCTTGGGGTTGCTGCTCCTAAGTACCCCGCCCCTCCGGGCTCTGCCCCCTCCGGGCTCTGCCTGGTCCTGCTAATGTCCCCCCTCCCCCCACCATACGTTCCTGGCTGTGGTCCACACTTGGCATGGGGAAAACGGGTGACTCCCCAGCAGGTGTGCAGGGGCTCTCTGGGGTCTGAGTTCTGCCGTTTGGCCCTGTGCACTTGACTTCTCAGGCAGGATCTCCGCAGTTTGCTCAGGAGTCTGCAGATCTGGGTTTCCTCGTGCTCGGCTCTCCCTTATCCTTCCCAAGCCCCTGCCTCAACGTGCCCAAAGCAAAGGCCAGTGCGGTGGATGGAGTGTGGTTTCTGTTCTATTTGCACATCTGCTTTTCAAAAAGAAAAAACAATTACCTGCCATTATTCATAAGAATGTTGCTGCTTTGATGAAATCCCTTTGAAGTGGTATCTTTTAAAAATAAATGTAAACAGCCGATCAGGTTATAACAGTAACCTACCAGACAGGCCTGCCATCTCTTGTGATGAGTCATGCTTATCCAGCCCTAGCAACCCCAAGCCCAGGCCCTGCTTTTGGGAGGGCAGGTCTGCCAGGGGCATGGAGGCCTGCAGAGTGACACAGAGACCGGAGTTGTTTTAGGAAAGGTACAGACTCGGTGCTGAGGTTGTTCCTGGGAGAGAGAAGCTGGAGTGGGCTGCTCCCCCAGAAGACACATCCCCGTCAAATCCCTGGACCCCGTGACTGTGACCTTATTTGCAGAAAGGGCTTTTGCAGATGAAATCAAGTTAAGGATCTGGAGATGAGGGGCATTACCCAGGTGGGCCCCAAATCCATAAGAGACAGAGGTGAGAGACAATGTCAGCCCACCAGCAGCAAGGAAGGGCGAGCTGGGTGGTATGTAGGGCTGCTTGGACCCACCCACAATCGTTCTAATTTCTGGCGAGTGCTTGGGGTGGGAGCCAGATGCCAGGGACCGAGGCCGGGTCTCAGGCTTTGAAACCGTGAGGTGAGGTGTTGGTTTATTCCTTTAACCGACTGTCTAGGAAACTAAAATTACTCACGGTTTTCAATCAATTTAAATTCCTTCATTCATAAGATTGTTTTCTGTCTGCCTCCTCTGTTTGATTATAAATCTGATCCATAATGTTTTTCAGAATCTATATTCTCCAATGATATTAATGAAAGGTGGCATTCTGAATTTTAAGATTTCTTGGTAGATTTTTACAGGCTTTTATTTTTCACTTTTCTGTGTTCCACAAAACATGCATCTTTGTCAGATGGTTGGGTCAGGGGCTGGCTTATCAACACTTCTTCCAGAAGTCACTTCTCCATGCTTCCTTTACTCTTTAAACGTCCTCTACATTCCCCGCTTCAGTTTCCTGGCAGAATCGGCATCACCCTGGCAGGGTGGGTGGGGCTGCTTCTCTCCAAGCAGTGACCAGAGCAGGGATGGGCTCGGTTGGAACGAGCCACCATGTCCTGTGTGATGGCTTGGCAGGGGCTAGATTTGGTGGGTGTGCTTGTATCAATGGGGACAGCAGCTCACAGTGAAGAGTTGAGTGTGTACTTGGCCCTGGGGGTCTTTCTAACATTCCAGCCCCTTCCCATGGGAGCACCCCCTCCACAACCTGGTGTGGCAGGTTTGGCCCCATCCCCTGACCCTTCTCCCCTTCCACCCACAAGTCGCTCTGTATCTGCAGCTCTCCATCCCTTTTGAAACCAGAACCAGATTCCAGCCGTCTGTAGCTATTGCCTAGCAACCCCCAGGAGGGACCAACCTCATTCTTCAGGTGTCTTTTCAGAGTCTGGGAGTTCCTTAAAACCCAGCTTCTCTTATTGTTTTCTACCTTGAACTCTTCAATCCACGGCCATCAGTTACCCCACTTCGGTAGTGTAGAGATTATTTGGCCACAACTGACTGTCCACTTTGGGGGCTGTTGGGTTTGTGACAAAATCAGCCCCAGCCCTTGGGTTTAAAACTGTTTGTTCACCCTGAGGTCTGGTCCCCCTGCCAGTGCAGCTGGGGTCTTGGCACGTCTGCCCAGCCTGGTTTCTGAGCAGCCGGGCCTGGGCCCCGCCTCCCTGGGGTCAGCCAGTGCCCGACACCCACAGGCTGATGAGCTCCGAGCAGCCAGCAGAGTGCCCAGGGCCCCTCGTGGGCTTGTCCAGGGAGGGCTGGACGCCCCATCATCCTGCGCCCGTCAACGTTCGTTCTAGGCAGCGGGTGAGGGGCGAGGAAAGTAGGCTCTGGAGTCAGGTGGCCGGGTCTGAATCCCAGCTCTGCGTCTGGGGGAGGGGACTTAACCTCTTTGTGCCTCAGTTTCCTTAGCTGAAAACAGAAAAGGGAAGTTTTTGTGTTTGTTTATGGCCCTGCTGAACCTCGCCCGTTGCTGCCCTGAGGACCTAACTCAGGTTCTCCACGTCATTTTGAAGTTGCGGATTCAAAGGTTAGGCACTGTGTTTGTCAAGGTCATGGTAGCAGCTAAACCCTAAAGCCCTAGTGTGTCACTCAGTAGAGGTGTATTTCTTATAAAGTCCGAATCAGGACCTGTCCTCCAGTGGTGGGATTCAGGCCCTTGTGGTCTCGTAGCTCCCTATCTGTAACAGGTAGCTTTCGGGGTTACCTCGAAAGGGGAAAGAATAGGAAGGCTCACACATCTGGGTCTCAATGGACAGTCCCTACCCGAGTGAGTTATGGTTCACGACCAAGACGGGGGTTGTGGTACATGACTGTATTTTTTTCCCCATCAGAATTTTGGTGCTTTCACTTAGTAAAAGCTCATCAGTGCAAATTCTAGGGACATTAAATTATTAGACATGGCTTAATTGATATTTTTAAACATTGCTACAGAACAGTGGGTGCATTGATTTGACTAGGTTGTTATTTCAAATTGCTTGTCATTTGAATAAGTAGATATTTGACATGACCAAGATTTTTATATGTAATGTTCCGTTATTTGAAATTTAAAAAAAATTGTCCTTGTCTACATGCAAATCTCTTAATGGGCAAAGCAGTTCCTGAGATTGGGCCAAATCTGAGGCGTTTAGATTCCGTGCATGCTATGAAATAGTCACTTCCCTGTCTTTTACGAGGGGGACACAAAGCCAATGAAAGCAGCGTGGGGAACCCTTGGTCCTCCGGGCCTCGTCACTCTCGGCCCCCACGCTTTGCAGAGGGACAGGCCCCAGGGAGACAGTCTTTGAAGTTGGGGGTGCTGTGGGCTGGCAGGACTGGCTGGGGGTTTCTCTGATGGTTGGGGCATCTTTCGTGGCTCCTTAGGTGGCACCCCTCCACCCGATCTCAGCAGGCAGGGTCTGGGTGCCTGAGACCACTGTAGGCGTGTCCTTGGGTGTGCCCCGACCAGCTGGGACTGTCACCGCCCCTCCTGCAGCACAAGGATCTCAGGTGTGTCTTTTCCACTCTGAGTGACAGTGGGAACTGGAGAGGGCGGAGGCCTGGACATCTCCCAGGCCTTTTTCTCATCCCAGGCAGCGTGTTGGGCGCGCCATGTTACCCTGAGGCCCAGTGGGTCTCAGGTCGTCTACTGTTCTGCACACAGACAGACAGACAGACACACACACACACACACACACACCCCGCATCCTGGGAGACCTGCGCTGAAATGGCAGCTGGCAGCAGGAGCACCCCCTCCCTTGGGCAAAGGCTGCAGGTCATCTGTACTGACTGCAGTCCTAGGGGTCACCTGGAGAGCCTTTCCCAGAAGCCTTTTGTGTGGCCCTCGTCCCTTTGCACAGAGTTGTCCCTGTGCCAGGACCACTTGGCCACATGCAGACGGGTAGGCTGGATGGGAAGCGCTAGAATGGGGCCTCTCGGGTGGGAATTCTCCACTCTGCCCACCCGCTGCTGACTCGATGACAGACTGCTGCTTCCCTTGCCAGCACAAGGGTCCTCCTGGCAGAGCCCGGGACAGACCCAAGGGACCTCTTGGCAGGGAGCCTGCCTCCAACAGTCACGCACAGTGGGTCAGCGAGGGAGGCAGAGAGCAGGCCGGCGGCCAGAATCCCCGGAGATGCAACTGACCACAGATAAAAATGAGACCCCTTTCCAGAGCTGGACCCACTCCGTGGCTTCCGATACTGCCTAGGGCCCTTCCGGCCGGGAGCTCCTCAGGGTCCTGGAGCAGTGGTTGTGGCTCTCTGTCCTGCCTGCAGAGCCTCAGAGCAGGTGGCACTTCACTCGCGAGCTGGGAGGCTGGAAAGCAAGTAGAAGGTGTCTGAGTTTGGAAGTAGATACTTAGTGGCCTCTGCTCACCTGAGCTCCAGCGCTCCTGTTTCATCACCCTTCGGGCAGCCACTCAGTTTGAAATCCCAGTGGGGGAGCTTCCGACAAAGTCTCCGAGGGGACTGTGGGTGCCTAGGGGACCCCAGGGACCACCCTCTGGATCGGGACCCTCGTGCCACCAGCCCTGGGCTGTTAGGCAACATCTCTTCTTGCTCAGGTTTGTCTCTGGCCAAATACAGAAAGGACCTTTCCCCACCTGTGGTGTGTCCCGTGGGCTGGCCTACTCAGCAGCTGGGTGTTGCTGGGACAGGCATGGGCCCCCTTGTCCGGGCAGGAAACAGATGAGCGCCACCCTGCCCAGACGCTTTGGGAAGACAGAGGCGTGCGCAGCATAGGGTTCGCTCAGAAGACCCTAGATCGGTGTTACCACGTCTGTTAGAAGAGTCAGGGTCCAGGTATAACACCCGCCTTCTGGAGGCTGGGCTTTGTTTCATCTTTTTATTTGAAATGCAGCCTCTTACAGACATTTCAGCAACAGCACTGAGTGAGGGATTCACCATCCTGGGAAGGTGAATGGGGGACGGGAGGGCTGGCTGGTGGCAGGGAAAAGCAGGCACACCTTTGGGGGCTGTGTCTCCCTGGGCTCGTCAGGGACTGAGGGCAGGCAGGGGTCCCAGGGTGGGGTCCAGGGAGGCTGAATCCATGGCGTCTGATCCAGTTCTGAGTCTCCAGTACCATTGTGTTTAATGAAACACAAGTTGAAACTTTCGGGAGGTTGTATAACAAATTGCTGGAATAACGTTGGTGCCTGTTTATAAAATCAGGAATGAAAGTCAGGTGGAAGACTCCACCCTAACGGAGGGCCACTCGAAGCCTGGACCTTATCGCCACGAGGTGTTTAGTGGCTGCCTATGGGTCGGGGCAGGGCCTTGCTGGCGACACTGGTGTCTCCAGGGAGTAATGTCATGACCCACTAACAAAGCGGCTGATAATCCTCAAAAGCCTTCCCCTTCACCGGCTGGAGCCTGTTTTGAGACCACGGTTTTCATTAGAGAAACCGATTTAAGCTGATGGTCTGCCTTCGGTGACCATGCAAACGTTGGGGTGTGAGCATGGTCAGAGCGTTCAGCTGTGGAATTGGTGTGTCCCATGGCCTCATGTCTCCCCTTTGCCATTCCAGAGCCCAACACGGTCGGCTACAGCCAGTCCAGCCTGATCCACCTGGTGGGGCCTTCGGACTGTACACTGCATGGCTTTGTGCACGGAGGTAAGGATAATTGATGGTCACTGTTCCCTTCCTGTTCACTGGGTCCTTGTCCATCCCCTGGGAAGTCATGCTGCTGTCTGACCCAGTTTAGGCTCTTGTGTTCAGTGAAGCACAAATTTAAACTTTCAAGAGGTTGCATAATAAATTACTGGAACATTGTTGGCTCCTGTTTTTAAAATTGCAATGAAAGTCAGATGGAAGACTGTCCTGTCCTAACACAGTGTCCCTTACAGCCAGGGAATTTACAGCCACGAGGTATTTAGTGGCTGCCTGTGGGTCGGGCCTTTTGGGGGGTGCTGACATCCCCAGGGAGTAATGTCATGACCCACTAACAGAGTGGCTAATTGTACAAACGTTTTTGCTGCTGATGTTTGCATTTGTTTTTTCCTTTGGTCAGATGCTAGCTCAAACAACACAGGCTCTTAGCTCAGGAAAAACAGTTGGAACACAAGAGGGCTTGGCTCCAGGTTCATGGAGGGACACTTTTAATAGTGTGTAATTATTTTTTTGCGATTTAGGGAAAATTTAAGTAGTATCAAGCCCATAAATTAATGGATGTTATCTCAGATGAAATTAAAGTAAACTTAAAAAACAAGTCAATTGAAAGAAAAATATAAGGGGAGAAAGTTGTTAAGTGGTACAGATAGATGGTCATTAAAGTCGTGATAAAGTGTGGGTGATGGCAGCTTGGGCTCTGCTGCGCTGGGTGTGCTGAACTATTCTTCATTCCCCAGGCATAGCAGGCACTTGTACAATGTCATTCATTTGCACTGTCATTTCCAATTGCCTGGAATGCCATGCTCTCCTTTTTCCTTCATTTAGAAAACTCCTATTCATCCTTCAAAACCCAGCTCAATGGTGCCACTCTGTGCAGGGTTACATTGGTATTCCTACCAGGGAGTGCCTCAGTAGCAGGGCTCGATCTTACTCATTGCATTGGCTCCAGGGCCTCACACAGAGTCAGAGAGGCATTTTGCAGAAGTTCGTTCCAGGAATGAGTGGCACAGATCACATTCGGGTTGAGAAGCTTGGGATAATGGGCTCTGGGCCTGTCAGAATCAGAGAGTGTACCCTGATTTGAAATACATTTTTAAAGTTTGTTTCTTTTTTTTTTTTAACTAATCCTCTTTTGTGTATTTTCTTCTTTCAATTTCATGATTGTTTTCCTCTTTCAACTAAATGCTAGCTATAATGCTCTTGGATCTGATTACCTCGGGTCCTACCCAAGGAAAGTTCTACTTGATAACACACAGTACCTTTTAGGCCCATGAATGTTGTGACAGAGTATCTTTCTGCCCTGAGAACAGCCGTGGCCTTGTGCGGCTGTGGTCTCGTCAGCTTTCTTGTTCCTCTTCACCAGCCCTTGTCTCACTCCTGGAAGCGGGGGACAGCCCGCTCTTCTGAGCCTAACAGTCAGAAGCGCAGGCTGCTGTAACTGCTAAGATTGTCTTTGAGCCTCACAGAGCTCCATTCTACCTGCAGTTTGTGAAACTCCTTGCTGGAATTTCTGCTTGTTTCGTTCAAATGGTGGAAGTTCGCTGAGAGGTAGCATTTCCATCCTCGCTGTCTCCTTTCTGAAAAGTCCACAGTATGTGCAGTCTCTGTCTTCACGGGCTGAGGTGGCAGTGAGATGCAAGGAGTGAGAGACGTGTTTGAATGTCCTAGAAATCGGCAGTGTGTCATGTTCATTTACAGAACCTACACTGCTTCATTTGACTCAGACGCATTTTTTAATGTGCGCACAATGGCTTTACAATATTCATGCCTATTTTGATAGGGGTTTTGTGTCTCCACCGGGGCGGGGGGAAGCCTGGTATCAAACCTCCTCATGCCTTACAGTGCCTGGTAAGTAAGCAGGCGCGAATGAGCCAAGTGAGGACTCAGTGCTGAAGCAGGACGGGTTTCCTGTGTCCCGCAGCGGGCACACTGTTGGCAGGAGTGGCAGCGACAATCATTTGATGGAAAGTCTTCCCTAAACTGTAGTTTAGTAGATGCCAGTCGCAGAAGACAGTGAGCCAAGGTGCATGCTAATTGGGCTTTTATTCAGTAATTCTGTACTGTGTGTGTGTCTGGAAAACTCCTCCCGGGCCCCGTGTTCTGTGATTTCCTGAGAGCTTCACTCCGATTACTTCCCTCTGGGACTCTCCCTGCCCAGCCCTCTGTCGGCTGTTTCCAGGTGAGCTTCCCAGCCTGAGAGGGACAGTCCCTGCTCGTGGCCAGCCAGACAGTGTGAGGAAACACGTTCCCCAAGTCCAGACGGCTGTGGCCAGGTCTTGGGAAAGGGAGGCTTCCTGGGGGTTAATGTAATTAGCTCAGGGCCTGCTCAGGGCAGACCCAGGCATCTCCAAAGGGAGTTCCTCCCTTCTGAACTTTCCACAGCCTTGCGTTTTCTTTGGCACTTTATTTTTTATTTTTAAATTCTTTTAAAGCAAAGCATTCTGTGGCAGTGGTCCAGATGGCTTTTGACAAAACAGCTACCCCTTGTCCTGCCTTCGCTCCAGCCATTCCACTTCTGGTACACGACGCAATGCTCCAAAACGTCTCTTAGGTGTTAAATTTCAGGCTTATCCTTGGCAAGTACCACTCAGTGCTCAGGTGGGTAGAGTACTACGATTAAGTCACTTGTGTGGTTTTGTTGCAACAGTCCTTCATTATCGCCTCATTTCCCACTCTCCTGAACACCAGCTAAGTCTCCCCCACCCTCTAGCAGCGTATAACATGCTTCTCAGTCCAGTGTTGCCTGCCGGGTGATTGTTGGTGCCAGCATTTCCCTGCAGAGTCCTGCTCTGCCCCCCTCCAGCTGCACTGCTCACTCCCGTGCCTGCTCTCAGCCACGCTCCTGGGACCTCTTTGCTGGATTTGGCAGAACACGTCCTCCAGTGGCTCCCTACAAGAGGCAGGAAAGGTATTAACCAGGATAAAGGCTCAGCTGCTGTGATGAGGGCCCCAGTCAGCAGTGGCTTTGACAAGGGAGACATATATGCTGTCCTGTGCGCCGATGTACTTGTCAGAGGTCCAGGGCTGATGTGGCAGCTCCGTGGTGTGGGGGCCCAGGCTCCCTCTGCCCTGTCTGCCGTCCCTGGGGGCCTCCCTGTGTGTAGTGCACAGAGACACGTCACTGCGTCAGGGTTCCAGTCCGAAAGGCAGTGGAGGACACCCCAGCAAACCACAGCCACGCTGTGCTCTCATCCTGTTGGCCCAGCAAAGCCACGTGGCCACATGTGCTGGGGGAGGGGCGTCTAGCTGGGCAGATGTGTCTATTAAATCCTGGGGTTATTGTAGAAGAAAGGGAGAGCTAATGGGGGGAAGTTCTCCGGCATGGATGCAAGGTGGTTTTTCTGAACCAGCATGTGGGAAACGGTTCCTGGCTGGGAATGGCACTCGCCCCCAGGACACAGAGGCATTACTGCGTCACCCTCCAGTTTCCGGGGTTTCTGGTCACAAGTCCTGGGACTGGGTTCTCCCCCTCCACCTGGCACACCTCTGCCTATCCCTCTAACCTGAGCTTCACTAATCCTGGCCTCCAGCTCCGGGCCCATCTTGATCTTCCCCCTGACTTTTCATTCCTTTACCTGCTTCTCTGAATTACAGGTTGTTTGGTTTGAAGTTTCTGGGTGGTTCTTACTTGTAATATATCTGCCCCGCTTCTCCCACTCTCGTGTTTCTGCTTCATGCTGAGGTTAACTAGCCACTGCTCTTAATTGCTGGGCCCCACCCCCCCGTTTCTGAGGACCCCAGTGTTCATGGGTCTGGGAGGGGCCCGAGAACCTGCATTTCTACCAAGTGCCCATGTGGTGCTGATGCTACTGGTCTGGGGCCCACACTTGGAGAACCACTGCCCTCGAGAAGAGTCCCTTTTGCTGTGTTTCCAGCCTGGCTTCCGCAGCTCTAGGCTGCCCCTTCCGGGTGCTTTGCTGCAGCAGGTCTGGGCTGGGGCCTGGAAACCTGTTGCTAATGACGAGTGCCCTGCTGGTTCTGATGGTCCAAAGCTCAGAAACTCCCGTAGGGTGTGCTTTTGTCGCAACAAATCCAGCAGCCAAGTCCTCACACCCCAGTCCCTCAACCTCTTGAGAGCGTTGGACACCACCGGCCCCGCCACCCCTGGAGTCCTCCCTGCGTGTCCTGCCCCCATCCTCTCTGAAAGCACGATCCTCCCACACTGTGGTGGCATCAGAGTGGCCTCGTGAGACTCGGGTGCTGCGCTCGGACCGCTGCGTGCTGGCATGGCCCCTCACCCCACTGTGGTGAGCACGTTTCCATTGTTCCTCTCACCTGTCGCTGAGGGTAGTTCCCCCAGGGGCTGTCTTGGGCCTTCTCCCTCGCTCCGTCTTTTCATACACAAACCCCTCCTCACCCAGCCCCGTGGCCTCTGTGACCTCCTCCATGGACATTGACATGTTTATGTCCCGCTCAGGCGTCTTCCCAAGCTTGGGCGGCGCCGGGCATCTTCAATGGGATGGTGGCCTGTGGACCTAATCTTTCTCTCGATTTTCATGAGTGTTGACCAGCTGTCGTTTTGGAAAATCAGTGGCCAGGATGAGTTGTTTCCTGTCCTGCGCTGTTGCGAGCCTACAGATAAGTTCATCAGTTAGGTAGGACCCCCCAGCTCTCAGCGTCTGGGAGGTTCTGGGGGAGTGCTGGCTGTGCTGGGGCCCAACTGTCAGGATGATCTTGCTGACCCCCAGGGCTGCCAGCTCAGTGGTTCACTTGCGTTGGGAAAGAAAGTGGGTTAGTAAAAGTTAGGTCCCTAGGTCTCCACTTTCACATGTGTCCAGGCAGACACGGCCCCCAGGGGCACCAGCTGGACGCCAGTCTTCTCTGCCCCGACAGGGAGGTCTCCCTGGCCCCACCTTTGCTCCTGCGTCTGCACTCCCCCTTCTGCTCAGCACCTTGGACAGCTGTCTGCCCACTGCTTTTCCTGTCCCTGCCATCTCTGGAACCTGCTGCAAACGCTTCCAGGGTCGCCACTGACCTGCCGTGGCTGAGACCAGTGGTCATGGGCCCCTCTTCTCAGCCTCCTTCCTAGGCCCGGGGACCCTCCCTCCTGGCTTTAAGGAAAGCATCTGGCGCCTGGGGCCCCATCCTTGCACACACTCGCTGCTTTGTGACTCATTGGGTTTCCCTCTGCCCTAGGCCGATGACTCATGTGGTTATAGCTCCAGCTGCCTTGTTGCGACCTCCCCTGGCATTGCTGACGGGCCTCTCCTATTTGGTGTCAGACACGAGCTCTGCAGCTCCCCCGAGCCCATTCCTTCCAGTGTTCCCCTCCGAGGTTCATGCTCCCGGATGCATGGAGCACACTTTGGCCTGCAGGCTTTGCATCTGCTGTTCCTTCTTCCCGGGCTGCTGTTCCTTCTGCCCAGGTTGCAGTCCCCCAGACAAGTGCACAGCTGCCTCTTCAGGTGTCTGGTGACTCTGGGTAAAGTCGCCCCCATCCCCCGACCCTGCTTACCTGCATTTCGAAACACTTCCCACTTGTTGACAGATATTGCTCCTGTTGGCTCGCCACTCCCACCAGAACGGAGGCTCACAGAGTGGGGATTTTGGTCTGTTTTATTCACTGCTGCATCCCCAGCACTGAGAACAGGGCCTGGCCCAGAGTGGACATGCAGCGTGCTGGATGAATGATCTGGAAGGAGTGAAGACAGTCCCTGTGTGAGAAGAAAGACCACAGAAGCGCCATATGGGGTGACAGTGGGCTAGCCACCACCCAGAGGAGCATGCAAGAACCTGTGTATGCCTCATGCAGGGAACACGTGATGTGATGGTGGCTCCCTCACTCAGTGACACTTACCGAGCACCTGCCATGTGCCAAGGCTCGGGGACATCGCAGAGCATGACGCAGACACTGCCCCACATGAGAAGTCAGGAGACAGGCCTCTCACAACAAATCTCCACACAAATGTCCAGCAGCCAAGGGGATACACGTGGCTGCCCAGGGGTCCCCAGGGGGCCTGCACAGCTTAGCCAGGACCTGAAGGAGGGGCCAGAAGGAAGAAATGGCAAGCCCCTGGGGGGAAGGCGGCAGGTGGCACACAAGCAGAGAGCAGCCTGGTGGCCCAAGCAGAGGACATCTGGGGGACGAGATATAGAATGAGTCTCCCTGCCCAGATGCTTATTTTCGTGGGCGGTTGTGAAAAAGCAGTATTTTGCACCTGAAGGAGGACTTGATTGCACTGGAAAATACAGAGTGAGGCACAGATGCTCCTTTCCAGCTTCGTGGCCGCATTTAATGGAACTCCCACGGTGTGGCAGACTGTCATGCCCTTGGTCGGGGAGAAGGAAGAAAGAGACAAGTAAGGCATGTCTCCTACGTGTGAGGAACTTCTGGCCTTGTGGGGTCACGAGGTGAGCAAGCAGATGCTGGTTTGAAGCTGAGAGTGGCAGTTTGTGACAGCCACATGCCTTCCAGTTCTCACCTTCTAAGAATCGTTGCAAAAACATCATTCTCGGCAGCTAACGCCCCAAAGAGCATCCTGTCCATCCAGACGGCTCCGGGGTCCAGTTAGAATCCTGAAACGCTGGCCCCTCCCACCCCTCCCTGGCCAGTGTTTGATCCGTGCTTCCTGGTCAGAGGACCTCGCTGACACCTATCCCAGAAGCTGGTGTCCTGCGCCCTCGCTGGTCCTCAGCAGTCTCTTCCAGTGGGGACCATGTGTGGTTCTGGGTCCCTGCTGGCCAGCAGTCCACCCTCTTCCAGAAAGTTGAAGCATGTTGCTTGAGGAAACCTGGTCAGCCATACAGCAAGAGAATGTCCTTCCTTACAGGTGTACTGGGGTCTTCTGTTTTGGGTGCCACATGATGCTTTTGCTTCCTCTTTAGCTGTGATCATTAGGGACACACATGGCCGATGTCCCCTGACAGTATCTTTCCGGTTCAACATCATGAACATAGAATCCTTAAATATCATCCTTCACCCGACTTCAGTCGAGACTCCTTTGAGGAAACTGACACCCACTGGAATGGTTCTTGGTCTTCAAACATGCGACCTCGCCTTGCATGGAGTCTGGGCGGGGCCGCAACCCTCACTGGCCTGCCCTCCCCAGAGTGGGTTGTGGAGGGGGCATCTGCATAGCCGCCGTCACCTCTCCCTTGGACCACATGGCAATTGGGACAGGAATTCGCCTGCCCTACTTCCCCTGCTCTTGTTGAAAACGGGGAAGGCACTGAGTCTCCAGCAGCAGCAGGCAGGTGGAATGGTGACCGTCTCAAGTTCCCTGCTGCAGAATGTGAGGGATAGGACGTGGCCGGCATCCCTCCCTGGCCCCTGGGTCTGCCACGCCCCCAGCACGCCAGAGCCCCTGTCCAGTTGCACCTGAGGCTTCCGCCAGAGCTCCCACTTTTGACATTTTGATGTTAGAAACCCATCATCTTTACTACAGTATGCAGTAATTGCCCAAAATAATCCTTATTAAACACCTCAATTAATATTCCGCTGCCTTTGGTCCCAGTTCACAGAGATGCCCGTGGGTATGTTTGGAACCAGGCTGTCTGGGGAGGCTGTCACTCAGCTGGCTCTTAGAATAACCCCTTGTCAGTACCAAAGGGTGGGCTCGTTAAAATAAGATGAACCTTCTACCCTTTTCTTAATACAGGAGGCTGGCACCCACACTCCGTCACTTGGAATTAAATATAGAAATTGGGCTTTTCAAATCGCCGCCCACAGTGCGTTAGAGCCCTGGGCTCTGAGCTGCTCACTGCTGCTTTGGGTCTGTAGGCAGGTGTGACCCAGCCAGTCTGACCTGGGAAAGCCAAGCCAAGCCTCTATTTTGAAGCCCATCAACATGTCGATATGTTAAAAAAAAACACCTGTAAGCAGTTAAATGTTAGATTCTAAAATATCTTTTGGACCCAATGTTTATCTATATGTTTGTTAGGGGGCGAGCAAGTCTTATTTTTTTCTTCCCATAATTCCTGGAGTGAATGCAGTATCCGGGGACAGCAGATCCCACAATTTTGTTCTCGTATTTTATAATACATGGTGCATGTTGGGTAATAAGGACAGCTCACGACAGACTGATCTGCCAGTTATTTTCCCAGTGTCGGTAGCGCCTGCTCTACTTAAATGGGAAGAAGCTGATGAGATTTTCCAGTAGGAACTGGAAAGAGGCATTGGGGTGGGGGGACTTGGATATTTTTTAATTAAAGTCTAAAAAGTGAAGGGGAGATGGTGGCTTCCTCTGGCAAGACAGGGCACAGTCGGGCAGAGTTAAGAGGAAACCAGGCAGGCGGATTTCTGTCGTTTCTTTTGTGTGGTTTTTTTTTTAACAAAATGTGTTTTTCCATTGGCACACTGATTGTAACATATTATGTCACAGTCGTAGGTAACTATTACTGAAGCAGTCTTTACAAACATGTCATGATGGGATGAAATTATGTGGATTGTTCGTTATCTTCGTTCTGCACAGGCCGTTTGACCTGTCATTGTCTGGTAGCAACAGATAACAAGACTGTCTCAGAACCAGCCCACGTAGCGGTAAGGTCCAGGCTTGTTCCTCACCAGGAAGAGGGAAGAGGGCTGGAAATCAACATTTTATTATACTCTTGGTTGAATGAGATCAGTTCCTTTCCCTCTCTGTAGCTACCAGAATTCACGTTACACGTGGGACCCCAAAGGACCACGGTGTTCCTCCCGTGTCAAGTTCACTGCAGCAGCACCGAGCGCTGTGTCTGTGACAACAGACTCCAGGAGCCGCGTCGCCGGCAGGGTTCCCGCGGGGCCTGTCTTCTCTGGGACAGGTGTCTGCTTCCATCTCTGACCCCACAGCTTCCCTCACACAACACTGGGCCGGGAGCCCTCGCTTCAAGGTCAACACTGGAGTTTTGGACAGGACGTTTTCCACGTAGTGAACCCTGAAATCTACCGTCCTATCACTTCCCATTGACCCCACCGTGGCCTCCCCGGGAGGTACAGATGAATGGAAGTGGGCGAGATGGTCTGAGGGACCCTCGTGGGAGCCCCCCAGGCCCTATCCTGTGGAGCAGACCAGTTCTTCCCAACCTCCGCGTCCTGCAGATGAGCGCTGGGCCTCTTGTCACCGGCTGCTGTCCCCAGCACCTGTGGTAAACCCCTGATTTGGGGTAGAATCTGCTAGTAGACGTGCATGGTGGGATCCGCCACGCCCCTACCTGGCACTGGAAGTCCGTGAGCTCAATCCATGAGTGTTGGTCTTTCCTCGTGACGCCAGTGTTTTGTGTCAGGTTCGCAGCTAATCACAGTGCCCTCCCCTGTCTCCCAGCTCACATTTGTATGTTGACGATTGGGGGGCTCTTTAAATGTCACTACCAACAGACATAGCAAGATAGTTTTTGTTTGTTTGTTTGTTTTTTTAATAACAACTGCAAAAAAAAAAAAAAGACGTCTTTATTGGAATAAGTTAATCCAGTGGGTAGACCTGAGAAAGCACAAATCAGCTGGTTAGGGCAGTAAGAGCCTCTGCCACGTTGCCCGTGTGCCCCCTCCAGCTCCGCTCTGCCGCTGCTCGTGAGCTCTCCATCTCCGTCGCTATCAGCTCCAGGTCTTCCTCCTTGATGGGGACTTTTGCCAGTTCCTTCTCCCGCTCCTGTTTGGCTTTCTGCCCCCGGGAACGTCTGTCTCCAATCACGGACGTGGCCGTCTGCAGATTGGAGCTCGGGATCTCCTCCTCCTCCGCATAGTCGGTGACTCTCCAAGTCCGCGGCACCACTGTCATGCTTCCGTGGCTTCTCGGGAGGCCGCTCCCGACCGCTGGTCTCAGTCTCCAACTCGAGCTCTACACCCCCCTCGGTCGCCATGTTGATTCCACCGCCGCAAGATAGTTTTGAATATCAATTTTGTTACCAGACGAGTCACCTAGCTCACGTGGCTTTGGGTTTCTGTGGATTAGGATAAGCAGGCCTTTCCTGGCCTCACCTGTGACTGAGCCAGATTGTTGCCCAGACACGGGCCTGACAACTTGCTTTCGGAGCTGCTTTCTTGCGTTGAGTGTGGTGTGTTGGTCAACGTCCTCCCTTCTTCCCTCCCTCCTCCCAGCAAACCTTGACTGTGCGCTGTTTCCCAGGTTCAGAATTGGTCAGGGGCACAGGGACAATAAGGCATGTCCCCACCTGGTGCCGGCTTCCATGGCGCACGTGGTACAGATGGCCTGGCTCCTGGACCAGGGCTGATGGGGGCATGTGGCGTCAGAACTCGCCCAGCTGCTCGTGCCCTCCCGCGCCCGCCCTGGGCTCTGAGGCCGCGCTGGCGGCACACACTTTGGGTCCGCTCGTATTGTTAGTAACAGTGAAGTCCCTGTGCAATCTCTTCCAGCTTTTCAGATAAATAGGGCAAAACCCCAACTGGAAGGAGCTGATTACAACTTCTTCCATTTACTCTTAACAGCTTCTGCTTTGGGGGACATATAGAAGGGAGTTCATTGTAGGTGCTTTCTGCGTTCTAAACACTAATTCCCATTGAAACTGTTCCTTTCCCGCCTCCTTATCCTTCCCGCCCCAACAAGACCACCCTCAGTTGATGACGCCCCCTGGTGGCCTGCCCTGGCAGCACTGGGACCCTGACCTTTCCACCTACACACTGATTTTACTGCCACCTCCGCCTCTTGTCATGGTCTTGAACTCTGCTCCATAATCATATCTCAGGAACCCCATTTGGAGTCTCAGTCTCGCCGCTCCTGGTCACGAGGCAGCGCTGGTGGCCTCTAGTGCTCTGTGGTCAGGGGCTGGTCCCCTCTCTACCTTGAACGAATCGTGTGCCTTCACATGCCTTCCTGTCTGTACTTCGGGTTCCTGCTTTGAAAAATGGGGTAACGCGCCTACCCCATAGGGCTGCCGTCCAGGGAAGGTCAACAGTCACTCATTCGTTCATTCATGTATTCATCCTGCACTCAGTACTCGAGCCCACCGCAGAGCGGGCGCTTGGGTACATCAGAGAACTGAACAAAGTTCCCTCCCTCCAGGCTGGCCTCCAAGCCCGGGCAGCTCCACAGTGTACTTGGGCAATGCCTCCTGGACCTTGGTAAGCACCAGCTGCTGTCCTTCGTGTGTAGTTCACTGCCAACAATGGCATCACTGCTTCTCTAGTCCTGGGCCAGGGGCTCAGCTGACGGGCCGAGGCCCTTTGCTGGTGAGAAAGGCCAGGAGGGCCTCGTGGTGGACGTAGGCAAGGCTGCCAGAGGTCATTTCCAGTAACTACGTAGCCCAGCAGAGACCCCTCTCAAAGCAAACTGACCCGTGTCTCGGATCCCCGAGTTGCTTAAAGCCAGGAGTCGTGCTGCCCTACCTGGCTCCCCAACCTCCATTGCCCCCAGCCTCCGTCACCTGGGATTAAACCTGGTGCCTCTGATTTCTTTCCTTTCAAAAGATCCATTTCCGCAGCATTTCATTCAAACCCTCTTTAGAACTCGCCTCCATGTGACTTTGAGCCTTGTTGTTACTTAGAAAAGTGGGGGTGCTGATACCTTCCTGCATAGACTGAGCAGGATAGGGCACCAGACTCGGAAAGTGCTTTCATGTGGCAAATGCTCTTGGTGTCCCGGTCGTTTATCATTATCATCATGTGGCAGCAGGACCGCCCATCAGAGAAAGTGATGGTAATGAAAGCATGATTTCTTTTATCAAGAACACTCATTTAAAAAACACAAAGCTTTTTATTCTGGAAATGTTCAAATACACACACGAGCAGAGAGAAGAGTGTATGGAGCCCCCGGGCCTCTCCCAGACACGCCCTCTCTCCGTCTGAAGTAGTGTCTTCTGCTGTATTTGTGAGGCCCCTGGTCCAGTGCAGAAGGAGCGTCTGTTCTTCTTCTAGTTACATTACACTCTATTTCCCCCACACAGTAAAGAGAGTTTTAATCAATCACCACTGTCTAAGTGAGACGCTGGTCCTGGGGGAGGGGTTGGGGCTGCAGGGAGGGGCCCAGCAGCAGCTGTCCTTTCGAGGGGCATCTCCATCCTCCTTGCCCGTGTCACCTGCCTGGCCCTACGGGCGTTTGCGTCTGCAAGCCCTTCCCTCCCCATGATTCCCTGTGAGCCTGGCGTCCTGCCTGTCTGGATTTTTAGAAATCATTCTGTGGTGAGTCTACATGACTTTCTAAGATTTCTGGTAGCAGTTGAGTTGATCAATATCTCTTTGCTGCTTTTATAGGTCAAAAATGGTTAAATATTGGTAATTTCATGTAGTTCAACCTAATAAATGATATGGTTTAAATTTTAAATATGAAATAGGTATAATGTGTTGTACGGGGGCAAGAATGGGGGTTAAGGGACTAGCAGGTGTGCTGTTGGGAGCCCATCAAACCAAAGGGGGTGAGCAAAAGCACACCTGTGCGGCCAGGGGTTTTAAAGGCGCTTTGGCCTCCGTGAGGCTGCTTTATTGAGATATAATTCACACGCCATATAGTTCGCCCATTACTAGTCATTGATTTTTAGTCTAATCACAGACTTACGCAACCATCACCACAATCAATTTTAGACTGTGAGAAACTCCATACCCGTTAGCAGTCACTCCCCATTTCCCTCTAATCCCCCAGCCCCTGGCAACCATTAATCTACTTTCTGTCTCTATGGATTTGCCTGTTCTGGACATTTCATGTAAATGAAATCATACACTCTGCGCTTTGTGACTGGCTGCTTTTACTCAGTGTAATGTCTTCAAGGTTCATCCATGTTGTGGTGTGTGTCTGTGCTTTGTCTCTTTTTATTGCCAAGTATTCCATTGTGTGGATGGATCTCTGCCCAGCCATCACTTGGTTGATGGACATTTGGGTTTCCACTTCCTGGCTATTGTGAGTGGTACTGTCGTGACTCTGCTTGTGTGTTGACTGTGTTTGTGTCCACATACATACATGTTGTCAGTTCTCCTGGGTGTATACCTAGGAGTGGAATTGCTGGGTCATGTGGTAACTCTGTGTTTAGCCTTTTGAGAAACTCCAAACTGCTTCCAAAGCTGCTGCACCATTTTCCATCCCCACCAGCGGTGTGCGAGGGCTCTGAATCGGCCGTGTTGTCACTAACACATGTCGTGTCATCTGACTTTGGTGCAGCCACCCCAGTGGGTATTGTAACGAAACTTTCCTGGCAGGATAAGCCATCTAGAGGTTAGGAAAAGGATTATCATTTTGTTAGCATCCTGGAACGTCACATCAGGTTTCAGAAGCTCCCGAGGAAGCCAGGATTACACCTGCCCACCCCCAACCCCAGCTCTGTGCGGCCCCTGGCGGTGGGTCTGGGAGGGCTTTATTTTTTATGCCTTGTTTCCAGAATAGGAAGTAGTCTCCCCTTGTCCCCTGTCTGATCTGCCATGTGCCCCTTCTCTGCAGGTGTCACCATGAAGCTCATGGATGAGGTAGCCGGGATTGTGGCCGCACGCCACTGCAAGACCAACATAGTTACGGCTTCCGTGGACGCCATTAACTTCCACGACAAGATCAGGAAAGGTAAGAGAACGCTGCTGTCGCAGGGGAGAGGGTGGCCTGTGGCTGCTTGGGGCCCTTGCACCGTTTGCTTTAGGTTCACCCCCAGTGTCGCCTGGGCCCTGGCGTCTGCCCGTTTGCCAGTCTTGTGCTCTGTCCTGTGGACACATCCCTGAGCCTGGAGCTCGTTGTTCTGACTTTTTCATCTGGTAAAATCTGTAGCTCTGATATGGTCAGAGCCTTTATCCTGCTAAAGAGCGGCGTAAACTATCTGCAGAGGCCCCGTGAATGGAGCCGGCAGAGACCCCTCCGCACGGTCTCCGTGAGCGTCGACCACCACCAGACCTCGCGTCGCTGCTTCCCCTCTGGGAGGAGCAGATAAGCAAGGAGTGAGGAACAGCCAGCTGGCCTGCTCCACCTGGGGCGGTGATGGCGTGTGCTAGTGTTCCCTGCACAGAAGTCCAGTCCTGGCGTCCCACTGGAGGCCACATGGGGTCTCGGTGCCTTTGCCTCTGTGGCGAGTGCGTGCACAGCTCCCACATTCGTCAGACGATACTGCTGGTCTGAATGTGTAAAGCGAGTGTCCCCTCCCAACATGTGGCAATTTCTCTCGTGTTGTGTCTCCTGTGATGAGGCTCTGAGCCCCTGGAAAGTAGCATTTCATTGGGGAGAGCCTGGTATTGATTCTGAAAAAGCCTCGCTGTGAAAACAGTCTGCTGGAAAAGCTGTCGGGTCAGAACAGTCCCTGGTCGTAGGGGGTGACAAAGTAGAAGAAGGGGAAGCTAAACTCTCCTCGCCGGGGGCTTGAGAAGCAGTGGAGCCACAACGGCCTCATCCAGGGCCCGCCGGGTCCAGCTGAGACCCAGCCTGGCCGCCGTCCCCTCTCCTGCAGCTGCTCCTGCTGACACGCCTGGCACCTGAACGCCTGTGGCTGGTGACAAAGCATCCTGAAAGTGGAAGGCTAGAGGGTCACCCCCCTTCCCTGGTGTCATCGAGAGCAAGTTAAGCTTGCCCGACTTGGATCTAGGGTGCTTTCGGGCTAAGGAGAGGGCGGTTTGTGGCCCTGCTCCCCTCTGCTTCTCAGATCCCTGCTTAACGGGCAGGTGTTTGCCACGATGCGGACCCAGTGCCGTTTCAGAATCTGAGCCTTGTCCGTCTGGCTCTTCCTTCATGGGCCTTGGGTGTTGTGTGCGGTGCTGGCGTGAGTTTTTGGGAAAGGATTGTGCCTGTTTGCCATGATTCCATGCCTCTTTTTCTAGAATGACTCCCTGGGTAAGTTTCCACGATCATGGCTCCACTGTTAAATACGGCTTCAAAGTCCACACTGACTTTCCGGGGAAGCTGCCCTGGTCAGCATCTCCCGATGCCCTTTGAGAGACGCCAACCAAGAAAAGAATTAGACTTTCCTAGATAGCCAGCTGGTGTCTTTGGTGTCAGCCTGGCCAGCAGCTGTGCTTTGCCACTGAGGGATGGTCCCATAGATGGACAGCCAACTTTTGTTAGAAGCAAAGAACCATTGAAAGCCCCACCACTCCCGCACCCCCACCTCCACTGCACCCTCAGCCCCGTATGACCAGAATTCACTTTCAAGGGAGATCCCAGGAGGGGCATGGCTGGTTCCTGGTGGGTGGTTCCTGGTTGAGGGGAGACCATGAGCGCTAACTGGAGTCGAGTGGTTTTTCTAGGAATTAATGTAGCAACCTGGAAGAGCCCGGCCTCCTGTGTGGGGAACTGCTTTACGAAGACTTCCGCTTCTGAAAGGTTCCTCTCATTCCAACACAGAGATCGGGGCTGTGATTTCTGGCCGAGATCCCACTGTGGATTGCTTTCCTTCAGGCAGTGAGTGGGGGTGGCTGCGTGGCCATCCCAGGGCCCCCTGGGGATCCCAGCCTTGCCTTATACTCGGCTGGCCTGGGGACCCAGAAGAGCAGGGGTTCTGCCTGTTTTCTCAGGTCATGTCTTGTTTTGTGTGAGGAATTTGGGCCAAACTAAAGTGACAGTTACGGAGTGTGGCCTATTTCTATGCCAGTGTCCCCCGGTGGCCGTTGGACACCGTCACACCTTATTTGTTGTTTCCCAGAGGAATATCCCTGTGTCAAGTTGTCGGCTCTCTCTGTGCTGTGGCTCCGTAGGCGAGCGTGCAGGTCATTTCCGGGGCTGAGGTCTCACCCCCTTCAGGCAGCACACAGGCTGCGCCTGCTTCAGAAATGGAATTGTCCCCTTTTATCTCTGATTCCAGGGGCCAGAGGCCTCTGCAGGCACTGCCGCTTCACCGGTTCCTTTTGCTCCCATGTCCTGTGCTCCTTTCTGGGGGGACACAGAGCGAGGCTGGATGAGCTGGGGCGGGGGGTCGCCTGCGGGCTCCAGGTTCTTGACAATAGGCAGTGCAGCTGTGTCAGAAACTTGGGGGCGACTGAACGTTGATACTGATGCAAACGTGCTGAGACCACTTTAAACCCACGGGACTCACTAGGGCGCAGCCTCTGAGCAGCTGCCTTCTCCTGTCGCCTTGCAGTTCTGCTCTAATGTGAAGGGGCCAAAAGGGCCAGACCTGCTGCCACCCGCGGTCTCAGGCGGCGTCACTGAGCCCCGGGGACCTCTGGCAGGAGCCAAACCCCAGCATGCGTGTCCGCGTGTGGGCGGTGGAAAGTTTAGTGCTGTGAAGAGCCGCGTGTGAGTGTCCCCAGGCTGTGCAACAAATGGCCACAAACTGGGGGGTTAAAACAACAGAAATTTCCTCTCTCCCAGTTCCGTCGCAGGGCCAGGCTCCCTCCAAGGCTATAGAGAGGACTTTCCCTTGTTTCCAGCGCTGGTGGCCCAGGCGTGCCTTGGTCTGTGGCTGCATCACCCCAACCCCTGCCTCCGTCTTCATGGGGCCTCCTCTCTTCTCTTCTTCCATCACTTGTCACAGGATTCAGGGCCCATCTGCATAATCCAGGAGGATCTCATCTCGAGATCCTTAACTCAGTGACACCTGCAAAGACACTCATTTCAAATAAGGTCACGTGCTGAGCTTCTGGATGGACTTATCTTTTTTTTTGGGGGGGGGCACTGTGCAACCCACTCCAAATGGCTTCTCTCCTTACGGCTGAATTCTGTAGACACAAGCTCACTTTCTCAGTCATTAGGTTGTTCAAGTATCTTCTGTGCCTCTGTGCCCACGGACATGGGTGTCAGCCCCTCCCTTGTGAGAGCCAGCAGTACAGTCAGGGCCTGGTCCAGAGAAGGAGTGGACCTCGGGTACAGAGGGGAGGAGCCCAGTTTTGAGACAGGCAGGCATATAGCCGGGGGTGGGGGCGGCCCCGGCCTTGCCTACAGAGAGCAGTACCCCCAGAACAAAGCTAAGGCTCTTTGCTTCCACCTTGGGGACACTGAAGGGGGACCAGTGACTTGGCTGTGCGAGGCAGGGCAACAGGGTCAGTGCCCGGAACGAGCAGGACCAAGCAGCCCGGGAAGTAAATGTTTAGTGACGACGCCAGGAAAACAGTGTGGACCCAGGGGCTGTGCCTCTTTTTGAAGTAACTCACTCCTGAGTTGAGTGTGGAAAGTAATCAGCATAGGGAACATTTTTTTAAATGATGGTATTTCATGGAAAAAGTGTAGGCAGGTAGTCCTGGGCACGTGTAGGCAGACTCAGCCGGTGGGTACCCTGAGTCTGTGGCCACGGTGCTGCCGCCGACCACAGCCAGCTCCTGGCCCGATGCGGGTGCCTACACCACCCGTCTGGGAAACGCCTGCCTGTCACCCCGGCCACGCCCCACCTGTCAGACACGCAGCCCTGGAGGGCCCCCTCCCTCCCCTGCCACCACCATGAGCACCGCTTCTCCTGGTCTGACGCAGTGGGCGAGAGCCCAGAAACTAAGACGTATTGCCAGCCAAACATGCCACCTGCGTACGAGTGTCCGATGGCTGCTGTAACTAATTGCCACAAACTAGTGTCTTAGAACGACATGGACTCATTCGCACAGCTCTGGAGACTGGGAATCTAAGGTCCACGCGCTGCGTCCCTCCCAGCGGCTCCAGGGGGAAATCTGCCGCCTTGACTTTTCCAGCTCATGGAGGCACCCACCTTCCTTAGCTCCTGGCCTCTTCCTGTGACCTCTGCTTCCATCACCCCATCTCTTTCTCTGACCTCCTACCTCGTTCCTCCTTCTTATAAGGACCCTTGTGATGACATGGGCCCGCCCACATGATCCAGGACCATCCCCCATCTCGAGGTCCTTAACTTGGTCCCATCTGTTAAGTCCACAGGTCCCCCACATTAGGACCTGGGCATCTTTGGGGGCCATTATTCTAACGACCTTAGGTGGTGTCTTAGCAGATGGATTGTGACTTTCTGACTTAGTCATTTTGGCGTTATTTCATGAGAAAAGCAGGTGGAATGGAGCCAGACACTTGGGCTGACCGCTGTTCCAGATCTGAGGCAGGGGATGCTTACGTTTATCTCCCTTCAGGCTCTGGTAAAACTTCTTATTCTGGAAAGTTGGTCCTTTGGATGATAGCAGCCAAACGCCAGGCTGCTGCCTTGCCTGGCACTCGCAGGAATCTGTCAGGAAGCTATGCCTGCAGCGTTGCATCGTGAAAACATTGCCCCACAAGGTCAGAGGACAGCTTTGAATTTCAGCCACAAAGGGTGTGTGCTGAAGAGGGAGGGCTCACTGCACCCACACCAACAGCACAGCCAGGCAGTTTGCATGGGGACGTGAAGCTGCCCCCGCCTTTGGCTGACTGGCTCTCTAGCAGGGGCAGGGATTTACTGCTGACAAACCAGATACTCCTAGGGCGCCATCACTGCTGCCTAGATCACAGAGGGCCCGCCTCTCTCTTAGGACCTTGCCCCCTATTTCCACACGACCCCACATTCACAGTCTTTAACCCTGGGCACCTGTCATTTCTCTGCTCACAGCCTAGATGGCTGCCCATGACATGCCAAATTCAGCCCCAACCCTCCCACCTGGTGCTCCAAGTCTGCTAAGTTCCCTTCTGCCTTCTACCCGGGTGCCAGCCAGGTTTACGGGGTCCTCAGCACATGGGCACTGAGGAGTACTTTGTCCATGAGACTGGATCATGTCAGACCCCAGCGTCACCCTGTGACGTGAAAAATAGGTACTGACACTGAAAACACCTGCCCCGCCGGCTGCTCGCCCAGCACAGGTGTACTGAACACCCTCTGTGGGACGGGTGGGCTGTGATTGGCGCAGTCGTGTCGCTTGCCGGGAACACCGGCAGCATGCAGGCAAGCCCATGAAGCTTTAAAATGTGAGCCTATTTTTTAAGGTTTTAAGGTCACTTGCTTCATTTCTGATTTTTTTTTTAGTTGAGATGTTAAAATGCCAAGGCAACTGTTCAGAAAAATTGAAGGGGGAAAATAGTTACCTTTGATACAGTGGTTTTGGAAGCTTTGGGTGCGGAAACCTAAAGCTGAAATTTTCTTGTGGTGAAGTGGTCTCTCGCCAGACTGTTAGGGTGGAAAATGAGGAATGTTCTAGAAAATGCTTTGGGGTATGTTACATAAGAAATACCAAAGTTATTTCACTGTTTCCATGCTTTTCTTAAGAAATTTCACTGCCACGGCTTTTTGGAGCTGAAACGCTGAGCTGCTCTTAAAAGTTTGAAATACTTGGCAACTTCTCAACCTTAGTAAGAGCAGTTTTCTATTTTTCTGTTTTCTTTTACAAATCTCTGACATACTGCTAAAATCTGCCCATCTGCCAGGGGAGTCGGGTGGGGCATGTGCCTCGTGGGTCGTGCCACTGCAAGCAGCTCAATGATGATATAAAAACAGAAATTTTCTATCTCTAGTTCACGACGCAGCCTACTGCAGACCCTCGTCTGTTTCCCTCTCACTCACTAATATTGCTCACTGTTGAGTGCCAGGCATGGTGCTAAAGTGCTTTGTACGACTTACCCCACACACAGCACCCTGAGACTGCTGTGCCAGTCTTCTGATCTGGAAACGGCTGTGTGGCAGAGCTAATCCACGGTGGAGGCCAGACCATCAGCTCCTGGGCCAGTGCTCTGAGCCCCGGCTCTGGTCCCTTCTCGCCACCCGGTGTGAAGAGCGCGGGCATCTGCTTCGAGGGCCTGACTGCTTCGCATCGGCCTCTGGGGGTGATGAGTGGGACCCTCACAGATCCATGTCTCTGCTTGTGTGGGACTGCCCGAGTGGCAGCTGTTCTCCTCGCAGCTGTGTATGAAACCCGTGGCTTCTACAGTAGCTTGGAAACACCGCTAAGCGTTCTCAGGTAGTGGCGTCCAGCCCCAAGGAACACCCAGCCCCGCTGTGTCCCTCTCCTCGGCCTTAGCCCAGGGCCCTTGTCCCGCTGAAGTCAGGTGGTCCGAGGCAGACAGCCCAGCCTCTGCCCTCAGGAGCACTGCACTCCAGTCACGTCCGCTTTGCCTGCAGGATTAAAAGGAAACAAAAGGAATATGCCGTTCCTTGGTTGCACCCACCGCATTGCAGGTGCTCAGTAGCCCACGTGGCCCGGCATCGTATCTATAGTGCAGACAGAGAACATTTCCACCACCGCAGAGCGTTCTGGAGTGGTGGAACAGGGCAGAGTAGGGCAGACGGGTCTCTGGACTGTGGGCTCAGTCCCCAGTGTCCCAGCGTTTGGGCACGCCTGCCCAGGTGCTGTGTGCTGGGCGGCGGATGCTCTGGCAGGAGTCCCCTAAACCCCTGGAGGTCCTGTGACGCACTTTGGCACAGTGCCTGGTACCCCAGCGCTCCCTTCCGCACGGCACTGTAACTCCATCCCAGCCCGGTCAGAACTGGGCACAGAGCCTTCCCATGAGGCAGCCTCTGCCACAGACTCCTCTTCAAACCTTGGGGCCGAGTTGGGATCCACCGGACGGGGCCGGCTTCTCAGGGCTGCTTGAGGGCTCTGCTCCTCTGTGGAATTCACAGGAATTTGATCTCAGAGCCAACTCCCAAACTCGGTGATGAATCAAATAGTTGGAGCCACCAAATAAGAGACTGGCAGGACTTTAAAAATACAGCATAAACCTGACCTTTCGTTCTGGTTGGATGCTTTTTTGACAAAATACCTGCAAGTACTGATTTACTGGGCCCTTGGTGGAACAAGTTAAATGATTTCCACACATATCGCCAAGCATCCTCCCTACCGGGAGCCTAGCAGGTGTGTGACTGTGGCTGCGGGACCCTGGCCCGAGTCGCCGCCAAGATGCCTGTCTTTTTACTTGGAACTTAATTTGAGTTTTTGCTGTGATAGGACCCCTCCCTCCCCTTGAAACAGAAATGTCACGTTCAGTGGTAGAAATGTATCCTAGAACTTTTTAAAACTAATATTCACCGAGCTTCTACAAGTGTCATAGTCCTGATGTAAGTTACTACGATTTACTGTTCGTCACAGCCCACAATAACAAGGAACTGCTAAATTCTCCAGTTCAGCTTACACCTCGGTCGTTCGTATGGCTGCTGTAACAATTAACCACAAACTTAGTGGCTCAAACAACTCACATGTGTCACCTCACAGTTCTGGAGGTTAAAAGTCTGACACGAGTCTCAGGCTAAAATCCAGGTGTGGGCAGAGCTGACGCCTTCTGGGGGCTCTTAGGGAGAATCCATTTCCTGGTCTTTTCCAGCTTCCTGAGGCCGCCTGCCTTCCTTAGTCATGGCCCCTTCCTCCATTTTCAAGGTCAGCTGCCTAGCATCTCTCTGACCCCACTTCTATTGTCACATCTCCCTGACCGTCTCCTCCTGCGTCCCTCGTCCACGTATGAGGACCCTTGTGAGGACGTTGGGCCTGCCTGGATAATCCAGACTAATCTCCCATCTCAGGGTTCTTAACCTAATGACATCTGTGAAGTCCCTTTGCCATGTCAACTCACATAATTCACAGGTTCTGGGGATTGGGACATGGACATCTTCGGGGACCGTTGTTGCACCTGCTATAGTAGCTAGTTAATTGCACCTGACACAAGCAGGCATGTAGGGTTCCCGCCATTTCTGAGCTCCGCCTTTTCCCTCCCGCTATCTCATCCTATGAGCTAGGAGTGAGAAGGCAAGTGGGTGGTCCCCGAGGGCCTGCATACCCCTCTGCCTCAGGCCACCCCCAGCGCATGGCCAGCAGCCCTCTCCTCCATGACCATAAGACTCAGGGAACACAAGCCGGGAAGCAGAGACAAGCCTTTCTCACGAGGGGAAACCCATAGGAATTCTGTGGCAAGGAACATGGAGGGGGCTGCCCTCGGGGCACTGCTGTGTGGAAAGCAAGTCCAGGGACGTTGCACACCAGCCGTTTGTTTCGAAGGATGACCAGAAATACTCCCTTGCCTTGGACCCCATGTAAGTGCCCCCACCCCCAACTGCTGTGGCAAACTCGTGGCTACTCACGATAAATTTCCAGGTTAGAAATCCAAAGAAACACCTAACTTTAATCAGAAACGATTTCGAATAATGAAATAGGTTGGCTAGAGCATTAGACACTAGAACAAAAACAGTGTTACTTAGGGTACAAAATAACAAAGATTCCTTCCTAGAAGTCAGAAAAATTTCAGTTACAGCCTAAACCCCAGCCTTTTCACCTTTCAAAGATAACATCACTATTCTAACAAGTCACAGGCTTTCACACTGGGAGTCCGGCCACGGCCACGGGAGATTGCTTCAAAGCCGGAAACCTGATTGAGTTACCGCGAGGGCTGGGACCTAATTTGAAACTGACAAGTCCTAGGGCTGGCCATTACCGTAGAGACCCCAGGGGGTGCCCTGGATGTTTCGCATGTGACTGTACCCTTATCACTCCCATAATGCCACCTGTCACTGACCACATGGCCTTCCTTCCCCCAGAAATGGCCGTATCCGACACGAAGCACTCCCTGTAAGTATGAAGTTGAATGTGGCATGGAACATTCTGGAACTTTATAACATAGAATAACCGCTCCCGCTTCTGGCCTTCCCGTACACTCACCCCTAACAGTCACTGTGCTGCCCCAACTTGTCTGTCTCCCAGGGTCTCTCTAAACATGTCTTGTGGAGCCTATCTCCACGGAGCTAGGACATCGGGGCTCCTGGGGGTGTTAAAAGGTCCCCGCAGCCAGCACTGTTTATGGGGAGCAGGTCCCAGCATCGTATGGGAACTTGGGCAGGGAGTCCCTGGAGCTGGGCAGGGGCAGGGAGAGGGTGTCCTGGCCACACGCTGGTGGAGCACAGCTAGGCTTCAGTCCGTGCCCTGGAAGCCCCCGAGGCTCAGTGCCGCCTCATGCGCAGGACAAACCATCGGCGCTGACAGTGACTGTCCTGGATGCCGCCCGCCACAGGCATGGGGCCGGTGCCCGGCTCGTTTTACGCCATCCCCGTAGTTCCTCCTGAGGCAGCTCGTGTCTGCACAGAGAAGAACTGGGCTGTGTGAGATGAAGGGGTTCAGTCGAGGGGAGAGCTCATCAGCTGGAGGGTGAGGGCAGGAAAGAGACTCTAGGTCAAGAAGCAGCTGCCAGGGTGGACGTTCGTGACCCCCAGGGTGTGGGGATGGGTTGAGGGAGAGAGGGACCCGCGGGACTGTGAGGGGATGTGTGACTGAGGCTTTTTCTTAATCCACAAGGGAGACGGCAGGTGCGGGGAGACCTGAGCACCTGGAGCCTGAACAGGAGCAGGGGCGCGGGGGTGTCTCAGGCCGGCAGGTGTCTGCAGCCCGGAGGAGAGACCTACAGGGAGAAAGGAGGGCCTGACAAGCTGCACGAGGACAGGGGTGGCCAGTGTGCATGGGGCTACATGAGCTGAAGTGCAGATAGTACCTCCAGGGGGACGTAGGACCATGGTCAGTGTGGCAGCTGGGCCCAACCACGTCGCGTGAGCCCATCAGATGAGCTTCAGAAGTGTTGCAGCCAGGGAGCTGGGAAGGGGCCCAGGAAGGTGAAAGAAGATTCTTTAGTGGTGCTGAGAACAACGGAGCAGCTGTGTGGGTCCAGTGGGAATAAGTGAGGCCTTAGTGTGGACAGTGCAGGTGGCAGACGGCCTTAACCTACAGGGTGGGCAGCTCCCACTGGGCCTGCCCGCAAGCAGATGGGGGCTTGCCCTGAGGGGCAGGGGTGACTGGAAGCGTTCTTCCAGCAAACACTGCCACTCCTAGTGGATAGAGACCCACGCTTGGGCTGGGGGGTCTAGGTGATAGCCACCAAGGTCCCTTCAACTCTAACTTTTTTACGTGAATGATAAAACTGTGTCTGCTCACTAGACAGATAAACATTCGTGGGTACTAATGTTTTGTGTGAATGTCCCAGTAGTTATTAAAGCAATGTGTGCTGCCTAACCGGTGTCTTCACGTCCCCAGTCACACTGACTCTGCCCTGCCTGCCCAGCCTGGCCCCTCGCCTGGCTGCCGCCCTCACCCACTGTCGTTCTTCTGCAGGGTATGTCATCACCATCTCTGGTCGCATGACCTTCACGAGTAATAAGTCCATGGAAATCGAGGTCCTCGTGGACGCCGACCCCGTGGTGGACAACTCGCAGAAGCGCTACCGGGCTGCCAGTGCCTTCTTCACCTACGTGTCCCTGAGCCAGGAGGGCAGGTCGCTGCCCGTGCCCCAACTTGTGGTGAGTAGCCCCCTCGTCACTCGCTGGGCTCCCAGGAGACACTGAGTCACGTGAGCCCCATCCCAGGCGAATCCTGGACCAGCGACCTTGGCTGCGGTGCAGGTCACACGTGGGGGCTCTCCCCTGTGGACCGTCTGGGTGGGACTGTGCAGACTGGGAAGGAAAGACCCTTCCTGCGCTTGTCATTGGCACTCCCTCTCAAGGGTGTGCGTGGTGCGTTGGGACTCCTGACACTGTACAAATGCTGGAGTGGGGTGAGGACCCCCAGGGCGGACTCCTGATGTGGACCAAGCCTGACTCCTGTGCTGCAGGGCTGGGCATCTGGGCCTCGTGGCCTTCCCCTGCCTGGGGCACCTGGGGGGCTCTGCCCTGGCTGTTCACAGACGGCGAGCAGAGCTGGGGGTCTCTGGCCCAGGCTTGGAGCCTAGGGGTCACGGCACCCTGCAGGGCTCACCAGGCCACGGTCTAGGGCTCCACACCTGAAGTCTCAGGTGGGTGCCGGGGATGGGGAGTCTAGGACGGCTGGGGGTGTGGCATCGCCAGCATTTTCTTAACCTGGTAAACAAAAGGGTTGGGTTCACTGAGCATTTAATGATTTCCCTCCCTCTTGCTCTCCCCAGCCCCCATGTCAGCTGCTGGCACCCACGATCCCCCAGTATTCCAGGCCACAGTCCCAGGGGACTTCCTGGGGTCCCACCCACCTCATGCCCACCCTGCCCAGTCCTGGTGGCAGATAACTCACACACTACTTGCATCACTGCCCCTCTCCGTGGCACCTGGACCAGCTTGCTCCCTGGCCCCTCCCTCCTCCATGCTCTCACAGACACACACTCCATTCGTCACAGCACCAGCTGATCTCTTTTCCAAGTGTTTACATCTTGTCACTTCCCTGCTGAAAGCTTCCAGGTCCTCGTGCATTTATATAAAGTCTAGGTTCCTGCCGGGCCTTGGGGCTTTGTGTGCCCGGCCACCCACCCAGCCGCTTCTGTCCCACCTTCAGGCCCGAAGCCTCGTCCCCCGGGTCTGGGCCCTATCTCACCTCAGAGGGGCCCCTTAACCCCTCATTCAGAGTGCCCCCCAGTCACCCTCTGTCTCATACCTGCCCACCTGACTCAGGGTAGCCAGTCATTAGCCAGTTGTCCATCTCCCCCCTGGACTGAGCTGCCCGAGGCCTGGTATGTGTTCACCCCTCATTGTCACTAAGGCCTGGAATAGTCGTGACGTTCAGTGGGCGTTCTCTGAAAAGTGCAAGCACCCTACTGTGTGCAAGGCCAAGCTGGGAGGAGGCAGCAGTGTGGGCGCTTGGAGGGGCAGGGGGTGTGTGCCAGGTGTGAAATGGCCCCCCGGAGTGGCAGGAGCCCCCAGGAAGGGCAAGGTGGCGTTGTTGACAGGTCCCAGAGCTGGAATCCCAACTTGTCTTGCTGACCACCCATGTGGGAGCCAGAGGTGGCTGAGAGTTCAAGGCGGGGACCAGGGAAGATGGTGGGTGGTGAGGATGCTTGGCTGGGAGACACTGTAATTGTGTGCGGGAGGGAGCGAGCGAGCGTCCAGATGTCCCTTGAGGCTGACGATGGTTTTAGAATAAGCCGCGCGAAGGCCTTCCCAATGCCCGCCAGGGTGGGTGCGCCGCTCAGAGCGGGTCCAGCACCCGCCGGCCGAGACCTCTGCCTGCTTCTCTCAGGCAACTTGACCTCACCCCTGGGGTCGGGGCTCCCCTGCTTGTTACCCCGTCACACAGGTGAGCACCCCTCAGACCAGCAAGGCTGAGGCCCTGTGGAAGGTCACAAAGCTAGCCATGAGGGCCCGGGTTTGGCTCCAGCACACGACTTTCTGCTGCTGGGTGTGGAGAAAGCCTCTGTTCAGGGTGCTCCTGGTTTCTCCTCCAACCAGACTGTCTGTCACTGGGGAGCAAACCAGAACCCTGGGCTGTCGTCAGAGTAGGGTGAGGGAGCAGTGGGCACCGCGGCCTGGGCAGGGTGGGTCTTTAGCACCTGGCACTTCTGTGGAAGCAGCCGCGCCGGCGACTGGGGCCCCGCCAGTCTGAGCCCTGCTTCCAGAAGCGCCCCACAGGGCTCCCTGCCGCCCCCACCGCGTCTGCCCCCCACGCAGATCCTGTGCCTCCTGGAGAAAAGCTTATACTAAAAACCTCTGTGACAAATAAACATATGCATTTAAGATCTCATTCATCACACATGCAGTAACGAGGCCTCCACGTGCTTCTTCCTGTGGCTGAGGGCGACCACCAGGCCAGCCTGCCCGGCGGCCCAAGCGTGTTATTTCTCGGTGACAGCCGAGGGCCTTCCGAGGCGCCTCCTGGGGGCTGCTCGCCCACTCCTGCTCCTTCTCCAGGGACCTCAGAGGCCCTGCGGGGCTGGGTGGGCTGTGAGTCCTGGCCGAGGCGACCGTGGCAGCAAGGCTCCTGTCGTGCAGGAGGAGCCTCAGCGATCACACACGGGACCCCTTGATCTCGGGTCTCTCCGCCCCGCAGCCCTCTCAGTCCTCCCAGCCCCGATCCAAGAACACATTCCGTCTTTATCTCGCTGGCCTCTCCCTGCTTTTGGCACAACTCACTGGGCCTCAGTGAAGCCTGTGCTCCCTTGACATGGGACTGCAGAGTCCAGATGGCCACCCCATGGCCCCCTCAACATGAGGCTCCGACAGGTCGCGACCTGCGCCCTTTCCCGCCCGGTCCCTCCTCCCTTCACTCCCACATCAACGTTACCAGCTCTGCCTCTCCACAGGGTCTCCGCAGGCGTCTCACTTACCATTTATCCTAAATTGAGTTCTTTATCTCCCCCACCAAGATAAAATCCCTCTCCCCCTCGTGTGTTCCCACCCTCGGTGAGTCTGGGAGCCCGGCTGGCTCCTCTCTCCTGCTCAGCCCCGCACCCACTGGGTCCCTGCTCTGCCTGGGCTGTACTCTGCTGTCCGTTCCTGCTGCCCTCGGTCCAGCTCCACACGCAGACATCTAGTCTGTTAGAATCAGATTCACTCCCTCTGCCACCAAAACCGCTCAGGGGCTCCTCAGTGTCCGTGGCACGGGGTCCAGCCAAGCTGGCCTCCTCTGTTCCTCAGTTCCAAACTCATTCCCGCCTCAGGGCCTTTGCACATCCTCCTCTACTGCCTGGATTGTCACGGAGCCAGCTCTTGCCACTGTGTCGCAGACCTTTCCTCCTTGGAGGGCTGTCCCTCGCACTGTAGGTGAAGCCTTCCCTCACCACCACCCGGCGACTCTCCCGTCACCACACGCTCTGCAGACACTTGGCACCGTCTGAGATTAGGTAGTGCGCACGCATCAGTGTAGTGTCCAGCTCCGGGCCGGGCTGTGTTGTAGAATGCCCGGCACAGAGCAGGGCTCAGGAGATGTCTGGGAGCGGTCACAGGCTTACTCGCCTCTCCAGCCACCCCTCTCTACCTGGACAGTCAGAGCGGCAACCATGGGTCCCTCTCTGCCCTCACTGTGGTGGATGCTGCACATGCTGGCCCATATGTGGGAACGGGCATCCCACTGCCTGAGTTCTGGTCACATGACCTCAGGAGGCGCCTCCTGTGTGCCTCAGTTTCCTCATCTGTACAGTTGTGTCAGCCATGCTACGCGCCACAAAGGGTTAGTGAGAGGATTCTACGAGCTAGTTTATATCAGCAGCTCGGTAACTATCTTTCCTGGCGCCTTCCTCACTAGAGCTTACGCCCTACCCGAGGAAGGGAGGCAGTAAACAAGTTGGGAAAATAGAGGATGTTAGGTGATGGCAAGGGGAGAAAGCAAGAAGTGGGGGGTTGGCATTTTCTGGGGGAGCAGTTGCAGCTTAAATAGGTTCCTTTTAAGGAGGGCCTCAGTGAGAAGGCTGTATTCCAGTCGGGCTTAGAGTTGGGGGAATGGGGAGCCATTTCTCAGGACCATCCGGGTGAAAGGAACCACAGACGTGGAGGGCTGGAGAGAAGCGGGCAATCACGCACCTGAGGCCGCCCAGCTGATACAGGGCAGGCCGGCACCAGGACCCAGCCTCTGTCTGTCAGCTGGGGGACAGCGGGGCCTGCAGGACTCCCCAGAGGGGCATAAGACTAGATAGATAGCCAGGGAGTCGGGACACCTTCTTTTTGGAAAGGCTCTTACTGAGTAAAGGCAAATGGACAGCGTCTGCAGTACCAGCCAAGTCGTAAGGCACACCCGCTGCCCAGGAGCCCAGCTGCCATGGGCCTTTATTAACGGCACTGACTGGCCTTGCTGCCCTCACACATACCCCAGAACTCAGCCAGCTACGGAGACCTGTGCCACAGCCAGGAGGTGTCAGCAGTCTGTGGGCTCTGGGAGGAATACCTCAGCGCCCCCCGGGGTCTGGTCTCCCATGGTGAATGGCCTGCAGTCAAGGAGCCCTTTGTGGGAGAACCCATGACCTTCACAGAGCCTGGAAGCAGTCCTGGGGCCTGGCCATCTGTGTACCTTCTCCATAAACCTGCGACCTGGGGCGGGGTTCGAGTGTAGGGGGAGCAGCTAGGGCATAGCGAGTGGGGGACCACAGGGTGTAGGGATGACCCCTGATTGAGTGAGCGGATCCCTCAGGTTTGAGGGGCTAGCGGTTGTGTCCACACCTTCCTGCTGGCTGGTGTCTATCCTAGGCGTTGTTTCTCACCAATTAAAGATGCTCTTTGATTCTTCACTGAGGTGGCCTGGGGCTCACAGTGTTGATAAAAATAGCCTCTGGCAGGGAGGATGGGTCCATTCCCCAGAGTGGGGCTTTCAGCTCCAGCCTGGCCTCTGTGGCACTGACCTGGGGACCACTGATAAGAGTGTTATCTGTCTCAGAGCACACGCGTGCTCTACACAGCCTGCGTGCATGTGCCAGCAGTGGAGACTCAGCCCTCCGCCCTCCCTGCCTCCCCTTTTGTCAGTGAGTCTTCAACCTTGCGTCTATTTTTAGCTCCCCTCCCCGGGGCTGGCTGACACGGCAGACAGCAGCCTTGCTGTTGGAGTATTTCTTGATGAATGTTTCATGTTGCAGGGGGGTGGCCTGCACACCGCGCCCTGGCTGCTGCCAACACTTTCTAGGCTAATTATTAGAAGAGGCCATCGTGGAGCCTGGGGCCAGGCCCCGCCGGCCACCCTGCCTCCCTCTAAAGGCCTCCTTGTGGCCATGGCCTCTGATCTCAGGGTTGGGGAACAAGCCCCGGAAGGTGGCCAGTGCAAAGGGACACAGGGAAACCACCGTGATGGCTCCCTGGGGACCTGGCATCTCCAATAGGTAGGTTCCCTCCCCCCCCAACTCGGGTGAGCAAAGTGTTTTCTCTCTCCAGAAACGTGAGAACCAAGTTATGTCTGTTGAAACCTAGCTAGTGCCATCCTGGACATAACACCTGCCTCCCGTTCTCCAGTTCAGATGTGGCTGCTGCAGCCTCTGAGCCTTCGGGTCCCAGGGAGACACATGGGGACAAAGGTGCCCACTTTGTGTGTATACAGGGTGGGGTAGGGGACACGGGAGGAGCCCGGAAGCTTCGGGAGAGGCAGGTTGTGAAAGAGCGCTTTAATCTAGCAGCTTCATGGATCGTTTGCAAAGTGAACGTTGTAGCCAAGGAGCCGTGGCCTGACTGCACAGCCACGGCCTGTGGGGGCAGCGGGGCAGCCTTTTTCGAAGCAGGTTTGCTTTGCTCGCAGGAACCCCAACCTGCAACATGAGCCTGCCCGCCCAGTGCTGAGACCTCGTCTCGCAGACAGTGGGGCAGAGGCTCAGTCGTCAGATGTTGAAGTGACAAGAATGTGTTTTCTGGATTAAAATGGGAGGCAGTGGGGAAATCGGGGGTGCAGCCATGCTTCTCGCCCTCCTGTGAGGCCCAGGCTCACTCGTAGTCAGTGCGTCCCACGGGAGTGCAGTAACAACGTGTACTTTTGTGCTCTGTCAGCCGTGAAGTCCGCCCATGGGAGCTTGGCATCCAGGGCTCGGGGCAGCTTCGAGGGCTGGTCATCGCCGTGGTTACTGAGCACCCACTCACAAGGCCTGGCTTTCTGCCGAGGCCAGCACTCCGTGGCCATTCCCTGTCTGGGAGGGGCCGGCGGGGTGGGTGTCCCAGGTGCCATAATGGTGACAGTCTGGTCACAGAGAGCTGGACTGTTCAGAGCGCCGCCGACCCCGTCTCCTGTGCTGTTGTATCTGGCATCGGGGGTCAGGGACTGGTCCCATGCTACAGACAGGTGACTGTCACGTGGGGACGAGGAGTGACCTGCCCAAAATCAAGTGGCCACCTGTGGTCCAAAGAACCTACTGCAGGACCCTGAGCCCCTGGCCTGGCTGGCCCTTTCCTGTCACTGGGCCTCAGTTTCCCCACTGGCACATCATGGGCTGGGGGCTGCTCCCTGCGGTCCTTCTTGGCGCTATCTCAGTGACGCTCTACCTGGAAGGCTCCTCACTGCTCTGCACTGAGGAGGAAGCACGGGGCAAGGCTTTCAGCAGTGGTCAGCTCCCCACTCCCAGGGCCGGAGCTTGACCCCAGGCACGGGGTGCAGAGTGGCCTGGGGTCCTCCCGAGAGACCCGTTCCTCCAGATAAAGCATCAGCAGCCGCGGCGGCCACCACCTCTCCTGGCAGTAGCCAGGCCCGTTCTGCACACTCGACATGGCAAGAGGAACCCATGTCCCGCCCCCAGAATAGAGGACAGCAGGTCCCCACTGTGACTTGTCATGGCCCAGGAGCCCGGGTGGCTCCACGGCTTGGGTGTACATGCCTGTTTCCTGGACACTCGGTGTGGTAGAGTGGTTTTTTATTTGCTCCCTAATTTAAATTCAGATGTACTGGAATATAGCAGGATTGACATGTCTGTTCCTGGCCGTGCCCCTCCCCCCTCCTTGCTGCCAGTCCACAGGGGTGAGTCAGGAACTGGAGGAGTCAGGAAGCTTCTTGACCAGTGTCCTGCTCTCTGCCTTGGTTTCGGATGCTAATCTGGGAGTCTGCCTTGTGATGTTAAAATGCCAGGATCCTGAAGCTGCTCCTGTCACCTGAATGGTTAGTGCTGGGAACTTCCAGTGGCCCGTGAGTCCCGCCTCCCCTGGAACCAGGGTGTGGGTACCATGGGGCGTGGATGAGAACATACAGCCTGGTTCCCCTCGTCTACCAGAGACCGTCACCCCTGGCTGCCTTTCCCTGGGCAGACTGCAAGCTCCGCAGGGCGATTTCACGGCCACACACGAGGGCAGTGATTTGGGGGCTGAGCTGGTGCTGCAGATGGGGGGAGCCTCTGTGTCTGTGACTCCACAGCACTCAGGTTATTGGAGACAACCGGCTGCGTCCCGTGGAGGCACATCAGAGGGGCTCATGAGTCCAGGCCTGCAGCTGCTGAGAGCAGGCAGGATGGTCAGGGCCTTGGCCGTCCCCAGGGAGAGGGCTTCCCAGGTCCCGGCTCAGCCCCACTGCATTCGAGCTCCACGTGTGGAGCTGCACGGTGGGGCCACAGCTGCTTGCGAGCCTGTGGGTCCTGGATGCCGAGCTCGTCCTTGCCTGGCCATGCTGAGTGGCTCCAGTAATGAGAAGACATCTTAATTGCCTATGTGATTGTCCCAAGATCCCTCGTCTCCCATTCTGAAGACAGGAGAGAGTGCGCTGCGTGGCTTTCTAATTAAGAAGGTCTGCGTCCCTCGGGCTCACAGGAAGTTGTTACATCACCACTAGAAACCTCTGCACCAGACATTCATTAATTACAAAAAGGACAAGCTATTGATTTTACCAAGGGTGGAACTTAGTCACTCACCCTTTGTGCCAAGTTCCAAATGTGTATTCTCAAAGCACAGAAAATGGAAAATGGAAAACATTTGGTGTGCACTGTCAGGCTCTGAAAGCCACAGGCTTCCCCTCCAGTGGAAGGGAGCCCAGAAGACGGCAGTTGGCAGGAAGAGCAAGAGGACGGAGAAGAGGCAGATTGGAGGCCCCTGCAGCCAGCGGGGCTCCCTGAGCAGAGTGGCAAGGGCACTTTCCTCCTGCTGTCACCCCCCTGTCCCTATGGCTGAGTATGATGCTCCAAGGGCCACCTTAAGATGACCCTCAGAGCCACCCCCGCTCCTCCCCGGGCAGTGCTGTGGGTCGGACACAGCGCACTTGGTCTCAGAGGCTCTTTGTAACATGAGCACCAGAGAGAGAGAGAGAGACCCCCCTGTGCAGGCGCTGCACAAAGCACTGGGCCGTGTCACCTGGAGTCTCCATTTTACACACAGGAGGAACTGACCCTGGGAAGGTGGGCAGCGTACCTGAGGCCACAAAGCCAGGTCCCTGTGACCCAGAGTCTGTGTTCTGGAGCCACCTGCAGTCCCCTTTGCTGTCACTTCCTCTTTTCTCCCTGGCATGTGCACGGGGAGCCCCCCAAGGCCCGAGCCCCCTAAGGTTGTGGACACACGCTCAGACTGCTGGGAGGCACCTCTCGGGGGTCCCCAGTCCTTCCTGCCAATAGCCTTCAGCACTTGGAAGAAAATGTGATTTCCCACGGAGGAGTTTTTTCCTTCTCCCGCCGCCCCCAATCCTCCATTAAAAACAGCAACAGCCAACAACTTATGTATTTATTTACTTTGCCTGATGGAGGGAGACGGGCTGCGAGGAGGCGGCAGCTGGGCCGTGTGCAGGGAACCATCTGTCTCATTGTCAACTCCACACCCAGCAGGGAAGTGGTGGCCCCTTAGTCACTTGGCCAGCAGGGCTGCTTATCAGGGCGCCGAGCGTCCCCCAGCCAGCAGGCAGGGACTCTGCTACCAGAGAGCAGACGCCTCACTGCCCGCCTGTTTGCTTCCATTTCTCTAAGGGGCGGCTGCAGGGACCTCACTGCCCTTGACCATCCTCACAGACTGTGCACTGGCTGGACACCTTCCGGGGCAGCCAGGGGAGGGAGGCCATCAGAATCTCGGGTGGCAGCACTCGTGGGTGGATGCTCGATGCCCCGACATCAACTGCATCCTGCTCCGAGGCCTGGTGGGCCCCGTGGAGCCTGGAACATTCACCACCATCCCGAGACAAGGAGAGAGATGAGCCCCCGACTGGCTCCTGCCTCCCAGGCCTCGCCAGTGTCTTGGCCACGCTGCCCAGGTGGCCAGCTACCTCCCCATGATCCCGACGGCACTGGTTCTGAGGGCACATCCTGGCACATGACTTAGCTGCAAATATTAAGCATCAGAGACTCGTCAGAATGGCCATGAGGCCCAGGGCTGGGCACCCGCGGTCCCCTCCACCCAGAAGACACGAGAATTGACCGTGTTTGGTGCCAGCCGCATGGACAGGAATTACTGGGCCTGCACTGGGCCTCTGCCCCTCCTCGGGTCCCACGATGGCTGAACCAGTGGGAGAAGCTTCCACAGCCTTTCGTGCCCGTGTGTGGGACTCCTGATGGCCTGCTGGTGCTGAGGGTGAGTGGCCGCAGTCGGTTGGGGTCGTGTGGCGGAGGACAGGGCTTCAGGCCTAACTGGAGGACGAGCTCAGGAAAGCTCTGCTAGACTGAATTGTCACAGCTGCACTTCAGGGACAGGTGGAAGGAGGGGAGGCAAGGGAGGTATCCGGCCCTAACAGCGGGCACCTCCATAGGTGGGCACCAGGGCACCTCGCTCACCCCCAGACCTGGCCCTCCACCAGACCCAGCACTGCTACCCCGGCTTCCAGACCCTGCTGTTCCCACTGGAATGCTCACAGCCTACTCCTCACTCCCAAAAGTTGTGGCCTTTGTGCCTGGGGAGGGGGTGGGGCCCCCACTGGTCTAGTCAGTTTTCCTTTCTTAATAAGTATAGAAAGTTCAAATACATGCAAAAGTAAAGAGAAGAAAGAACTTCCATGTAGTTACCAACGTGGGCCAGCCTTGCCCACCTCCCCACCCAGGCACATTGGAAGCAAATGTCAGATCACATCGTTGACTCCATGAATCTCAGTGTGTATCTAAGAGCTACAGGCTCTTTGTCATTGGCTTATTCTTGCTAGTGGACTGGCCTCTGGCCAGCGGGCCCTGGGCTCCAGCCTTCCTCCTCGCAGCTGCTGCAGGACCAGCGTTCCCAGAGTCAGACTCTTACAAATGCAGCATTTTTCTTGTGCTAGGACGTGACCAAGAGTCAGGGCTTCCTGAGCCAGGAGTTCGAAGGGAGCTAGAGGGTCACCCAGATTGACCACCACCCTGATGGCAGATCACCTGCCAGCTAACGGGCCACCACCTGCTGAGGCCTCCAGTTGGGGATGGCATGGGTGCTCTCCCTGCTCCTTGAATCCACATAGACCTGGGAGGGACAGACTCTTCCCACTTTACAGGTGAGGAAACTGAGGCACAGGGTGAGAGGAACTGCCCGAGGGTCTGCGCTGAGCTGTTCTTGAAACACTGCCCTCTGCTCCTTTCCAAGGTGGCCATTCCGTGGGGTGGCTTGGTCTCCTGCTGGCCCTGGCTCTGCCGTTTGCTGTTGACAGGACCCAGGGACCCCCTGTGGACAGGACCTTCCCAGGAACTCTGTCGGCACCTGGCCCTCTGGGCCCCCTCACGCTGTTCTACTTCGCCTTTGGTCCACACTGTTGTCATTCCCTATGTCAGCGTAATCTGGCTAGTAGTTGTGTGGTCAGCTAGGTCGGCTCCCTGGAGCAGGGTCCCAGTGTCTAAAACAGGGCATGTGCCTGATGTGCTTCGTGCATGTGGGGAGGGAGGGATGCAGGCTCGGCCTCACAGCCCCCAGCGGTCTTACTCAGCAAGCGTTGCCTGTGCCCTGCTGCCCTCATGCGCCAGCGTTTGGGTGGGCACTGCCACGCCGACCCTCCCTCTGATGTTCTGTGAACTGTGGAGAGCACATGCCTCGTGGTGGTCGTGGTTTGGAACCCTTTTATTGAGATATTAATAGAATTGCGTGCCGTCCAGTTCTGTTTACATGTGCGATCGGTGGGTTTGGGTATATTCACAAGTTGTGCACCCATCAATGTTAGAACATTGTCATCACAAAAGAAATGCTGCGCCCCTCAGCTGCAGCCCTCCTGCACCCTGGCAGCCGCTGACCTGCTCTCTGGATTGGCCTGTTCTGCACATGTCACGGAATGTGCTCATCCGGGAGGTGGGCCTTTGTGCCGGCTCTTTTCTGTGTTACCTTTTACTGACTGGTGTTGAGTGGGGACAACTAGGAGTACGGAGGTCCTCACAGCAACCCTGTGGGGTGGGTGGATATGGGCCCATTTTACTGAAGGGGAATGTAGGTGAGTCTGTGGGGCCCCACGACTGGTAAGCGGTGAAGCCAGATTCAAACCAGTCTGACCGGTGCCCCATGCTGGCCCGGAGGGGAGGCTGGGCTGGCTGAGGGCAGAACAAAGAGGCCACTGCAGAAAAGGCATGTGGTGTGGTGGTCCCAGGAAGGCCAGCCTTGCTCCGCTGGCCACTGCCCCGTCCAGGTGTCTCCCAGGGCTGTCAGGCCTAGTAGCTGTGAGATCACACTCACCCAGCTGATGGCAGGAGAACGTGGATGGCACTTTCCATTTGGTCAACCCCAAGACGGGGCTCCTTAGGGGAGGGAGTCCGTGACCAATCAGCGTAGGAAAGCCCGGATTAGACCCAGTTAAACAGATTTACTTTACGTCAAGATTTTTCAGAACCTTGACCCCGTGGGCATTGTTTATGGTGAGAGACCAGCGAGCGTGCAGGTTCCCAAACCCATCTGGTCACAAACCATCAGAGAAGCTTCATCTCCCTTTTGGAGTTGGGGACACCTGCTGCAGGTTTGCAGTGAGTTCTGTTCACACCAGTGAACAGTGGTACACGTGCTCAAGGGAAAGAAGCAAAGGGAGTGGTACAGACAGATGGACAGATAGGCGGACGGACAAATGGACAGAGTGATGGCTGCAGTGGGTGGGGCTGCTCCCTGGGTCTCTCCCGGGCCCAGCAGCCCTTCTCAGCCCCGGTGCCAGCTGCCTCCTCCCCAGGAACCTGGCCTCAGATGGGTCGTCCCTGCCCGCTGCCCAGGGCAGCCCTGATGACGGCTCCCAAGCTCATGCCATCAGCTCCACAGGGCCATTTGCCACCACTCCTGGAGCCCTCCCAGCTCCCTTGAGCCACAAGAGCATTTGGCTGGTGACCCAGGCACTTGGGGACCAAGTTCCTTGCTGGAATGCCACGTCTGCCAGTTTCCAGAAATGCCAGTGGGCTGGAGAAACAGGAAGTCCCCCTCATTAGACAGGACCTGGCTCCAGTGGGCTCGGCAGAGGGCCCAGGCGGCTGTCCCCTCAGTGCTGCGGTCCTGCCAGCAGTCTGGGCACACACTGTTGCTTTTTGAGAAGTCCTTTTCTTTCCAAGCCTCTTGCCTTCTTTCCCTGCCCCAGGGATGGAAACTCCACCAGCTAGAGGGAGGGCCAGCCTGCTCCAGAACCCCAAGCAGAGAGGGGCTGGGCTCTCAGAGCCAGGAGGAACCTTAGCATGGGGTCCAACCCACCATCTCCCCTTCTCCTGCTCTCAGCCAGCCCCACCAGGCCCTGACACCCCATTTTTCAGCTCCGGGACCCCACATGCACCGCCTACAGTGGGGACCCCAGAAGGGCCACTCTGCTGAGCTGTGGCTCTGGCTGCTATGGTTGAAGGGGAGCCACAAGTCTCCTTGGCCACGCCAAACAAGTTCCACAGGGAGGGAGAGGAGAAGGCCCTGCTGTCTTAGCCTGGTGGCCTTGACCCTGCATAATGGCCACATCAGCCGTCCCCCATTTGGGGCAAGGATGGTTAGACAAGGTCCGGGGCCCTGCTGCTCAAAGTGGTCTATGGGCCAGCGGCATCGTGTCACCTGCACGTGTGTTACAATGAAGTCTCAGTTCCCACCCCGAGACCCGCTGGACCCGTCTGCATTTCCAGATTCCCAGGTTTGAACAGTCCTGTTGTAGCACCTTCTGCCTAGACGTGCATAGAAGCCTTCAGCAGTGCCCAGCATGACGTGGCCTTAACCTCATGGGGTGCCTTCAGCACCAAGGGCCTGGCTCCAAGTCCTCCAGGCCCCAGGAAGCTCAGGGGTTCTGCCCCCCTTAGAACTGTCTGCCCAAAATTGGAACGTTTCGTTTTCTCTGGGCTGTTTCAGGTCAAATTGCATAGCCTCCGATTTCATTTTTTTAAAAGTCAGCCAGAGATGAAACCAGAGCAACAGGAGGCCCTTCTTCAGTAACGTGTCTTGATAAAGCCACCATTTTCCACGTGTGCTTCGAAGACTGTTCAGACGGGAACTGGAACCCCTGTAAGGAGCACCATCTCTGTCCTTTAAATACCCGAGCATTCCATTGGCTCCGAGCCGCAAGGTTTTGACGGTTTACACCTGGTGACATTTGGAGAACAATTTCTGAGAAGGCTGAAAGGGAAGAACATTGGGTCTAACCTGACATTCCATCCTCCGGCTCTGTTCTCTCTTTGGCCAATATCCCATTTGTCTGTAAAACACTTGGGCCTAAAAATAGCTGCTGGGGCCTGGTGTCATTGTGGATGAAGGGCAGCTGCCCCATTTCTTCAGTTTTCAGACACCCTCAAAGTGTCGCAAGGAAATGTCATCCCAGAAGAATTTGCATGGCTCTTTAAACCTGAATTTCCGGCCCAGTGGGCAAGAGAGCTCTGTGGCAGGACAGGAGGGGCCTCGGGAATGACTGATTCTGCTGCAGTGACCTCTGCCCAGGGGCCACGCCACTTGGCAGCCAGGCCAGGCCACTCTTGAGAGTGAAAGGGGGCCCCGTCATACTACCCCAGGTTAGCAGGCATGAACCAGGGCCATCCTGGGCAAAACCCCACCTTTGGCCAAATCTCTGCTGCTCAGTTGGCTACACTCCCTCAGTATGGTGACCCAGCTACTCTTAGTTGCTCAGAGGAAGGAAGCAGCAGAGAAAGGGTGACAGGACTCAAGGTGCCACTTCCTGGGCATCCGTTCTGTCCAGGGCTCCCCACCCAAAATGCGGTCACTGTTGCTCCTGGTACAGTGAAGTGGCTTTCTCAAGGTCACATGGCCAGTACAATGTTTGTCCCCACTGTCCTTTGGGGCAGAGACCATGAGCAGCTGGCATTTCTGGGAGGGGAGCAAATGTGGGGTTCCCTGGCAGGGTCCCTCTTTTCCTTCCTCACTCAGCTCTGCTGTAGGGCTTCCCTCCCACATTTCACGTGAACTACATTTCCAGCTGAAGTTCATTATCAAAGAGACACCGGGCGTGGGATTCCGAGGTTGTGAAAGGTGAAGTGGGGGTACTCACAGGGCTCGGCCAGTTCCCTGTTGGCTGCCTCCCTACATCCCTTGAGGGTCTCCTTCCTGGTGTCCCCTCAGTGGAGCGCTGCCATGGGAGATGCCCTGGCTCTTCCAGGCGTCTCAGCTGGCAGACAGGCCTGTCCAGAAGTTGGGGCTTGAGGCTGGCGCCTGGCACCCAGGCAGTCCCAGGAGGCCAGTGGAGCTGGGGCAGGGCCCACAGTCCCAGGTCCTGCAGTGGCTCTAACCTGCCTCTTCCTGTGTGTGACCCACAGCCCGAGACCGAGGACGAGAAGAAGCGCTTTGAGGAAGGCAAAGGGCGGTACCTGCAGATGAAGGCAAAACGACAGGGCCAAGCCGAGCCGCAGCCCTAGACGCCCGCCTCCTGCTGCTGGGCCAGGAGCAGCCCCAGCGTCTCATCACTTAGAAGTTGCCCCCTTCGCCAAAAACCCAATTTCCGTTGAGAGCTGGTATTGTGTGCAGTATTTGTCTCGCAGTATTAACCTGTACTCTCCTGAAAACCTGTACACCAAAGCTTTATGTCATTTCAGTGTGTGAGTGCTACACGGTATTGTCCCCGATCCCTGGAGGCATTCCCTGGAGCCCGGGGAGTATTCCACGTTCACTGTACGGGATGGGAAGACTCCAGCATTACTAATAAAGCTGCTGTTTGGCTGGACCTCCGTCCTACGTGGTCTTTTGTCTTGGGGCACTCCCATGGGCTGGCACACCTGTCTTCCTTCTGGGCCCGCCCTTTCCCACCCCTGCCCTGACTGCCAGTCCCTGCGGTACCCCAGAACCTCAGGCACAGCAACACCCACTCGTGTTTGCCTGATGACTTGCTCGCTGGAGAGAGTGCCCCTTCCCCCTGGGGCCCCACTCAGCGCCCCACTTGCCCTGTCTGGCTGGTGCGAAATGGCAGCTCTGAGCCTTGTGTATTCTTCCCATAGAGGGGGTGCGTGAGGGGAGTCGGGGATGTGCTGAAAGAGCTGAACTCAGCTGATGGAGCTACAGCCTAGCATGTGGCCTCTTCTCACTAGATGCACCCCCCCACACACACCTGGGCTCTCAGGAGCAAGAGACAGCGATTCTGTGGGAAGGAGCCTCCCAGCTGGTGCCTGACAAGGAAATTGCCCCAGCCATTTGGGCAGGGGGGTTGTAGGGATGGCTTGTGGGGTGGGAGTCTGAGGGGCAATGTGTGGGTGGTATCTGTGAGGCTGTGTGTGTGTCTGCGTTTGTGTGCGTGCACACCCTGTGTGCGTACGTGTCACTGTCTGTGCCTCTGGTCCAGCAGCCTCAGGGCAGATGCGCTGCCAAGGCCACTGCAGGGGCCAGGCCAGCCGCCCGACCCTACCCACCGCTGAGCAAGACCCCTCTACCAAGCACACCTGGAACAATGTTCCCCTCAGGCTCATCCCCAAAGCCTGGAGGTGGAGATGGGCTGCCAACAGCTGCAGCCTCACGCACGGCTCCCTAGGCCCAGAGGGACGCAGCTCCAGATGTGCAGAAACACCCGCCAAAAGCTTTGGAATCTGTCTCGGGCCCCAGTCCCAGCTGACGGGGTTATTTCCTGCCTGGGAGCAGGGGGAGGGAACAGGCTCACCACTGGAGGCCACAGCAACCCCACCCTGCCCCTCAGCCCTGAGGGCCTCCCTAGCTCCACCCACACCCTACACCAACCAGAAGATGGGGGGTGCCCTGGGCTGGGAACGATGAGTCCTCCCCAAGCAGACGGCCCAGCCTGGACCAGTCAAACCAATATCTGTGAAACCAGAGCCTGCCACCTCGGCCCCCAGCAGTGCCTGAGCCCTGGGGAACTTCCTGAGGGAGGTGGACCCCCAGGGCACCTATATCCTTCATAAGGAGGTGGACCCTGGCCTCAGACTCCCTGTTCATTCTTGGTTTGGCCACTCATCTGTGTGGCTCTGGGAAAGTTAGGTATGTACCTAAAACCCACCTCCCAGGGCAGCTGAGAGGAGCCTAAGCTAGCAAAGCACTTAGCGTGAGGTCCCCAGGGCGGCTGTTGGACGCCCAACTCCAGTCTGCCCCCAGAGCACTAGTACAGGCTGCAGTGGATGAGCAGGGCTGGTGGAGGCTCTCTTGGGGCCCCAGGCCTGGGGCAGGGTGCCCTCTGCCAGCTGGGTAGCAGTGTGGCCCAAGGCTCTGGATGGCTGAATTGCCCGGGTTTGCCTTAGAAATGCCACACTTGATTACCACCCTTCCTGTGTCACCGTCCCACTGCTGGTGGGCTATTTATAACCAGGGCTGCCTGGGCAGCGAGCTGGCCTGTCCACAGAGGGCTCACTAGGGGCTCTGTGACTGCCCAGAAGCCACACACAGAGTGCATGGCTCCCCATTCACCAGCCCCACTTCATTGTGGAGACTTTGTATGTAAACACCTTCACGTTTGGCTCATAGGACTGACCGAAGGCCCACCCTGGACTCCCTAAAAGCTTCTCCAAACTCCCCAGCGGCTCCTGGGGTGTGGCGACGGTACAGGCAAGAGCAGGCTATGGAGCAGTGCAGGAGGCACTGGCTGCATTTGGTTGGGTTCGGTCCTGGGCAGGTGCCCACATTCCTCCACAGGGCTGCCCACTCAGGGGTACTTCCCAGCTGCATGGGCAAGATGGTGCCATGCCCGGCCATCCAGAGTGACTTCGGAGGCCTTATGCCCAGGGTGTGCATGGTCAGAGGCTTCCTAGAAGAGACACACAGGATCCTCTGCCTGGACAGGAGGCCAAGACGCCAGTGGCCTCTCTCACGACTCGAGGGGTTTCCAGGGGCCCCTATCAAGGGGACTAATGGGTTTCCCCCAGATGTCCTCCAGCCTATGGATGACAGCCTGTATTCCCCCCAAGAGTGCTACTGGGGGTGAGCTCCTGACAAAGGGAGGGGAGGGAGTGTCTCCCCGAAAATAAGACCTAGCCGGACAATCAGCTCCAATGCGCCTTTTGGAGCAAAAATTTAATATAAGACCGGGTCTTATATATTAATTTTTGCTCCCAACGATGCATTAGAGCTGACTGTCCCGCTAGGTCTTATTTTCGGGGAAACACAGTAGGTTGCAAGTCCTGGCCTCTCCTAGCTGCGTGGGCGTGGTCCCAGCTTCAGAGAACATTTCTGAGCCCCTGCTGGGAAGGGGCAACCACCTAGCAGGCTGGTGTCTTTATTCACTTGATTCTTGTAGTGGGCTCCGGATGCCCGAGGATGAGTGAATCCTCCATAGCTGGCCCAACGCCGCCTCTCCCTGCCCGGCTCCTAGAAGCTGCACGTTCTCAGGCCTCCGACCAGCTCCTCTCCACGCCCTGCCCCTATTGTTCACCTTAGATGTGGTTTCCTCCAGGAAGGCCTCCCTGAGGCCCCCACTCCTGGCCCTGCGTTCTCACTGTCCATTTCTGTCCCAGGCCCTCTTAGCTCCGGGCCTGTGTGGTCCCCAGGAGGTTTGAAGGCGGCGTCAGGAGTGTGGACCAACCCAAGAGGGCGGCGAGGGCCCGCGGTGTGGTCCAGGACTCCCAAGAGGCTCCGCCCTCCCTCGGGCGGCTTCAGCCCCGCGGCCGGGTGTGGGGAGGGCGCGCCTCCACAGGTGCGGGACAGACAGCGGACCCGTAAGACACCTGGACAGACAGACGGCCGCGGCCGGCCGCGCCTCCCACGGGCGGGGGCGGAGCGGTCGGAGGGGAGGCGCGGAGGCGCCCGCGGAAGCATGCGCCCTGCTCCGCCCCCCGCCCCCGGCCGCCGAGCGCAGCCTGCCCAGCGGCGGGAGCCGAGCGCGGCGGCGGCGGTGCGCGGGGAGGGAGAGAAGGCAAGGAGGCAGGGCCGAGTCGAGCCGAGCCGAGCGGAACGCGTCGGCCACAGGCGGCCGCCGCCAGGATGCTCCGGCCCGCGGGCCGCTCCGCTGCCAACCGTCCTCGCTGTTCCCGGCGGCCCGCGCTCGACCCGGGGACGCGGGAGCCACAGCCGGAGCTGGAGGCTGGAGCAGCGAGCAGGAGCTCCAGGCTCCCGAACGCAGGGTGAGCAACACCGCCCTGGCCCGGGGGCGGTTGGGCGGGAGGACCCCGAGCAAGGACCCCAGCGGGAGGACTCTGGGCGGGGAGGGGCTGTCTGCAGTCTGTCGGTCGCGAGGTCTGTCCAAGGGATCGCGGGCACCGCTTGGGGCTGCGCAGCGCCCCCAACTTGGAGACGTTCAGGGTAACTTCCCCGAGGCTGGTCCCTTTCTCTGTCCCCCTAGCCTCCAGGCCTAGCAGCGCCGCCCGGGGGTCCTACTTGCAGAGGGCGGGGATGGCCGGACCCACCCCTACCCACAGTGGCCCGGTAGGGGGGGCGTCCGGGAACCGCAGTCCCGCTTGTGTCCGGCTCCCCGAGCCGTCGCTTTGACGAGTCCTCGGGGCTGGGCAGGGATGGAGGCCCCGCTGGGGTTAGACCTGCAGGCAAGGGCGCGCCGGTCTGGAGGGGGAATTCTGAGCATCGAGGAGCAGGGACCGCGGAGGTAGGGGGCGTGACGGAGATGCGGAGGCTCCGCGCTGCGAGCCCCACCCTGGGCGGTTCTCAGGCCGGGCACAGCGGGACCGGTTGTCAGCGGCGCGGGCGGAGAGCAGCCCGGGGGCGGGGGACCGAGCCCGGGGAATCCTTTCAAGTTCTGGGTCCTCTTTTGTTGCGCAATAGAGCCCTGGGGCCACGCGGCCTCATTGGCCAGGGGCCCTGACGTCACGCCCAGGCCCGCCCGCAGACCCCGCGGAGGGAGTCTTCTGGACCCATTGGGTCCCAGGCCTGTCACACCTGCAGCCTGCCCTGCGACTTGCTGGGAGGTGGGGATGGGGGAAGGAACAATCTCCGAGTTGGGGGGGAGGGAGAAGCTCCATCTTGAAATGCTGTGGGGACAGTGTGAGTGTGATGCAGGAGAAACTTACCAGCTAGGGGTGGTAACACCCTGGGTGCGGATCCCACTGGCCAGAGCCCAGCCTGGAGTCTGTCCCCAAGTGTCCCCTGCTTCCTGTGAAGAAAACAAAGAGCATGTGTGTGATCTATGGGTCTCTGGTCACCAACCTGGAGGAAGGGGAACTCCACGTTCCCACAGAGCCAGCCCCCTCACTTTCTGAATTTAGAGGCCTTGGTATCCACTCCACACCCTCACCCCAGTGACATTCTTCTCCCATCCCAGGACCACCACACTCAGGAGTCCCAGGCCCCAAACGCAGCCCTCACACTGCCTCCCTGTGCTACACTGGGCTCCAAGCCTCAGTGTTCCCATCTGTCGTGAGCGGCAGTAGGGCCCACCCTGCAGAGGTAGGAGGCTCAGAAAGACCACCTTAACTCAAGAAACAAACCCCCAAAATTCCTGTTCCTGAGGATTTTGGAGTTTGGGAGGCCAGGATTTTTATGTCAGGCAAAGTTTGGATCCTGGCTCCCACACATAATAGCTTGGGCAAATGGTTTTACCTTTCTCTGCCTCTGCTTGACCATCTTTAAAAATGGAGGTGATGATATTATCCAGCACCCAAAATCAGTGGGGATGCTAACTGGGGGGAGTGTGCCTGTTCTTCCCTCTACCCGCAGGGCATGTTCCCCTGCTCACAGACCCAAAGCCTTGCCCTGCAATGAGGCACCATTAGGTTAGATGCGGGGAAGAACTGGCACTGTGAAAGGCTGTGCCCATGGTAGCCTGTGGCTCCTTCCCCACCACCCTGCACCAGGAGCCGGGTGGGCTGGGACTGGGCTGGGCTGGGCCCAGGGTCACAGAACAGACAGAGCCTGCTTGGGCATCTGAGGGAAGGCCTCCCAGTCTGACGGCTGAGGTGACGGCTGAGGTGACGGCCCAGTGCACGTGAAAAAAGATGCTGGCCACCCAGGGGCATGCTGAATCCAGTTTCCTATTTGGTAATGCAAACACCACTGGCATCTGCAGCCTCTGGCCCACAGCAGCACCACACACCGCCTGCTCTGGGCCCCCATCTGGCCGCCAGGCACTCCACCGGGCTTGGTGCAGCCCTTTGGCCTCCTCACCCCCAAAGCTGGGCTGTCCGCCGGCAGGTCTGAGCTTCACCCACACCTCTAAGCTCAGTGTCCTAAGAAGCAGACAGCATACATAGCTCAGTGGGCTGGGAGGGCTTGAGTACAGACGTGGCAAGCATCCACTGAGCGCTTACTGTGTGCCCGGCTCCATTCTAAGCACTTTCTCTGGCATAGCTTATTAACTACCCACAATGCTTTTCAAGGTAGGTACTATCGTGTCCAGCTTCCAGAGAAGAAAACTGAGGCCCAGCTGAGTCAAGGAACTGGTCGGGGGCTGGAGTTGGAGTCTAGCGGCTCTTACCCCACACTGTTTGGCCTCTGTATACTGAGGTCAGGAGGTTTGCTAGACACCGGAATGGCCGGTTGGAGGGTCTGGGGTGGGGAAGGAAAGGCTGCCGTGCAAGCAGAGGCTGCCTGTTTGGCAAGAAAGTCGCTGCTCCAGAAGCCCCCCAAGCCTGTTAGGAGGACCTTAAGGGGCACTAGTGTGGTCCAGAATGAGCTCCTCCCCTGGGGCAGGGGTCTGGGCAGGCCTGAAGCAGAGGCACCAAGATAAATGAGACACATCCCTCAGAGGTCCCTCGGTGTTGGGGGGGCGGGGGCAGGGGGGAGGCTACAGACAGACCAAGAGAACCTCAGACAAGACAAGCACAGATGCCCGGCAGCGTGCTGGGAAGTGTTGCTTCCTGTGCTCTGAGCGTCCTGCAGTGGCCTGTCCATCCCAAGCTGGAAACAGTCCCTGGGGCTCACATGGCTGTGTTTGGTGCACTAGGCACCCATAAGTGTCAGGGGCAGGAGAAGTATAGCCAGTGATATTAAACAGGCTCCCAGTGAGAAGGACCAAGTGGAGGCAGAACACACAGTGGGCCTTCACTTAATGTAGGCTTCTCCCCACGCCACGGGCTCCACGCTGTGGCCAGAGGGTTCTGTGGGAGCCTCACATCAGAGGGACTGGCCAGCACTCCCCACAGGGAGGCAGCTGAGTGCTGCCTGGCTGGGAAGGAGGAGGGAGGGACTCACTACCCAGCCCTCAGGCAGGACGGGGCAACTCCCCAACACACGCCTCCTGTCTACCATTCTGTGTCCCAGGCTCATGTCCACAGGCCATCGGCTGTTCCTCCTTGGGTCAAGGTCTGGTGCCTGGGCTATCTACAGGCCCATGCTGCCCAACGCGTCCGCACACAACACTGACCACCTACTGTGTGCAAGACCTGACCCAGGGCTTAAGAGATGGCGTGGCTGTCCAGTGCAGCCTCCCTGAAGGAAGAGATCATGAGTACAGGACTTTGCTCGAACCACACAGCTAGAGTGCTGGAGCTTAGTTTGACCCCCAGCATGTGGCAGTGCTGGGGCCTTCCAGCTGTGCCCGGATGTGGAAGGCCAGCTGGAGGCTGACCTGGGCAAAGCAGGCTGCCCTTTCCCATGTTGGGCCTGAAAGTGGTCCCCAGATCACTCCTCCCTCACAGGGGAGGTTTAGGGGACTCATCCTCCCAGGCGCATACTCATTTGGCCAAATGCAATGGGACAAATGAAGTTGAGGGCCTCCAATGTGCGTGGAGAAGCCTCGTGAGGGCTGTGCAAAGATTTGGGACGTTTGCTGGCGAGAGGACCAGGGCACACTGGGGCAAGAATGCCCATCGGGGCCCAGCCTGGCTGGTTCCCTGAGGACACGGCGGGCCTGGAAGGAAGCCCAGACTCCAAGCCTTGACCAGGAGTGGGTAGAAGTGGGAACATGCACTTATTAGGCACCTCTGTGTATGTCCCCTGGGGTTCCAGTGACATGGGCAGGAGGCCACAGAGGGGAGAGGAGGGAGAAGCAGCCCAGCCCAAGCCAGGACCAGACAGCAAATGGCATACTGGGGGGACCCCTCCGTCTTCCTCTCCTAGGAGCCCTGATGCTGTGGCCAGAGGGAGTTGCTGAGCACTCATTGGCTTCTCCCCCACTGCAGATGCTCGTCGTCCCTGGTGTCCTCGGGCTACCAGGTGTGAGGGCTGCTGCTCCGAGCCGAGGCCTGACTCTAAGGACGATGCCCCAGCCGCCCGCCAGCTCCCGTCTGCACCATGAGTGATGAGCGGCGGCTGCCTGGCAGCGCTGTGGGCTGGCTGGCGTGCGGAGGCCTCTCTCTGCTGGCCAACGCCTGGGGCATCCTCAGTGTGGGTGCCAAGCAGAAGAAGTGGAAGCCACTAGAGTTCCTGCTGTGCACGCTCGCAGCCACCCACATGCTCAATGTGGCGGTGCCCATCGCCACCTACGCCGTGGTACAACTGCGGCGACAGCGCCCCGACTACGAGTGGAACGAGGGCCTCTGCAAGGTCTTCGTCTCCACCTTCTACACCCTCACCCTGGCCACCTGCTTCTCCGTCACTTCCCTCTCTTACCACCGCATGTGGATGGTCCGCTGGCCCGTGAACTATCGGTGAGCTCCCAGGCGTGTGCACGTGTGCACTTGAGTGTCTGGGGTTCTTGGAGACAGGCACCTGTGAGCCTGAACATGAAGACACCTGGTGTATGTACCTGTGTGCACAAATGCCCTCCGTGTGGTGGCCATGCCCCATGTGGTGTGCCACACCTGTGTTGTGATGGGGGCGGTCAGGGGGGCTCAGGAGGGGCTGCTCTGGGCTGTGGGGGCCATGTCCATGTAGGGATGCTTGGGTGTGCCGTGTCCAGTACATACATGCTTGGTAAGAGGGATGTGTGACACTGTGCACGAGTGTCCCCTGTGCAAGGGACAAACCCCACCATGCTGGTTATGTCATGCTTATGATGTACTGGGGGCCAGGGCAGTTGGGGATCTTGTGCAGGTACCCGGGGGTCTGGGGAGACCCTGTGAGTGACATTGGGTCCCTCTGTCCTCCCTCCACCCCGTGTCAGTCTGAGCAATGCCAAGAAGCAGGCGGTGCACACAGTCATGGGCATCTGGATGGTGTCGTTCATCCTGTCGGCCCTGCCTGCTGTCGGCTGGCATGACACGAGCGAGCGTTTCTACGCCCACGGCTGCCGCTTCATCGTGGCTGAGATTGGCCTGGGCTTCGGCGTCTGCTTCCTGCTGCTGGTGGGCGGCAGCGTGGCCATGGGCGTGGTCTGCACGGCCATCGCCCTCTTCCAGACACTGGCTGCACAGGTGGGGCACCGCGCTGACCGCCGCGCCTTCACTGTGCCCACCATCGTGGTGGAGGACGCGCAGGGCAAGCGCCGCTCTTCCATCGATGGCTCTGAGCCCGCCAAGACCTCGCTGCAGATCACGGGCTTGGTGGCCACCATCGTCGTCATCTACGACTGCCTCATGGGCTTCCCCGTGCTGGTGGGTGAGCCTGTTGGTTGTGGGGTGGCTGTTGGGAGGCGTGGGCTCGGACAGCCATGGGGTGGGCACACTGCAGACATCAGGCCATGAATCCTCACACCCAATCCTTTAGGGGGGGCATCATCAGCATCCCCATTTTACAAGCTTGGAAACCGAGATTCAGAGAAGATGACCCACCTAAAATCTGGGCAGCGTGGTGGGGCTTGAACCCACCTCAGGTGACTGCATAGCCCAGGGTCTTTCTGCCACACTACAGGGGGACTTTTCCTCACCTGAATGAGGCCCATTCGATGCAGAGGGAATGGAAAGTGGGGTAACATGCCCACAGGCTTCCCGGTGGGTCCAGGTCCTAGGATGGACAGAGCAGGACTTTGTTATGGCAGAATCGGCTTTGGTGCTGAATTGGGAGGCAGGGCAGGCTTTGAATGTAGACATTCAAAGAGAGTTGGACTTGATCCCAGGGGCTCAGGAAAGTCAAGGTGAGGGCTGGACTGAGGAAGGCCTGCCAACAAAGGTCCAATGTCCAGCGAGGCTGCCTGGTATCCTGCCAGTGAGGCTGGACCCAGGTCTGGCCCAAGAATGAAGTCTAGACCCAGTAGCCAAGTGTTCCCACCCATGGGGCTCCAGCCCAGCCCCCTGAATGGTCTGGAGCAGAACAGGTAGAGGTGTAGGGGCAAGGACCAAGCAGTTGGACAGGGCTGTGTCCCTCAACATTGTACAACACGAGCTCAAGAAGGTGATAGGTGGGGTGGCAACCTCATAGTCAGGGCACACACTTGGGATGCAGCCCCTGGTGACCTGCTACCATGCTCAGTGGGCCCGGTGCCCCCTGGGTACAGGGTCCTCCTGTTTGCAGTGGGGCCCCCGCGTCCCCAGCCTCTGTGCTGATGAAGGGGAGGAGCATGTGTGAAATTGCAGAGCCAGTAGTGGGTAAGGGCACCCGCAGCTTCTCTTCAGGGTAGGAAAGGGGTGCCGTTTAGGGGGCCCACTCTGCAGCAGGCCTGGTACAGGGTCTGGAATCTTTGTCTCACCCTGTGGAGTGTTCTTTGCCCATTTCACAGATGAAGAAACTGAGCCCCAGAGAGGGACTTTCTGAGGAGCACGCAGCTCACTCACTTAACAGAACCAACGTGATGTCTGCATCATGCCCACGTCCTCTTTGCTGGGGGGATAGTTAAATATCACTCTGGATGGGGGAATGGAGAGGACGAACGAGGGACCCTGGGCAGTGACACAAAGACTGCCTAGCTGGACCCTCTGATCTCAGACACTGCTCTGACCCTCCTCCTCTGGGGTCCGAGGCCTAGACCCCCAGAGTAGGGCCAGGCCAAGGAGGCCACTGACCATGAAGGAGCAGGAAGGGCAGACAGGTCCCTGAACTGGGAGGCTTCAGACTTGGTTCTCGAAGCTTCAATTTCCTCTTCCCAAAACGAGGGTGATAATCCATGTCCCTACTTCTGTCCTTGGGCAGTCATGAGGGTCACATGAGGAAATGCACACCCAGTGCTACCTGGTGCACTGCGAAGGGCTGTGCTCACACAGGGCTGTGACTGCTTATCTTGGCAGCCAGCAGCGCTCTGGGCAGGGCCTTCTTCCTTCACACTGGCTCTCTCCTGCCCTAGAACCAAGAGCTCTGTCTGCCGGTGGGCAGTCAGACCTGCCATTCAGAAGAGAGAACTGGGGCTGGGAGGGGGAGCTGTGTGACAGGTGCCAGGCCGACCGCTGTGTCCACAGGTGGTAAGCTTCAGCAGCCTGCGGGCAGACACCTCAGCGCCCTGGATGGCACTGTGTGTGCTGTGGTGCTCGGTGACCCAGGCCCTCCTGCTGCCCATATTCCTGTGGGCCTGTGACCGCTACCGTGCCGACCTCAAGGCCGTCTGGGAGAAATGCATGGCCCTCATGGCCAACGAGGAGGATTCGGACGACGGTGAGGATACCGAGTGGCATCTGGGTGAGGTCACTTGAGTCATTGGGATAACAGCTGTTGGCTGACGACCCCATGGCACTGAAGTGATCCCATTCTCAAGTGCCAGACACTCCCTGTAATACCCCCCAAAGTCCTTGAACCTCTAAGGGACCTAAGTGTATCATGGGGCACCCTCTATCCTGCTTGCCTGCCCCAGGCAGTTGCTGGGGACACCAGGCTGCATGGGTTCCAAGCTTCCAACCTTGGGGGTCCCCAGTGGCTCCTGCATGCCCAGGTCCTATCTCCCCCAGCAAGAACCGTGTTACCCTGCTACGTGCCAGGCACTGTCAGCCCCTTGTGAGTATTTAGTCCCCCAAAGCTCATGAGGCTATCTCAGGTCCACCCCCACTGAGGAGGGGACTGGTTCAGTGTATGTCTTCCCCACAGCTGAAAACTGGTAGAGTCGGGATTTGAACCCAGGACCCTGCCCTTCTTTCCCACTAACCAGCGCTCTGCCCCAGCTGTGCCTGTGGGGGTCCCTGGACTCACGCTTGGATGCCCCCAAGTTTCTGTGGCCCTAAGCATCTGTCCAACCCTGCAGATTCCAGCCTGGAGGGTGGCATGCCCCCGGACCTGGTGCTGGAGCGCTCCCTCGACTACAGCTGTGGGGGTGAATTTGTGGCCCTGGACAGGATGGCCAACTATGAGTTCTCCCTGGAGGGGGGCCTGCCCCAGTTCTACCCGCTGCGGCCCTTGCAGGAGGACAAGATGCAGTACCTGCAGGTAGGGACAGGGAGCATGCTGTCAGAATGTGGGGTTGGGGGGCATGCTGACCTCCCCAAGTGCATCTCATGCCTGCCACAGCTTCAGTGGGCGGCTTTCACCCTCCCAGGATGGGCGGGCCCCGGGTCTGCAGCCTGTAAAGGTGGGGCACCCCAGTCCCTGTCGCCATGTTCCCTTGTGCTCTGGGAGAGTGGTCCGTCCCACACCTGTGTTATTTTCCTGTGGCTCAGCACCCCACGCAAAGGGTCTCCCCAAATGACCCAAGGTACAAATGACAACACTGAGGGGCTCGGAGAGATTATCACTTGCCCTAAAGAGAATCGGGGTGCCTTGCCCCAGGTGTGGTCCCTGACCCATAGGCTGCCTTGTGCCGTGTAGGGAGCCGTGGGTCCTTATTTTCCAGAAGGACAGCCCAGGTTAACCCCGTCGGTCCTGACAGGTCCCGCCCACACGACGCTTCTCTCACGACGATGCGGACGTGTGGGCTGCCGTCCCGCTGCCCTCCTTCCTGCCACGCTGGGTCTCCGGTGAGGACCTGGCTGCCCTGGTGCTGCCCGCGGGGCCCGACCGGGGCCACGACAGCCTGCTGGCCTTCGCGGAGGACGCGCCCCCATTCCGCGCGCGCCGCCGCTCGGCCGAGAGCCTCCTGTCGCTGCGCCCCCCGGCGCTGGATGGCGGCCAGTGCCGTGCCCGTGACTCGCCCCCCAGCAGCCCGCGCCGTCGCTCTGGGCCTGGCGCCCGCTGCGCCTCGGCCTCGCTGCTGCCTGACGCCTTCGCGCTGACGGCCTTCGAGCGCGAGCCGCAGGCCCTGCGCCGCCCGCCTGCCCCGCCGCTGCCCTTCCCCGCGCGCGCCTCGGCCGCTCCTGCGAGCGCCCCGCCGGGCGAGGACACGGCGCCCCCTGGCGGCGCCGCCTCGCAGCCAAGCCCCGGGCCGCGCCCCGCCACGCATGGGCACGCCGGACCTCTGCGGACCGGCCTGAGCGCGTCGTGGGGCGAGTCCGGGGGCTTGCATGCAGCAGGCGGCGGCAGCAGCACCAGCAGCTTCGTGAGCTCGCCCTCCGAGTCCTCGGGCTACGTCACGCTGCACTCAGACTCCCTGGGCTCAGCGACCTAGGGGCCGCCCGTGGGGCCGAAGCACCAAAGATGCCACCTATCCCAGCCGGACCGGGACAGGGCCTCACTGAGCCCACCATTGGCGCCCGGACGTGTGCCAACTCTCCCGGGGAGGCAAGGCGCAGCATTGTTGCCTCCAGGAAGTGGGCGTTGCCTGTAGAGGCGACTGCTGCTCTGGACCACAGGCTGGGCACTTCATCTCTGGGGCAGAGAGAGGCTGAGCTTGGGTAAAGGTGGGCTCTGCATGTGCCCAGCCCCGGGGTAGCTGGGTTGGGACACGGGATGGTGGTGAGCCTGAAGACAGGGCCACCACCAGACGGAACAAAGCGCAGCTCTGCAGGAGGGAAGCCACTGGACCACACCCAGCTTTCCACTCTGCACTAGAACTGTCTCGCCTCAGGAGGTGGGGTACAGAGGGTCTCTAAGTACAGGGGACTTCAGAGCCCAAACAAGCTCAGAGCAGGTCTCCCTGCTGACCGGTTCTGCCTCGGTGTCCCCATCTGTGACAAGCAGGTGACCATGTTAACTCTCAGGATTGTTTGAAGAAGTCTGCTGGTCCATGTGCCCTGGCCATTGAGCGGCATGGACATGAGAGGTAGTCTAGGACCCTCCGTGGGTCCTTTCTGGAGATGTCTTCAGCGTGTGGCCTGGTGTGGCCCCAGGCCTGAGGCCGCCCACTCTCAGTGTCCCTGGCCCCCTTGGGAACTCAATGGACACCCTAGCTAAAGCACAACACTTTTGCAGCATCACCATGGCACCACACCCACCTTGACCACTGTTAGTGTCCCCACTCTCATCACTCCATCATTGTCTGTGGGCCACCTCTGTGACTCCCACCCTGAAGATATGGGTACATAGTGGGAAGGACTGAAGCAAAGGGAGAGTGGGCTTTCTTATGCTGATGCCCAGCCCCAGCCTCATGCCCCCCGCCACCCCGGAGGTCAGCCAGGAAGGGATCCTGGCTTAAAGCCTTCCAGGTTCTGGGTTGAAGGCTTGGGTTTTGGCAAGAGTCCTCCCCTACCCTGTGGGCAGGGCTTTTCTCTGCTCTCCCTCCTGGCAGACCTCTTGCAGGCTTGGCCTTTGGCATAGGCCCTGGGGAGGGGCCTGCTGGGTCTTCTGTGAGGGAAGCCTCTAGACACAGGCTAAGGAGAGGCCCAGGGAACAGCTGTACCCTTGAGCTGGAGGGACAGGGACACGTGCAGAGATTGTCTCATCCTGGGCCGTGCCTCCATGCAGTGGCCCCTAAACGTGAAGATTGGGAGTCGGTCAAGGGCCAGCACAGAGACCTGCCTGCACTCTGTCCCCTCCTGCTCTGCCACCTGGAATTGCAGCACTGCCTCTGCCCCTCCAGTGGCCAAACCATTCTCCTCACCCCCCAGACTGTGTCCCAGCCCCAGAAGAGGCCACTGGGAACAGGGAGAATGGACTGCCTGGCTCCATCTCTGCTTGGGAGGCCTGCAGTCCCTGGCTGTGGGGTAACCTGAGGGATGAGCTGGCTGCAGGTGAGCAAGTCAGGGGACGGCAGTCGAGCTCTGGCCAGTGCTGCTGTGCCTTCAAGGACCAGCATGTCATGAGGTCATCAGCTAGCCACTGTCCCCCCTCAAGCTGGCCCATTTGTCACCTTGGGTTTTCACTCTGTATTTCATATCCAATGGCAATACTTGCAGGGGGGACATGGTACCCCGAAGTCCCTCCAGTCATGGTTTTTACAAAAATAAAGAAGAGAGAGGACCCTGAGGCCTGGGGCTCCCTCTCACTTTGCGCAGCCTCCAAGCCTATTTGCTGCATTGATAAGCAGCTTGACCCTGGGCGTAGTGGGGAGTTCTGTCTTCATACCACCCAGCCCAAAGCCAGGGATCCGTTTGTAGTTTTTTGAGAACTAAACATTTCTTTCTGTACAGAATCCAATAAAAACGTACTATGATTTGCACCTAGTATTTCTAGGCTGGTTTCATGGAAACGCCTTTCTAGAATCTAACAACACCCCTGGTCAGCTGACCCCAAATGTCTCTCCCTCTGGGTCCTGAATTCCTCTGCAGTCTGTTATTCCTTTGCGTCCGTCTTGCCCCATTCTTCTCCCACGTGCTGCTGCTTCACGCAGAGTGAGACAGGCCTGGAGAGGTGGAGTGGACACCACGGCCCTAATACTACCAGGAGAAACCCTATGAGGGCAGGTGGCAGCCCCTACCCCGGGGATGGCTTCAAGGACCGCTAGCCCCAGTGAGGTTCATTCTAGAGAGCAAGAAGGGCAGGGGAGTTGGAGCAGGACCTAGGACCACGGGACCTGCTGTGCCTGGTGACCAGCCTGCTGTCCTAGGTTGGCATTTGGGGGCCAATTCCTGGGTCTGCGGTGCGGGATCGCCACCTGGTGGCCGGAAGAAGTATTAGGGCCGCGGCCCTATCACCGCTGCTTACACCTAGCACTGTGGGAAGCTGAGACCCCACAGGCCGCCCCGGGACAGACCGGACCCTGCCCTTACCCCTGCTCCATAGAGCCCGCTGGGTGGAGTCGGGGAGCCGGGCCACCCTCTCCCCGTGGTTTGACCAGGACAGGTTTAGCACACGGGCAAGACAGGGGCAGCCCAAAACGAGAATGTTTTATAAAAAGTTGGCATTTGTAGTTCAAGAAGATGCATATAAGTAGGCATCGTGGTTGAAATTAGAACCTTCCTAGTCTCTTTATACCCATTTCACAGGTTCACAATGTCTTTATTCGGAATTTTAAGCTGGTGGAAGTGCCAAAATTTCTTCCTGCTCTCGGCGAGATCCCCGTTCCCCACCCCTCAGGCTGGCCCTCGTGTGCCAGGACCTCCCGGCTAGAGTCCAGTCACAGCAATGACCTCATTTTCGGACGAATAAACAAGCAGGTGCCGAGCGCTCCGAAGGCTTTCGAGAGACATGAGCTCCCTGGCGGCCCTAGAGGTCCGGAGGCGGAGGTTCTGCGTGGCCGGCGTCTTTGCGGAGTGGGAAGGGGTGAACTCTCCCACGAAAGGAGCTCGGCTCACTCCAGTAACCCTCAAGCTGGCGCGACAGTGCATAGGGTCGCCTCAAGAGTACTGCAGGGCCGGCGTCGGGTGGGCGGAGCAACTCTCTGGGTGGGGCCAGAGCTCAGAGTGGGCGGCGGGGCAAGGGCAGCTCTGGGAGGTACCTCTTGGAGCGGAGGGTGTTGCAGCGAGCTCCCGCAGGATGGCTGCGCCGCGTGCAGAGGGGGTGGGGATCCGTGGAAGACCTGAGGGTACATGGCGGGGGTTGGCTGGGGGCCCCTCGCCCGCGGGGCGGGACCCGGCGTGCTTTGTGCCGGTGGGAACCGGGCGTCCCCAACCCACTGAATGGGCCGGGGCGGGGCAGCGATTCTCCTCGCTGCAAGGGGTCTGCTCTGCGCCGCTGCCGACTGCGACCTTCCCACCGTGGCGCGGCTGCGGGGCGGGGGCAAGGGACGGGGCCCTGGGAAAGGGGGCGAAGCTTGGGACACCCCCTCCCAGACCCTTTAGAGGTGGGAGGAGGAGACAGTGGGTCTAGCATGAGTAGGTGGGGCTGGGGTAGGGGGTGGATTATGCCTAGACGCGCAGACCCGGGTCCACCGTCGCTCCGTGTATTTCCCCGCATTCCCGGGCACGCGGCACCCTTCCGTCCAACCCAACCCGGGACCAGGTCGGACTTTTGGGGTCCTGGCCGTCATCATGGGTGCGCTCAGAACAGTCTCTGCTCCCGCCGACCAGATGCGGGACCCCTGGAGTCCGAAGCCCCGCAGGGGCCTCACCAGGGTCGCCACAGGCGCTGCGCCGGCCCGGGGCTCTCGGCGCTCTGGCAAGACGCCACCTGCGGTGCCGGGACGCTAGAGGACGGGCCAGGGAGACCTCTGGGGAGGAGGAGCCGGGGTGGCGAGGATCGCGATTCGCCGGCGGCCGGATCAGAGGCCCAAACCACTGGGGCGCAGGAGCCGCGCCGCGCGAGCGCCTCCGGGCCGGGGCTGACGCTGTCCATGGTGCTGCCAACCTCGCATTCGTGCAGCAGGGGGCAGCGCAGGCCGCCGCCACTCTCCTCTCCGAGCCGCAGAAGCTGGTTAACGACCGGCAGACTGCCGCGGAAGCCCGACGGGTACTGGGCTCTGCTGGGGACCGGCCAGAGTCCTGGGGGGACGGGAGCGGGGGAGGGGAGCGGAAGGGAGAGATGTGGATGGGAACGGAGAGTGGAAGAGGGGAGGAAAACAGGAGAGTTGTAGAGAAGAGAAAGGGAGGGGAGAAGTGTGGAGGGGAAGGGAAGAAGAAAAGAAGGGAAGGAAGGGGAGGCAACCCGAACGTCTCCCCCGGGATCCAGACCTTCTTCCACTCGGATTACAACTCCATAGCCTGCTGGACCTTTGCTGCCTCCCCCCACCAGCGATTAGGACCCCCCCCCCATCCAGCTGCCCACTTTTCCCTAGTTTTCTTCTCCATCCATCCTCCTTTACCTGGTCTTGTCTTCCTATGCATGGCTCTGACCCCACAAGCCCTCCCACACCCAACCGGCTCCTCGCCCCACCCCCTCCAGGGCCCACTTCTACCTTGCATGGAGTTCTGAAGGCTTTTCATGTACTTGACGCTCAGCTCCAGTATGTCTGCCTTCTCTAACTTGCGTTTCCGGATCTGCGGATCCGTGGAAAGGGCTCATAGCTGGGCAGCCCGGGTTGGAGGACATGAGGCTGGGGAACGTGTCAGCACCACCACCACCACATTCCTGCGTCTCACCTGGTGCGAATAGTGTTTCTCCAGCAACGACTTGAGCTGTTCCAGCGACACATTGATGCGTGCCCGTCGCTTCTTCTCCATCAGAGGCTTGGAAATCTGTGGATGAGCGACTGTTACAGGGCAGGGCCACAGCCCTCTCACCCTTTGCCCCCACTCCCTCCCCCCACCTGGCAGGCCCCCAACTCTGAGCCCTTCAGAACTCCAGACCTTGCGGAATCTGCTGGCAGGACCACCAGAGCTGCCCTGGGTCTCGGGCTCAGGGCCCATGCTGTCGTATCTGTGCCCTCGGGAGGCGGCACAGCCTTTATAGGGGCTCCTCGTTTACATGTCAATGAGGCGATCCTGGACTCGAGGAACCCTGAGGGGGAGGGGATGAGGGGGGGGTCACACTGGGAAATTCCCCATCTCCCTCTGCCCAACCCCCTCCTATAGCCCAGGCTTGGCCTTGCCTCCAGGACCCCTCCTCCTTCCCAAGGTATTCCTTTTACTTCTCAGTCTTTCCTTTATCCCTTTTGCCCCCACCACTTCCCAAGTCTGGGGTCCCCTCCTATGCCCATCACCTCCATGCCTTGTCCTGTCCCAGTGTCCCTAGGTCCTGGGCCTGGCCACCAGATCCTCTTGCCTAGTCCTTGCTACTCTTGTCTCCCAGCATTATGTGGGGTACTCACTGGTGGTTCCATGGTACCAGCCAGCTTCGAGCCCCGCTAGTGATGGACAGAGTACTGGGCCTCTGCGGGCCTGATGAAGATGCGGAGGCAGGGAGAACCCACCAGTGAGGCCTTTCTGAGAGCTTCACGCTCTGGCCGCGCTGGCAACGCTGCATTAGTAGCCCTAATGTCAGGACAATGCAGCGATTTTCTGCCTGTGGCCACTCAAAGCCGGGCGCAGGCTGGGCCCACAGGGGCCACACAACGACATGTGTCCCATTAAAGCGTGCAGCCCGCCCGCGGGGCCACAGCCAGCCTACTCCTCTCTAGGGCCTTGAGACTGGGAGCGCTCCTGTGCCAGGGTGCAGCCTGGGCTCAGGTGCCCTCTGGCCCTGTTACCACCCAACCCACACTCTCCCAGCTGGGGGTGGGGGGTAAGCTGCAGCAGCAGCAGGCCCAAGGCGAGTCAGAAAGGCCTTTCCCACCTCCAGTCCTGGGTTTCCAGGCTGGACTACTCAGGTTCCGAGGCCTGGGAGTTGATTCCCACTGGCCTTTCCTGGGTCCCAACAAATGGGGAGGTGGGTGTGAGGAAGACCACACTGATCATCTGGGGAGAGCACCATTCTGTACCATTCGAGGTCCGGGAACCCAACCCCTTTTCATTACTCCAGCTGTAGCTGGAGACCCAGGGAGCTCAGTGGAAGAGGCAACTGCCCCAGGGCGGGCTAGGCCCCACAGCAAGTCTCCGGTGCAGTCACGGGTTTGGCCCCAAGGATGGGATTCCAGTAACTGAGACTGACAGGAAGGCTGCAGCCCAGGGGAGACCCTAGGTTCAAACCTACACATCTCCCATTACTGGGCTCTCATAGTCTCAGTTTCAGGGTTTGTAAAGTTGAGGGCCCCCATAGCTGCTTGCGAGGGCGATGGGGAAGTCGCACGGACGCAGCAGTTCTGCAGTTGAGCCCTGCAGCGGAGGAATGAACAAATTGGTCTTTGCAGCATCAAGGGGAGGGGAAGTTGCTAAATTCTGGGTGAAACTCCCAGTTTCCTCCAGCCAGAGCATCTCTCCCGCCCCCGCCCGGGATATTGAAGGGCCGGGCGGAAGCAGCGGCGTTACCAGGCACCAAGCAGCGTGGAGAATCGCGCCTGTCCTCCTTTCAGGCCGAGGCTGCAGCGACAGCGGCTCCAGGATGCTCCTCTGTCCCGGCCAGGTGCGGGCCGGGCCCAGGGCGCGCGGCGGGGCCGAGGCCGGATGGCAGGCCCTGGCACGCGCCGGGCAGCTTTGAAGCGCCGGGCCGGGCTCGGCCAAGCCGCGTCCGAGAGCTTGCTCGGGTTTGGAGCGATGGCGGTGCATTACAAAGGTGCCGCTGGGCGGACGAGCGGCGCGGCCCCACACAAAGGGGGCAACCGAGTGTTAAGGGCATTGTGCCGACCCCACAAAGCCGCGCCCGCGCCCGCCCCCTCAGGGCCAAACTCCGGGCGCCCCACTGAGCGCAGGCTTCCAGCTGCTGCACATCTGCACGGAGGCTGGGCGCGCGCCTCGCTCCGGCGGTCCAGCCGCACCCCCGCCCCCGCTCTTGACGCGCGAGCAGCGGGGCAATTTGTCCTCTGATTACGATCCCTTCCCATAAACCGCCGTCCGCGCCTTTCAACTCTGGCGCATTAGCAAACCAATGGCCCTCGGAGCTGCTCTCCCGGCCCGCTGCGGGAGGGCGGGGCCCGCCCCTTCTCAGAGTTAGGGCCGCCAGGAAGGGACCCACAGGCTGCTGCCGCCCGCAGCCCCGCACCCGCAGCTCCCTGGGCCTCCACTCCTCTCCAACCAGTGCCCAGGGATCCCGCCCCGCACTGGGTGGGACGGCTTACATGGGTGGTTTAGTGTTTCTTAAGCAGTGGAAAATTGACCGCAAAACGCGCTAATTCGCAATGTTCTGCTTTGGGGTCGGGAGAGGAGGCCCGGGCCGGCCTGAGAGGGATTTGCAGACAACAAGCTCCGCCCCCCGCCCACTTCAAGGGCCTCGGCCTCCGCCGCCCCCGATCCCCACCCGGGCACCGCCCGCTGCGCCCCTCCCCCGCTCGGCACGGCCTCTAACTGGCGCTCAGAACAGTCTCTGCTCCCGCCGACCGATTCCCCCAGGAATCCACTCCTAGGCCGACTCCCCCAACACACTTTCCGAGCTTCCCCTCTTGTGGCGCGGCTACCTCGCCACAAACCTCGCCTTAAGCCCGCAGAGGGTCGCGCAGGACTCACGTTTGACAGGGGTCCCGTGCAAGTTCCATCCTCCCTTTTTCCCCGTGCTCGAAGACAGCTTCCTGTACCCCATCTCCACTTTACCCCAATTTAGGTTCCTTCTTCTGGGCAGCTACTTCCCCCACTAAGTTAAAGGCAGACTTTTGCATCGCGAGGTCATTGGAGAAGGTAGTACGTAAATCTCCGCCGAGATCCTTCTCGGGTACCCAGGCTGGGGACCCAGTTCCACCCCTCCCCGACGCTGTTGGCCAGTCCTGTGTCTGGGCATCCTACGCATAGTCGGCCAAGCCTGGCTCGGAAGGGGCGCATGGGCGGGGGAGGTGTTTTCCGAGGTGGGGGAACGGCAGCCCATTCACCCTGCCGTCATCTGACAGAAAGCAGGACCGAAGCGCTCTCGGAAGGGCATGGATCAACTCAGAAGCCGGACTTACGCAACCTGGGACGTAGGCCACCGATTCCTTTTCCATCTTTAGGACCTGGGGGTCCCCAGGACGCCTGGAAAGGAGCCCAAGTCCAGGCAGAACGCTGGGGAGACCCAGGCCGCTAGTTGCTTATTCAAGGAACAAATACCTTCTTGAGCCTCGCGAGCAGCGGGGCAATTTGTCCTCTGATTACGATCCCTTCCCATAAACCGCCGTCCCGCGCCTTTCAACTCTGGCGCATTAGCAAACCAATGGCCCTCCGCGCTGCTCTCACGGCCCGCCAGAGGGCTCTGGGGGCTTCCAGGACTAGTTAGAGACTTCTGCTTCTTCACGTGGGGGGATTTAAGGCGCAAAGTGACTTGTGCCTTTGTCCTCCCTTTCCCCTTTTGGCTTTCTTGACTTTGACAAAAGAAAGAACACTACAGAACGAGTCAGGTCTGGCAATGAGGGCCCTATTAGACAGACATTCCACCAGCCCTCCCCAGGTGACAGCCCTGTGCAGCCTCTCAGCCCTAGACGGGAACCCCTTCCTTCCTGCAGCCCCCAGGCATTTAGAGCAACGCTCACTAGTGAGTGCCGAGAAGGCCACTGCGGGTGTGGTGACTGTTGGGAGAAATGCACCATCTCTCTCCAAAGATGCATTTCAAAGTGGAATGAAGTGATTGCTCCTGTAATTAACTATTGGGACACTGCAAGAGCCCTGGAATGCCTCAGCCAATTGTCTCCAGATGGGGTCGGAGAGGCTGCGATTGTTTAACTCTCTTTAGCTGTGTTGGGACTCCAAATAGCCCGTCAGCCAAGGGTCCTCTGGAGACAAAGGCTGGGACTCCAGTGAGTGCATCAACACTGAACCGGACTGGCCCAGCTTGGGGAGAGTGAATTCAGAGAGACCCCCTTTGTCCCAGCCTTTTGTGTTTCTCCCCAGCTGGCTCTAGTCTTTAAATATTTACCCGACCACTTTGTGCACATATGACTTATGCACTTTGGGTTGATGTGCTCATAAATCACGCGTCATTTACCCATTTCCAGACGAGAGAGAGGAGGCTTTCATGCCTGGAACTCAGAATGGCCAGGGGAGGGAAAAGAAAACTTTTGGAGGACCAGTAGTTCCTCCTGGGAAGAGCTGCAGTCACCCGGGACAGGCCCTTCCAGGTCTGCACGTGGGAACTGGACAGGCTGACATGTAAGTGACAAGGGGCCCAGGAGGCCACTCTAACAACAACGGACTGGGGACCCACCACCAGGGAGGAGGGAGAGGCCGGGTTCTGGGACTTTTTCCTGCTTGGAGTCAAGCTTGGAGAGGCGCAAACTTTTTTTAAAAAAAAAATATGGAATGCTTCAGGAACCTGGGTATTATCATTGCGCAGGGGCCATGCTAATCTGTGTATCATTCCGATTTTAGTATCTGTGCTAAATGAGCACGAGGAACAAAGCTTTCTCCTGGGAAGCTGGTGTGGGCTGAGAGCTTCACTAATGCCCATCCTTGCACCTGCCTCCTGCTTGCTCCGAAGTAGACCCCCTACCTCATTCTCTCTTGCTCAATAAAGCAACCCCGTTTAAGAAAAGGGAGCCTAATTTCATCCTAGCCTGCAGCTTGACTTGGAAAAGTCAAGATGGTTCTTAGGACTCTTTAAACAGGAGGAATCCTGCCTTCAGCGCAGGATGGAAAGCCACCTCAGCTGGTGGGCGGATGTCGGGATGAGGGGGCGGGGTGGGGGTGGGGGGGCGGCAGAGGGACCTTCCTGCATGAGAAAGAGCTCCCTTTGTGCTTGCCTCGCAGCTCCTAGAACAAAACACATTCAAATGCTTATTTACAAAAAAAAAAAAAAAAAAAGCAAGCGAGGCATCCCAGGGCTGAGCAGTTTTCTTTTATTTTCTTATATTTTTGTAGGCTTCTTGTTCCCCTGGACTAGAGGATGACAAACTGGGATGACACTAGATGCAGAGTGGATTTGTCAGATCAGATTGCTTTCTAGTGTGTGTCTTTCTGTCTGCATCTCTGTGTGAATTACTATTTCTGTGTGCCTGTGTGTATCTCGGTGTTACTTCGTTTCTCTGGGTCTATGCCAGTGTGTGCATCTTGCCTTTCACCTCCCATCACTGGCCAATGAGCCCTGGGCCCTGATATATTCAGCAACTCTAGTGTCTCCTAAAAATTCTCCTTCCCTCTGGTCTATCCCTATCTGGGAGGGGACTGCCTACCCTTTTTGTCTCCCTTCTCCAAGACGGGGCTAGTAGGGTCTAAGGCAGGGGTGTCAAAACTGTGGTCCGCGGGCCAACTGCGGTCGCAATTCATTGTTAATTGGCCCGCAGCAAATTCCAAAAATATAGTTTACTTAAATAAACCAGGTGAGGCAATACGTACTTCACCTCGAGTGAGTGGCCCGGCTGTTTGTGTATTTTACCGCATATGGCGTCTGGTAAAAAAAACGTTTAAAAAAGTTTGGACACCCCTGGTCTAAGGGGACGTGATGGGCAGAAGAGAGAGCATTGCTCAGGCTGGATTACGTTACTCTGTGTCCCCAGAACGGGGATGATCGCGGCGGGGGCAGGGGGCGGTCAGAGCCATAAGTCAGCATGGAGAGCAGAAGCCCAAGGCCAGACACAGGGATTCCTGGGAGTAGCTCTGTGCTTCAGGACCAGACTCACTCCCAGGAGTAAAGATGAAAGGAGTGGAGGGTGGCCGGTTAGCTCAGTTGCTTAGAGCATGGTGCTAATAACACCAAGGTTGCAGGTTCTATTCCCGCATGGGCCACTGTGAGCCGTGCTCTCCTTAAAACAAACAAACAAACAAACAAATAAATAAGTAAATAATACAAGGAGTGCCCTCTAGTGGCCCCGAGGTGGCCTGGCGCAGAGGGAGAAGTCTTGAGTCTGGGGTAGACTGAGACACTGGGGCAGAGGCAGGAGCTCAGCAGAATGCCCAGGCCTCCTTCCCACGTGGCACTGCAACTGGGCGGCTTTGGATTTTAAAACATTTAAATCTCCTTTCAATTACCATCAACCGAGTTTAGCAAATGTCTTCTGAGCACCATTTAAACATGGAACTGGGCTCTACAGAATGTTATCAATACCTGACCGTGAAATCAAGATCCCCATTTTATAGAAACTGAGGCTCATAGAGTTGATTTGCCCGAGGTCACAAAGCTGGACTGCAGCAGCGCTGGGGCCTAGATTCCAGCCCAAGCTCTCCATTCTTCCCTGAGCCCAGCTACCCAAATGCCAGGCCTCCTGCCAGGTCCTGCAGGGACAGAGGAGAGTGGGGCAGCCAGGGCCTCAGATGTGGAACCTGGGTAACTGCAGCTCACAGGCGGCCTGGCCTCAGCGCGTCTGACCCACTACTCTGGGCTCCAGCCTCCCCCGGGGACTGTCCCCTATCCTGCCTCCTGCCTGTGACTGCAAATTCGGTCCCTTTCCGCCCTCCCTTTCCTTACACACCGTTGCTCTCATTTTCAGCGGCAGGCGGGCTGTGGGTCCCCGAGGGCCCCCAAACATAGCTGCAGCGTCTCTTCCATGCAGACTCCTAACCCTCTGGCCCTCCCACCCACAGTCTCTCCTTGGTGTCCTTCTTTCCATCCTTAACTTGGCTCCTGCCTCACTCCCACCCCACCACAGTTTTTTCTAGTCATTTCCTGACTTGCTTTTCTCCTCCACCATTGCTCTGTAGCTCCCCAGGTGGGGGCATTACCCTTTAAAAAAATAAGAACAATTTCTGAATTATAAAAGTAATATATGTTGATTGTGGGCAATATAAAAAATACAGAAACATATCAAGTCGTCCAGAGTGTTACCACCTGAAGACAACCGCTGTTAAATAATTTTGGCTTCTATTTCAATCATTTTCCCAGGCTCACACATGATTTTGTTTTTCCCAAGTGAAGTCAGGATCACACACTGTAAAGTTTGGAATTCTGCCTTATAAAAAACCTCCCATTTCCTGAGTTGTTCCACCATGGGCCAAGAAACTGAAGTGGGCGGTCATCCTGCTGCGTGGATGCGCAATGCTGGGTGTTAGGGTGCCCCACGGGCAGTGTACCCCTGCCGGTGCAGCGTGGGCTCCCAGCGTGAACTCGGGGACCCTGCCGCGGGAGGGCGGGGGGTCACCGGGCTGGGTCCCTGCGCGAACCCCTAGGGGTGGGGGATGGGATAGGTCTCGCTCACGGCTGCGCGCCGAAGGGTTTCAGTTTTGTGGGGGACCGCACGGGGCGCGCCGAGGGTGGGGTCTCTTTATATTTCACATGCTTTCTTCGATCGTGGACATTCTGGAGTTTGGGACCAACTTCCGGCAGACGCCAGTAGGGACTTCTCCGCCTGGAACCCAGGCGCCCTGCGGCGCCGCCCCTCCGGCCGCCGCCGGGCCTAGGTCAGGAGGTCCCCGAGGGGCCGGCGGGGCGTGGCCGCGGGGCGGGGCGTGGCCGCGGGGCGGGGCATTCCCGCCAAATTCCGGTCCCAGCCCCGCGGCGCGGTGGTATCGCGAGAGCTCAGGGGCGGCGGGCAGCTCCTTCCTACCGGCGTCGGCAGCTCAGTGCGCAGGCGTGGCGGGCGGGTTTCCCCTGGCTACAGCCGGCGCTGCCGCCCGCTGGTGAGCCGCCCTGCGCCATGGCGGGCTGCGCGGCGCGGGCTCCGCCGGGCTCCGAGGCGCGCCTCAGCCTCGCCACCTTCCTGCTGGGCGCCTCGGTGCTCGCGCTGCCGCTGCTCACGCGCGCCGGCCTGCAGGGCCGCACCGGGCTGGCACTCTACGTGGCCGGGCTCAACGCGCTGCTGCTGCTGCTCTATCGGCCGCCGCGCTACCAGGTACGGGCCGGGGCCGAGGCCGGGGTCGGGCGAGGGCTGGGCGCTGCGCGAGGGCACCGTCCCCCCGGGGTCCGGGTCGGAGTGGGCCGGGAGAGGGGCTCCTTCCTCCGGCGTGTTCTTTAGCGGTGAGTTCAGATGACAGGAGGGACCCCGCCTCTCCAGGCTCGGGGGCGTGGGGCACGGGCCCCCTCTTCCCCGCGGAGCGGGTGGGAAATTGCAGTTGGTGTGGTTCGGCAGCTGCGGCATATGCGAGTGGGGTGGGGAATGAGCGAGCCTACGAGTTCTTTTATGTAATTTAAGGTGTGGAGACCTACCTGCTGCCAAGTCAGAGGCCCCGCAGTTATGTGGAGGTGGCCGGGTTCAGAGTCTCGGGCGCCCCGACAAGATTTCGCTGCGTGGACTTGGGAGAATCCTGCCAATAAATTAGGTTCACGCAGCTTACCCACAGCCCTGAATAATGATAGCAACAATAATAGTAATGGCAGCTAAAACTTATGTAGCGTTTATTCTTAAGTGCTTTACAGGGATAATCCTCAGGGCAATTTTAAAAGGTAGGTACTGCTGTTATCCCCATTATGTAGATGGGGAAACCGAGGTCCATTGAGGTTAAGTGACTTGCCCAAGGCCACACAGGCAGAGAGTGGTGGGTGTGGGATTTGAACCCAGGCCACCATCCCTCACCACCTTCTTAACCTCTGAGCAAATTGCATGCTTGCTAGTGGCCTACTTATCCCAGCAAGTAGGATGTGTGCCCCAAGAATAGCCAGGTAACTGAGCTTCTTTTGGGTCCCTTTTAGATAGCCGTCCGAGCTTGCTTCCTGGGCTTCGTGTTCGGCTGTGGGGTGCTGCTAAGTTTTAGCCAGTCTTCTTGGAATCACTTTGGCTGGTAAGAAGTACTTTGGGAACAGTGGGTTTGAGCCTAGGGTGGGCAGATCAGAGGGATCAGTACTGGTATTTCATCATCTCTGTGTCTCATCTCTGGCTGAAGGCTGTTTCGGATCCTGTGGAAATGAGGTCTCTGTCTCCCACCTAGATTCCCACATTTCAGACCTCGATAACTTGTGCCCATCGGTTGCTTCTGTTGCAGGCAGAAACAGGTCTCCCTGACACCCTCCCCACAGGTGTCCTGACCCAAAGCTGCAGCTGCTGTGACACATTCAGTAATGTGGTGAGCCCTTCCTGGAAGAGGGTACAGTTCCTCCGTGACAAGAAGGGCCAAGGCTCTGGCTCTGGCTCATCTTCACAGGCCTCTTCCATCTCTAATTTCTGTTAGGTCACATCTAGTGCATCCCCACGGCCAGTGTAGGAGTTTTCCCTACACTGTGATTTGAGTCCCTTGAGCCTTCTAGTCCCTGACCTGGATTTGAACCAGTGGCTTCAAGGTAAAAAGCTTTATCTCCTATTATGAACACTCTGAGCCATCTAATCCTTTGTGGCTGGGATTATTTCGGTTTTTTGAATTTTTGTATTTCACATACATCACTACTTTTGTTTGCTATTTCCCTCTGTCATGGTTTACTGTGTGTAGTGTCATTTTTAAAAGTCTGAAAGACCCATAATGCCTTCCTAACTTATGTTTGTTTGTTTTTTGTTTATGACATTCAAAAGTGTAGTCCCTTTGGCGTCCAGATGGCTCAGTTGGTTATAGCGGGAGCTCTGAACAACAGGATTGCCGGTCAGATTCTCACATGGGCAAGTGAGCTGTGCCTTCCACAACTAGATTGAAGGCAAAGAGCTGCCGCTGAGCTGCCGGTGGGGTGGCTGGATGGCTCAGCTGGTTAGAGTGTGAGCTCTGAACAACCAGGTTGTCGGTTCAATTCCCGCATGGGATGGTGGGCTGTGCCCCCTGCAACTAAAGATTGAAAACAGCAACAGGAGTTGGAGCTGAGCTGCGCCCTCCATCAACGACTTGGAGCTGATGGGCCCTGGAGAAACACACTGTTCCCCAATGTTCCCCAATAAAATTAAAAAAAAAAAAGAAAAAAGTGTAGTCCCTTTAAAACCTCACTTTCTGCAAACCTGAAGAAATAATGCTCCATACGGGTGCCCTCAGGTGACAGCAGGACCTCTAGAATTCAGGGACAGTTCCACAGACCCAAATCTGTATTTTGACTTAGGGCTAGCCTGACTCTCTTGCTCCAACTTCCCTCTCTTTCTTTTTGTCTTAAATAGGTATATGTGCTCCCTGTCACTGTTCCACTATTCTGAATACTTGGTCACAGCCGTCAACAACCCCAAAAGTCTGTCCTTGGACTCCTTCCTCCTGAATCACAGTCTGGAGTACACAGTAGCTGCTCTTTCTTCTTGGATAGAGTTCACACTTGAAAATATCTTTTGGCCAGGTCAGTGTGCCCTGCTCTTTCCTCTGGAGGGGATTTGGGTGGCTTTCACATGGCCCGAGGACAGTGATGTGGCTTCACCTCCCGGGTCTAATCTCCCTGAGTGATTTTCCCCGGGCCTCTGTCCTCACTAAGCTGGGCTTGTGAATTCCGCTTCTGGATTTTGAATCGAGGAACGATGACCTTTTGCTGTAAGCCTTGCGTAACATCGTGCTCCATCTGATAGGAAGTCCCTACCTTTGGTAGCTGTAATCCTAATTTTACAGTCAGAGGAGACTTGGATCTATTCATTTCCTGTGACTTGAGAAATTTCATATGAAGAGTTTATTAGCGAAAGCCTTCTGCATCGGGAACCTACTCTCAAGTTGAACTTTGCACACCAAGTTAAATCTATATAGTTCCCATAATTCAGTAAAGGGCCAAGGTGGGAAACACAGTCCTTCTCTGTTTCACTTAGCTGTCCTTGTCCCCAAGGGAAGGACAGGAGCATCTGGCAGGGGAACATGGACTAATAGCCATTCTTTCTCTGCTGTGACCCTCTAATGGGGTTGTTGGCACTTTAAATGGATGCACAGCACAACTTAGGGGGAGGTGTTTTGCTTATACTTAAATTTTAATGTGATAACAAATGCTAATTGCCCACTAGCATGGTTTCTACCGTTCCTGTCTTTGGAAAAATAGGTTAATTTTCAGCATCCAGAGGGGGAAATCGACAGCCCAGTGTCTTCACTTCCCATTTGTCACCATGTCTCCTGCAGAACTGAAGCAGATCACCTGGCTCAGTGCCACCGGCCTGCTGATGGTGGTCTTTGGAGAATGTCTGAGGAAAGCGGCCATGTTTACAGCTGGTTCCAATTTCAACCATGTGGTGCAGAATGAAAAATCTGAAACCCATACTCTGGTGACAAGTGGAGTGTACGCTTGGTTCCGGCATCCTTCTTACGTTGGGTGGTTTTACTGGAGTATTGGAACCCAGGTATAGTATCAGACAGGATGCTGCTCTCCTTTAAATTTTGTATTCCATGTTTTTAATTGACATATAAGTCACATACCACAAGATTCACCATTTCAAAGTGTACCATTCAGCGGGCTTCAGTGTGTTCACAAGGTTGTTGGCCCTCTTTAAATAGGTACCTGTGCTCCCTGTCATGTTTCAATTGATAACTAAATAAAAGTCAAAAGGACTGATTTAGTCCTTAACGTTTTTTACCAGGTACTTAAAATCTGGGTGTCTTAAATTTGTAAACTCTTGGTGATTCTAGATGCTGTTACCCCATCTACCGTACCCCTTCTCTGCCTCTTTAACTTTGATCTGGAATGCCCCCGTGGGGTGAGGACGGAGATGGGGCTGCCACTCAAGTGCCTGCTTAGCTGATTTTCCTTAGAAGCTGCTAGTGATGAGGCCAAGGTCATGTGTTAGGTTTGATCGGAGCTACAGAGGTTTGTTCTGTCTGAAGCTGCAGCCTGAGCCTGTTTCTTGACAGTTGTTTCTTGGATCTGTTCTCTTGGTCCTAGGAGGACTTGGCCAGAGAACATGAGTAGAGCTTAGAAAACTCACCACCTCTTGGGGAAAATCCATTCTGGGCCTCCAGGCATTACATCCCAAATGCGTGGTCCGTGGGGACTCTCTGGGACCCCCCGTGGTGTAGTAGGGGCAGGTTACTGCACAGCATTTATTTTAAAACTTGCTCTTCTGAAACTTAAGACTCCCTCATTCACAATTGTATTCCCTGTGAACAAATCGATTATAGTTGAATCATGTAATTTGCCATAAATGCTAACTGTGCACCTAAGGACCAAAGGGTTTTTATATTTTTTTGACCATAGATCTTCGGTCAAAAGATTTATGGCAAATTACACACACTGTGACCCAGCACACGTGTGTGTAAAAACAGGAGTCTTTCCCAGAACAGTGTTTACTGTGTACAAAACAGTCTATTTTCTATCTTATTCTTTGTAATGCACAGATTGATTTCATGGCTCAGTGAAAGGTTGTGGCCTGCGATTAGGAAATCCCGCCATAGGGCATGCTGAGAAGCTGCACGCACCTGCCAGCTATGTGGGCACAGGCTCTGGGGTCGCTGGCCCGGCCAGTCGTGGCTCTAAGGTTGACTGATTGGCCTCCCTTTCCTCACGACTTAAGTGGGCACTGCAGTGGCACCTCAGGTTTGCTGTGGGTGTTGAATGGCCTGTTGGTTGTAAAGGGCTGAGCCTGTGCTGGGAACTAAACAGTAGTGAGGATAAGAAGTTGAAGGGGTGTGCCGGGTTCTCTCGGTGGAAGTCCCCCCATTGGGGGAGACACATGTCTGGGGAGTGGGTTAGTGGGTTCCCTGAGCAGCACAGGAAGCTCCCCAAGAGCTGAGTGATGCTCCTGGCCGGGAAGGACTGTGGACAAGACGTTCTCGAAAGTGGGATGAGAAGGGGGGCAAGAGGCAGTCAAGCTGGATACAGCTGGGGAAAGAGGAGGCTGGAGGAAGTGGGCCGAGGTGCTGCTGCTCCGCGAGGCCGGGGAGACGGGGTTAGGCCTTGGAGCTTTGTGGGGCGGGGGTTTGATGAGGTGGCAGTGTGTTGGGTACACAGCGGCAGGCTGTGGGGGCCAGAGGCAGGGGCCAGACAGTGCGGGGTGGGAGGGACAGGAAATCTCGGCCTGGGAGCCATGTGGGTCGGCAGTGTGCACTGAATGAATGGGCGTCACTTGTCGGGGTGGCAGCAGGAGTTGCTGTCACCCCGACCTCAGGGTTGGAATCCAGGAGGTTGATGTTTCCTGTTGATGTTTAGATGTCCTTCAGGTAAGAGGAACAACAGTTAACTGCATGAGAAAAAGCTCCAGTGACAAAGGTTTAGTTCTAATGTGAAAGTGATAGTGTGATTTCACTTAATGGCACCTTGGCGGTGATCAAAGACCCTAATCTAATTGTGAGACTCTCTTGGGCCCTTGGCAGGAAGTCCTTTGGGGGTGTTTGGCAGAAGCAGGTGCTGCTGAAGTCCACAGCGGTCCCTCTGATCCTGCCCGACTCTGTTCCTGGCAGGTGATGTTGTGCAACCCCATCTGTGGCATTGGCTACGCTCTGACAGTGTGGCGCTTCTTCCGCGATCGCACAGAAGAAGAGGAAATCTCACTAATTCACTTTTTTGGAGAGGAATACCTGGAGTATAAGAAGCGGGTACCCACCGGCCTGCCTTTCATCAAAGGAGTCAAGGTGGAGCTATGACAGGCCGGGGCCCAAGGGGCCTCCGCTCTGTGCAACCCAGGACGGACCTGCCTCTGGTCGGCCACTCTGCGGAATGCATCTCCTTAATCATTTTATATGTCATCCGGTACTCTTCCGGAATACCACTCAAGACCAAATGGTCAGAAGTCCGTAGGACCAGAGGACCCCACCCCCCAACGTCCCGGAGCAATCTGTCGTGGGCTGAATCAAGTTCAGATGTGGGGTAAAGACAGACAAAGAGCAAACAACAGCAATATTCAGCAGTGCCCTCCAGAAGTGCCTGGTGTGAGCCCAGGCCACATGCCATCCCTTCGAGGCCACTGTGTATTTAGGCTGAAACCAAGACCCCTCGGGAGAGGCAGACTTGTTACCTGAGTAAGGCTTCGTCAGCAGGAGGGGGGCTGTGGGCATCAGTGCTTTGTAGAGTTAGAAACACATTCACAATCTTGAACCAGAAATCACCCACAGCACAGCTTAACCTCCTCATTTCTGCCTTTAAAAAGTGCATGAGCATCTACAGTTTTAAAGACACCTCCTTAGAAGGCACTTTGGCCCTTCCTCTATTTAATCATATTTACATATCTATTTTTTATAAATAGTAGTATATAAATTCAAAGGGGACTCGGTGGTTATAGCCCCAACTTTTAATTCGCAGGAAGGAAGCATCGACACACAAACAATTAGGCCGAGTGGCTTTGTGTCACCAGGGCACTCAGGGCCAGGGAGACCGCAGGCCCCTGTGGCTTTTCTGGGGTCCTGCTCGTCTCCCAAGAAGGTCTGTCATCAGGGACAGGCATGTCAAAGGCATATCATTTGTCCTTTGTCCCAGAAATGCTTACTGAGCACCTGCTCTGTGCAAGGCACAGTTCAACGCTGAGAAATACTGCTCTCCATTTATTGGGGATTTTATCATTTGACCATAGCCTATAGATTTATGTATTGATTTAAATCTATTAACTATTGATTTCTGTGTTGTTCTCAAAACTTCATCGTCCCTGATGCTATTTCTAACTGTCTTCCAGAGGGGTTTGAGAGCATTCACAACTACAGAATTCAAGCAAGTCGACTCACGAAGGTCTTAAATAGAGCAAATAACCCCAACTGAGATTTAGTCATATTTTCGTTTTTCACATTTGGGGAAAGTGGTTGTCTTTGAGTCAAACATACACACTTTAAAGACCTGTGTTTAATTCTGGACTGGATGGGAACTTGGTCTCAGTGTGGAACCTTTCCATGCAGTCTGTGGTGGCACTGAGGGTGTGTGAATGTGACAGCAGCGGCAGCCCCTGGCCGGAGCACAGCTCTGCTGCCATGCCACGCCACGCCACGCGGCTTTCCAGGAGCCACGTCACCTTTCTGTGCCTAGACCTCCCCATCTGTAGAATGGGGTCAATACCACCTACCTCACAGGGGTGTTGCGAAGACTTAGAAGAACGATGTCAGACGTTTTTAACATGTTGATGAGATGACATACATGAAATCTATACTGTATGAGAGTTACACAAAAGTGAACATTGGGTTAACTGTACCAGATACTGGAAACGTGTGTTCAAAAGAGCATTTTACCAACTCAAAATAGTACTAATTTCTAGAGTTCATGGCCTAATTCATTTTTTCTTTATTGTATGTACCAAAGAGCTTTATGGCTTTATTGATTTCTGGCATGACGCTTGCTGGTGTGAGAACGAGAGACCCGAGCAGCAGCGCCCAGGAGGGTGGTGCAGTCAGACTGGCCGAGGCCACCGCCACAGCCCTGGGCAGCGGCTTCCTCTGGCGTGAACACGCCCAGCAGGCTGTCAGCGTGCACTTACTTGGTGAACTCCAGTCGGATTGGTTCTAAACTTATGCAGACCACGCTTAGCTAAGTAAGCGCCACTGAGTAGGACTGCAAAATGGAAGGGGGTGGCTGGGGGTTGGCAGCCACCCCCAGGTCCTTGAGGGCAACTTCTTTCTTGCTGTACGCAGCAGACTCAGCTTTAATGAGGTTTCTGGGGGCAGTGAAGTTGTGTTTTTAATAGGTGGCGAGCAGCTGGTGACGGCCCTGGCTTTGCAGATGGGAAGTCAAAGGTATTGAATTTGACCTTCCTCCACCTGCCTGCAGGGCCAGGCGCTCAGAAGGTAGGCCTTAGTGTTGGGCCGCTAGGCCACCTGGGGCTTGCCACCTGGGGCTCTAGGTATTCTGCTCCGCTTTAAAGAGCAATTCTGTGGGCGGGGGGTAGTGAGAACATTCACCCCCTGATTTGTAATCCCAGGGCAGAAGTCAGCAATTACTTATGGATAAAAGATGAACTATTTAGGGCAGGGTTGGCAAGTGATTGACTTTCATCTAGTCCTGAGATCTTCAGATTATTTTTAACTGTATAAATTTAGTAGTGACATTGTGCACGGCAGAGAATCAGGTTAATGAGGTACACGCTTCCTGTTATTCCCAAAAGCTTTTTGGGTAAAGGCCGCATCCCCAGTTCCCTCAAATTAAGAAACTGTCAGGAGATTTTGTTTTCCACTGCAGGTTTTAAAGTGGAAATTCTTAAGTGGAACATAGGCACTGCACAGAACAAAGCTGCTTTGAAGCGGTATAAAATGAAACATTTTACAAGGATTTGCAGGTTGGGCTGAGAAGGGTACTTTACAGGGCAGGGAGTGGGGTGAGCCTGGCAGAAAGCAAAAGGCAGCACACCCCACCGTCTGGCACTGGTGTGAATCTCTCTTTGAGCCTAAACGTAAACTTGATGAATCCCTTCTATCCATTTCACACTCTTGGTGATAACATGATAGGGGAAATATTCCTAAGCCAATACATTGTGTTAATAGACGAGGCTCGGGGGGCCTTGGCCACAGCTCATTTTGGTAGCAGTCCCTCTCATAGATACATTAGCCCGTCGCTTCTCTGCACTTTCTTACTGCCTTAGGTAGTTGTGCTGTCCCACCGATTTTGCTTCTGTAGTGACCTGGTGAGGTTAGGCAGCCTTGCGTCGCCAGCATGGTGGGAGAGGCTTGCCCTCTGCCCCGCTATGAAAGCTTGACGCCTGTCCTGGAAGACCGGCCCTCAGCAGGGGTCCCAAGCGCTTGCTCTCGGGAAGCCGTCTATAGCTAGGAGAGAACCTTAATGGAGTAATTATTCTACTCTTCTTTTTACATGCAGAAATGTTTATTTAAATATTTTAAATTGGATTTTCTTTCACAGATACTGATATTCTTTCCAATGCTTAAATAAAACTACTTGATTTCACTACGAACGATAGTGTGAGTGCATGGAACGTAGGAACTCTAAGGTCACGCCCCTTCCAGGTAGGAAACGTCCGGAAGCTGCAGCGTAAAACCAGATGTATTTTGCCCGTCCGATGCAGTTCCAAAGTCCTCCCTCTAACCAGTGGGCAGGCTCCCTCGGGCGTGAACACGCCTGCCGGGACCTCAGCACGCGCGTCGGGCCCCTGTGGGTTGTGAGGCTTCGGCGTGGGGACGTCAAGAGCAGGGACGTGGCGTGGCCCCGTGTGCTGCGCTCGCCGATTGCTGCACTCGCCGATTGCTGCACCGGTAAGGAGAACCCATTCGCTGTTTGAACCACAGAATCAAGGTGGATACTTGCTGAAAGTGTGACGGCATCATTTTGTCTCCAAAACTGTACATTTTAGGGCATTCAGGTTAATTTTTAAAAAGCATTTACCTTTTAAGTTCCACTTGATTAAAAGGGTACTGTGTAGGAGTGGAAAACGACGAGAGAAGTGGCTGAATCGTGCTTTAATAATCAGTGGAAGGAACCCAGGAGAGCGACAGCAGCCGGGAAAAGTAGTGAAGGTGTGAAGGGGACCGTCAGATGCTGCCAGATGCTCTCCCTTGGCTTTCTGAGCTCAGTCCTTGCCGTGAAGGGAGATAGCTGGAGCACGGGCCCTTGCTCAGATGATGGGGTGGAACTTTCCAGTGGGGCTGTGGTTCGGGAGAAACAGGCAGGGCAGGTGCAGGTGTATCAGCGGTGGGTGGTGTCTTGTTATCTCAAGTCAGAGAGGCTCATCCTGACAGGCAGGCAGGTTATCTGAGCACAGGCCACGCACAGGCCTGGGGAGCTGCTGGGCGACGGAGGGGCTTGACGCTGCGAGTTCACTCATGTAACAGTTTCCATGTGGACTGGGACATTGGCCCCTGTCACCGGGAAGGACCTGGCAGAGAGTTTCTGGGTTTTACTGCTAATAAATGATTACCCTTTTAGAAAATCATGTCGGGAACACCCCTTTTCTTAACGTCCCAGTCTTGATGTGCCTGTTGTAAAGTGCGGCGCCACAGAACCAGCCCCGTTTGCTACGCAGGGCGCTCCCTCCGTGGGGGGGCGTCACCTCCGGTTTTCTGTTTGGGTCTGTGAGGGTCTTTGTTGTTCACTGGAGGCTCTTCTGTGAGGCAGTTCAGAGTCCGGCTGCTTCCTTTTGTCTCTGAGGTCTCTCTCTTTTCCGTGACACTTACTGGATCATTCCTAAAGGAACACAAACATGAGCTCTTCCACTTCACGACATTCCGCCGGTCACTGTCCCAGCACTAAAATCCACCTGGGCCAAGGCTTTCGGAATGGAAGGCCTTTCCAGAAGGCACCAGGTGACCACCAGAACCGTATGGTCTCCTAAAGCGTGGTTTTCTCATTTCTGATATTTAGTTGCCCGTACAGTAGTTCAGGCCATTTCAGCAGCTTATGGTGACAGGGAGCTTTGAGTTGACACTGACTCCCCTGAAGCATCTGAGCTAAGTGGGGGGTGCAGTGGGGGAGGGAGCAGTGGGCGTGGGACCAGGTCATGTCCTGTCACTGACCACAGCGGCAGGGCTGCCAGGCCTTCCAGCTCCGCTGTCTGCCTGTGACTAACACATTTTACTGAGAGTGCAGTACTGAAGGGCCAGCCTGTGACAGTGACGTGTCTGATACTGCACATGCTTTTCTCCCTCTGGCAAGTATTTTGGCAAACACTGTGGCTCCAATGAATAGCAATGCTCTCACACAGAGACATAATCCTCAGTCACTTTTGCTCACTGAAGTGAATTTGAGTCATGTGGTGTGAGTACCCAGGTGCCAGCCAGCAGCTCTCGGTGCTGTCAGTGGTGCAGGCAGCAAGCACGCCATTGATAGTTACAAAATGTGGGTCATGTCTGTCAAAGTCACCGCCCAGATGATGAACCTCTCTGTCCCCGTATCTTACAAATGAAGGCCAAGCTGCCAGCAGTGAACCGGGACCAAAGGGTAAAAGAAAACTGGGGGTCGATCTGTGTTGTCTGCGTGTATCTCTGAGATGACATCGTTTGCCCGCTCAGGTTGGAAAGACGTGCTTTACCTGGCCTGGGTCTCGCCATCCACGCTGCCATCGTAGGTGTTCTGTAGGTGCTGGGAGTCTTCATCCACAGGTACCTGGAACCTGTGTGGGAGCGACCAGGTCCTGGGAGGCTGCAAGGCAGCAGAGCCAACCCACTGTGTCCCGAAGCTCACTCTGCACAAAAGCAAATCTGAGCAAACGCTCGAGGGCCCGCCTAAGGCTTTGGTCCTCCAGTAGTTACTGAGGCCAGGGCTGTGGTAATAGATAAGAGAGGACAGGGCCTGCACTGTGGTCGGGGAGACCGCAAGGTCAGGAAGGGGGCACAGCAGGGCCCGGTGGCAGGGAGTGAGTGAGCGGAGACCCACTTTCAGTAGGGTGGTTTGGGAAGGCCTCTGACGGCATTCCAGCTGAGACCTGAGTAACCAGGATCCATGGGACAGTCCGAAGGCAGAACATGCCAGGCAAGAGGCTGGGAAGTGGGAGCCAGTCTAGCTCCTGTGGGGAACTGAAAGGCCTCTGTGCCTGGGGAGTGGTGAGGGACCAGCATGGTCCCAGGTGGGCAAGGAGGGCCCCGAAAGGGCTGTCAGGACTCGTTGTGATGGGAAGTATAGGCTTCAAAATGACCACTGGCTGTGTGACATACAGGAGGGCAGGGGGCTTGGGGGACGGTTAGGGCGGCTTGAATTGGGGGTAGTAATGGAGACAGAGCAAGTAGATTGAGACAATGGAGTCAGCAGGTCTTGGGGGTGGGTTGGACATGGGGTGAGGGGAAGAAAGGAATCCAGGATGTGCTCCAGGCTTTTCACTTGAGCGCCTGGGTGACTGTGGTGACATTTACTGAGATAAAATGGGATTAGTGTGATCAGGGGGAGGAAATCGAGTTCTGCCACTGTGGGACGTGAGGTGCCCCTGAGACAGCCCAGCAGAGAGCCCAGGAAGGGGCGGTTGGAAATGAGTCTGGAGCTCGGCAGGACTGGGGTCCTCTGCATTGCCTTGGGGATTTAAAGCCAGGGGACTGGGTGAAGCCCCTGAAGGAAGCCCCTTAACATTTGGGCATTGGGCCGGGGAGGCAGGGCCAGCCAGAGACAAAGGTAATGGCTGGAGAGGCAGGAGGGAACCCGCGAGCGTGGGGGTCTCAGAAGCAAGAGAAGAGCGTGAAGACGACAGACCCAGTCCACTCTCGTGAGTGAGGCTGAGAGGCCAAGGGATGTAGCCGAAAGGTCATTAGTGATGGGAGCAAGAGCAGATTCGGTGGCTGGGGTTGGAGTGGGCTGCCAGCAGGGGGAGGGGAGGAGGGCGCAGAGGCAGCAACTCCAGACACCTGGGAAATGAAGGGAGGTAGAGCTGGCCTCCCTCACCCCAAACCTCCAGCAGTGGGGCTGCAGCCGGGGCTCCTTTCCCTTTGCTGAGCTAACCACAGATGCCATTTCCCTGCAGAGATGCTCTGCCCCCGTGTTGCCCCTCAAGGAGCACACTGCTGGAAGCCACACTCTCACTGAAGCAGAGCACACAGAGGGGAAAGCCTGCAAATGAGAGGTCAGCTTCATCTGTGTGCACAGCATGAACAAGCTGGGCAGGCAGCGCCCAGAGTGTCACCTCCACCCAGAGCCCCCCAGGGTAATCCATCACCATCCCAACTACTAACACTAGAGGTTAGCTCCGCCTGGTTTTGAGGTTTTATAAATGGAGTCACAGAATATCTGGAATAAACTACTCTGAATGTTACCTTAGGAGGAAACACACTAGTCCTGGGTATATAGGGATTTGATTAAAATTGTGCAAGTTTAACTTCTCAGTGTGACACGTTGAAATAGCCACTTACCAGGTGACCTGGCAGTTCTGGATTAATATGGTGATCACACACACACAAACACACACACACACACACACACTAATTTCCCTTCTTCCCCAAACTCACTAAAACTCTAGTAAAGGGACCAGAACAACAAGGGGGAAAAAAATCCTCTCCATGTTGAGAACAAGGAAGGATAACCTCAAACTTTTGGAACCTGGAGAGTATGCAGGCCAGTGGTAACTAACTTGGCAGACCCAAGAAACTTTCGTTCGAAGTGCACAGCAGGACAAGCTAAGGGCCCACCAGGTTCATTCCAAAGAATACTCAGGGGCCCAGGAACTGGCAGCAACAGGGAGGGTGAGACTGACACAGGGAGGACAGTGATAGTCAAGATCCTCACCCCTGAGCAGCTGTCCTTCCGTCACCCCACAGGAGTCTAAAGGGTTAGCCTCTGAGAGGGAAAGTTCTCGGGAGAACTACTGAAAACCAGAAAATGAGGTGTGCATACAAGTGCTCCATACAGTGACCATCCAGGAAGGAAACTGGGAAGAGACCTAAAACTGACATTGGGGCATTCAAGAAAACAAAATAAAACACCCTGCCCATCCGGACCCCTACAGTGAAGTACCACCCATGTGCTCAGAGCTTCCAGTTTACCCCCCCCATCCTAAAGTGAGCAGATAATCAAAGTTTTCTTGGTATCTGAGAAAAGTCTTTAACATGGAAGACAGAAAGCTAAACAAAAGGTAACTTGGAGGGAACAGACTTAAGGGAGGAGATTAAAACACAAAACAAACACCTATCAGCCTCAGGTAAGACATCATGTCTATGAAACAACAGAAGGCTGTTTAAAAAAAGAAAGAAAAGAAAAAACAGTTGGTACAAAAAAGAGTTCTTGGAAATTAAAAACAATTAAAATTTTAAAAACTGGAGATTAACAATTTTTAAATTTAAAAAGAGCTCTAGGGAATTTTCTTCAAAAAAGAACACCAATAGGGGGTGGCCTGATGGCTCAGTTAGAGCGTGAGCTCTTAGCAACAAGGGTGCTGGTTCAATTTCCGCATGGGATGGTGAGCTGCAACCCCTGCAACTAAAGATTGAAAACAGCGACTGGACTTGGAGCTGATGGGCCCTGGAGAAACACACTGTTCCCCAATATTTCCCAATAAAATTAAAAAAAAAAAAAAAGAACTCAATAGAATGGATGGAAGATAAGTGAGGAAATTGCCAAAGAAAGTACATCAAAAAGACAAACAGATGGAAAGCAGAACTAAAAAGGTAAGGCAAATCAGAGAGAAATCAATTAACAAGTTTAAAAAGAAAAGGTGCCCAAGTGAAGGACATGAATTTCCAGATTGAATGGTACCCAACCTATGGTTGGAAATAGGCCCTCGCTAATGTGAAATTTCAGAACACTGGGAGCAGAGAAGATTCCACAAGCTTCTAAAAAGAATCAGTAGGTCACATTACAAGAATTAGGAATCAGAATACATTCAAACTTCTCAAAGACAACCCCAGAAGCTAGAAGACAATAGAATGATGCCTTCAAAGGAAAATCATCTCCAATCTAGAATTTCAATCTAGAATTTGATACCCAGCAAAACTATCAGTAAAATGTGGAGGCAGAATGGACATTTTAGATATGTGCTATCCAAAACATACCTCCTGTGCACCCTTTTTCAAGGAGCTACTGAGGGATGGGCTCCACCAAACCATGAAAGAGGCAACACAGGGCATACGAAACAGGAAATCTGACAGGAAAAAGGCAAACAGAGTCCCCAGGAGGGTGGTGGAGGGAGAGCCCAGGATGACTACTGTGCACCAAACCTACAGGGTAACTAGTCTACCTTGGGGCTGAGTGACTCAAGAGACAGGCACATTGAGGACCTGGCACCAAGATCCCTCTGCCACTAACACCTTTTGATGCCCATGTATGGTATTGAGAGCCTGGTCCAGGTCCTTGTCTAGACTTGACTTTACCATGCACTGAGGAAGTTCTGCTTTCCCCTGTGTGTTCTGCTCCCTGGATCAGCTAAAATCCCTCATGATACTCCCAAGAGGTGTCTTATACTTCCACCTACTAGAGGTGGGCAATTGTGTGCCTAGAAGCAGAAACTCAGTGCAGCCCACTCATTCAGTGTTTTCACAGATGTCCAGCACCTGGTCTGCCCAGGTGCCCTGATTAAACCCTCATGACCTGGCCCACCGACTTCCAAAAGGGGCTCTTCTGAATACATGTATGGCACCTTTCCCACACACATTCTGAAATGTCTTGGCTCCCCTGGGGACGCCCTCTGGTCTCACCTAGGCTCTAGCCGCTCCTTCACCTTGGCAATGGAGCGGACATAGGGCGTGATCTGCTTGGTGATGGTGGTCAAATAGGCATTCTCCTGCTTCAGCTGGAGAAGGTCATGGAGCTGGGCTGTAAGGACAAAGGCCAGAGTGTTGGGTCTTGTTGGCTTTAGATTCTTACGAGCCTCGTGCCATCTCAATACTCCAGTTATTTCAATAATTACCTCTTTAATTAGAGTGAAGTTAGACTTGTGAGGGCATTCTACTCACTGAATCCTGACCTCAGATGTATCGTTTTGGGGCCAGTAAGCAGCTGTGAGGCAAAGTCCAGGGCTGAGGGGAAGAGCGTGGAGGTTTGTATCTGGTTAGTGGGTAACTGCCTTCCTGTCCCTGCTGGTATGTGGGTTAGCTCCAGGACAGGGGTGCACCCAGCAGCGGTTGCCTGAAACCTTCATAAATCTCCTGCTCATTAGCCACCCGCTGATAGGATTCTTCCCACATCTGAAAGAGACAGTAAATTGGACATCGCATGAGGTATTCATTGGAATTTCTATTGGTGGCATTTTTGTCCTCTAGCTACTCAGGGCTACATGGCACCCCAGCCAGTTCCCGTGGTTCCAGGCAGCAAAGATCCAAATTCCAGAGCCTGCCACTGCAGGGCTTCATGGGGCACTGGCCAAGGTCCTCTTTCTCCCCCTTCCTGTCTTGGGGTAGCCCATGTGTATGCTGCCAGGTGGGCTGAAGGGGAGTCAGGTGGTCAGAATGGGCTACCTCCTGGAAGACTGCTCTCAGCCCCTCCACAGAAGCCAGCTCCGTGGAGATCTGTGCGTCTACTTGCAGAGACTTCTGCAGGATGTCTCCCATGATCTCGGCCTTGATGAGTGAGTGGTGCTTGGTGAGGTCCCGGTGCAACTCCTGGACCTGGTCCTTCAGGCTCTGCATCTCCGCCTGCAGGTACTGTGAGAGGGACCCCGGGAGTGCCTATGGTTCCTGCAGGCTGTGTACCCCGCTGGGGCCTCAGGGGAGGACAGGCCTTCAGGGTGGCCAGGACTAGTTTTGGCCACTGCCCTTTGGTGAGGGAGGGGTGGGGTCGTCCCCAGCCCACAGCTCCCTGGCCCCCCTTACCCGGTAGGAGCCCTCATAGTGGCGGCAGTGTTCTGCAAAAGGTGTATCCTCGCCCTCTGCCAGCAACACCTTGGTGCTGATGGACCGGTGTGGCGTGGGCTTCTGGACCGGCGATCCCAACACTTTCCCCACTGGGGAAGGGCAGCTGGTCCCCATCAGCACCTTGGGGCCTGAGACCCCTGCCAGCCTGGGGATAGAGCCAGTGTGGATGCAGATGGGGGATGGGGGTGGGAGGCCCTTCCCCTCCCCCAGCCTCTCAATGCTCTCTCAGCCCTCTTACCCCACACTGCACCCCAGAACCACCATGGGAACTGGGAAAAAGCCTGATGCAGGTTGCACCCAAAACCAACATCGACACTATCTTTTTTAAAGCCCCCAGGGTGAGGCCAATGTGTAGAATACAGTCCGTCAGGATTTCATCAGGGCTGGTCCTAAGTAAATGCCATGTACCCCCAAACACGCTGGGCCCTGGGCCCTTGGCACGTGCATTTCTCCTAACTCCTCCCGGTCTGGGGCTCTCCTGACTGGGGCCAGAAGTCAGACCCCACCCCCTGCTGCCTCTTCCCTTTAGTGCCTAGGCGCCCTCGCCAGGGGAGCGAGGTGGTTGGGCGCAGCCCCGGAGTCCTCCGTGTCTTCCCCTGAGCAGACTCTGGGCCAGGTGTGCCCAGACTTCGGATTTGGGGCGCCCCAGACGGCTGCTTCCCAGCAGGCACACTTGCCCTCCCTGTTGACATTGTCAGCGCTGAGGCTCAGCGAACAGGGAAGGGCAACGCTCTGCCTGTCGGGGCCTCTGGAGCCTGGTGGCCCGCGACCCTGACGAGGACCTTGTTGCTCACATGTTGGTCCCGCCCCCGGCTCCGGCCGCCCGGCGCTGCCCCAGCATCAGCAGCGGCTCCAGGCAGCGTGCGAACTCAGTGCGGTGGTCACAGGCGATCTGGGAGGCAGAACAGGCCGTGATGCGGCCTCCGGGCCCCGCGGCCCCGCCCCCGGCCCAGGCGGCCCCGCCCCCGGCCCACTCGGCGCCTGCTCACCTTGCTGCTCTGAGCCGGTCGGAGGCGATGGGGTCGCTTGGCAATGCCCTGCAGCCTCTCCATCAGCTCCTGTGGCAGAGCGGGACAGGGAAGGGGGCGCTCAGGCCGGTGGGGGTGGTGACAGTGAGGCAGCGGTCCGAGGGCACGTGTACCTTTAGCACTTTACCTGGTGTCCGTTGGAGGCTTCAGCCTTTCCCTGGGACTGGCTGGGAACCCCCCCCCACACACACACACCCCTCTCCAAACTCCGCAGGAAAGTTGGGGAGGCTGGACCCAGTAGACACTCCATACTTTGGGGGGGCGGAGGCTTATGCGCCCTTCCAGGTTTCCCTGTCCTTTTAAAAGGGACTCAGGGGGCCCCTAAGTGGCTTAGAGATGATGGTGTGAAGGAGGGGAAGAAGGTAAACCCAGAGACCCCTGGTCCAGCCTCCAGGTGACAGGCTGCCAAGCCCAGAGGTGACAGCCGGGAGACGCCACAGGAGTTGGGGGGACTCACGTAGCCCAGGTCCAAGAACTCGGCCTTGCTGGCCAAGCTGAGGAAGGAGGAGCAGATGACCAGGTGAACCTGCAGGAGGGTCACTGCTCAGTGCCTGGCCCGGAGGGGCCCTCTGGGTGCCCAGCCCCACCCCCGGCACCCCTTACCTGCAGGGTGGGCAGCAGAGTGGCCAAGTGGGACAGCTGCTCCTTGAAAGCCTTGTCCTTCTCCTCATACTGGCTGGGGGGGGCCGGCAGCCTCATCGGGCTGCCCGCCCCTCCCAGGGGCCTCAGGACCAGGCCATTCCATCGCCCCACCAGCTTTGTACACCCTTTTCCGCCCCCTCCCTGTGCCCTGGATCCCTTGCCCTCCTCCCCACGTGGACATCTGGATGTTTGGCTCCCCAGGGTGGGGCAGCACCTATCCAGGCCCAGGCTGTGGTCCAAGTACATGGAGGTCAGTGGACAGGGATGGAGACCGCACTGCCACTCACCTCTGCACAGCCTGCAGCAGCAGCGCTTTCCTCTCTGCCAGTTTGTCCTGGGAGGGACAGTCTGCTACTGACCGCGCAGGCCCAGCCCTGCCACCTGCCAGCACTCTCCCACTCCCTGGGCCCTAGCCACACGCTGGTTATGTGGGCTCTCTCTGCAACCTGCCAGCCCACTACCTGAGTCAGGGGCCTTCCTGGCCGGCCTTCCTGCATCCCCCTGCCTGAGAGCCCCAGTGCTCTCAACTTCAGTATCTCTTCCTGGGGGAAGTCTTCCCTGATCACCCCCCAGCACCAGCACCAGCTGGGACAGGCCCTGGCTTCCTTTATGGAACTCTCCTGGCAACAGTGATTAACTCCTGGAAAGCAGTTCCATGCCTGCTGCCCTGCTCCACTGGCAACTCCACGAGGGCTCCGGGGGGCCTGCCCTATGTCGTGGGCACCTGGTCCTGGGTGATGAGGGTGCTCAGCCTGTAACTGTCCAGTCCCCACTACCGCTCACCTGCATGCTGCTGAACAGGGCGTGGATGGCGGCCTCCTCCTCTGCCGCGCTGCGTCGCACCTCCTCCACCATGGCCTGCAGGAGCGCGATGGCCTCCCGTGTGGCCGTCTGCAGGGCCTTCACCTCCTGGGGACAAGGCAGCCTCAGCCTGCCGGGCACGCATCCCCCACCCCGCCCCAGCCCCCACCCCTGCGCTCCGCGCTTGCAGGGCACCCTGCGCTCACCAGCACCGCCTGCTCCAGCCGCTCGCAGCCCTGCACGTAGGCCGACTCGAGATCGACGCAGTGGGCCCGGCTCTCTCTGCAGGGAGCCCACGGGTGAGCCTGGCTCCACTCCTCGGCACCCTCGCCTCGGGCTCCCTCCACTACCCACCCTTGCATGTCCCGGAAGCAGCGGATGCACAGCAGCGACTTCTTGTCGGTGGAGAACATGATGTAGGGCTCAGTATGCAGCGCTGCAAAAGGGGTGGCGGTGAGGGCTGGGGCAGCGCCCACCCTGATCCTCACCCTCTGCCCCGGCGCGGTCCCCACCCGGCACGCTGCACTCACTGCACTTCTGGAGCACATCACGGCTGCGCTGGCCCAGAGCCACGATGTCGTGGCGCGCGAACATGCGTGCCCGGTGCGTCTCGTCGCGGCAGCGCGCACAAAGCGGCTGCCCGCAAGTGTTGCAGAAGTACGTGGTCTCAGCGTCCTGCGGGCCCAGCGCAGGCTCAGCTCCACCACTGCCTGCGCGGGACGGCAGTCTCCGCGTGTCGCTAAGTGCGTCAGTCACAGCCTGGCGCAGGCACTGGGCTCAGTGTAGCCCTTTCGTGTAATCCCTACGCTCTAATAATATACCCAGGGCTCAGAGAGTAGGGAAGAGATGCAGTAAGGGCAGGTATTTGGAAGGGGCTTGGAGACAGTTACATGGGGTTGGGAGCAGGACAGAAGCTGCATTTGCAAAACATTGTACCTGCAAACAAAAATGTGTGTGTGTGTGTGTGTGTGTGTGTGTGTGTGTGTGTGTGTGAAGATCTCTCAAGCCCTCCTTGACACCCTCAACAGTAGCCAAATGGCTGCCCACCCTGGCCATATGGAGGCCAAATTGGGCTGGGAGGGGAAAGGGAGTAAGGACTTGCAGTTTCCTTTCCCAGGCCAGACCCAGGGCTGAGAGCCCAGGGCATGACACTGACCCCAGCCATGGCTATAAAAGCAGACCCCAAACCTTACTCTGGCATTCAAGGTCATGTCCTCCCCTGCTCTCCCTACCTCCAGCTTGTCACCTCTGTGCTGCAGTGCTGCCTGTCCCAGTGTTTGCCCAGCACCCCTACCCTTTTGTTCCTGCATGGACATCCTCCCGGAATTGGGAATACCAGTTCAGCCTCCACTGGCCAGAATCCTGACCGCCCTTGACAGCAAGGCCTGAAGCCTGGCCTCCATTCCTTAGTCTTTCCTAGACTCAGGGGCAGGGTCACTCTGCCCCAACAGCACACTGTCCTCAATTCCCTTAGGGCTGTAGGCAGCAGCTCACAGCTACCCAGGCAGCAGTGGGCCCTCAGGGGATGGCCTCGTTCTGTGCAATGGACCTCCTTTCCTATGCCAGTTCACAACTCTACGCTGAGTTGGGGCCAATAAGCTCTCCTCAAATCAAATGGCCTTAACCTCAGCCACTATCTAGCTATTGGCTCAAGTCACTCATTCTGGACCTCAGTTTCCCCATTTATAAAATGGGGCCACGTTTGGAATTCAGGGTACCCTAGGAAGGTATTGGAGGATCCACTGATGATTAATTTTCTGAGGACATGTTGGGTACATTCTGCCAGCATCGGGACCCTGTGACCTGGACCCCTTGCCTCCCCCCAGGTGCCCCTGCCTGCTTGCTGCACTCCAGGTCACAGTTGGCACAGCGCACCACCTCCAGGCCATCCCCTGAGCTGTCCACGAGGAACTGCAGTAGCCGGTCCACTGGAGGGAGCCCGCTGGGGCCCTTCACCACCGTCTGGTGTCTGCGGAGAAGCTGCAGCCAAGATCCAGATGCCCCTTCCCCATGGCTCCCTACCCATTCCCACCTCCACATTCCAGGCGGGAACTAAAAATAGGATGGGGGGTGGGGTGCCCAATAGGCTGGCATCTGCTATAAATACCTCCACCAGAGCTCACTCTGACCCTATCCCTTCCCCTGCCCAGTCCTGGGCAAGTCCTGGGAGGTCATGTGGTTGGCGACTTGGTGTGACAAAGCAGAAGCCTGCCCTCAAGCCCCTCTCATTGCATTGGGCAAATTTATGGCTGTGCCACTCCCCTAACTTGAGCCAACATCACCCCCTTATGCTGACCTAAGACTTCAGGGATCCCCAAGTGAGTTACTGGGAGTGTCCTGACGCTGTGCAGTAGCACTAAGTTCCGACATGACTTACGCTCTAGCCCCACCCTTGCCCCCTGACTCTGTAGGAGGCGTTGGACCAGTAACCCCAGGCCTCAGTTAACCAGACCTGGAAAATGGGCGGGAGCCTGCGCATCATCGCGCTGAGAAGTTCGAGCTGGGTGAAGCCTCCCCCACCGCCTGTGCTGGGAGTCAGAGCCTTGCCCTCCCTGCACTTAGGTCCCTGCCCAGGCGGAGCCAGTCTCCTCTCCAGGGGCGAGGGGTCTGTTGGGGCTTTGAGGCACTCACTGGCACAGCGGGCAGGAGAGGCGACTGTCGGCGGCGCGGCCGCGTAGGCACCCGGCGCAGAAGTGGTGGAAGCAGTCGAGCAGGCACGGCTTCTCGTACTGCGCGTGGCACAGCGGGCACACGAGTGGGTGGCCATTTGCAGCGTCCAGGGCGCCTGGGCCCTCCAGGGGCGCAAAGATAGCGCCTGACATCTGCGGGGACAGCTTAGGACGGCGGCGAGGCTTCCTGCGGCCACAAAGCGGGAGCAGCAAGGGCCGAGGGCTGGGTCTTGGAGCGCCTGGGGCAGGGAGAATGGGCAGTGAGGCGTGCGGAGGGCGGGACTGGTACCCGTGGTCCCAGCCTCTCCCGCACCCCTGCGGTGGTCCTAGGTCAGGCCACGGACCCGGCAAAGCTTCCTACCCAACTGCCAGCCTCGCCCTGTCTTCACCTCTCCAACCAACCTTCTCTCCCACCCCAGGAATTTCCTCCCAGTGTCCTCTGGGTGACCCATAGGCAACACCCCTTCCTCGCTGGGCCGCATCTTGATCAGGCGCTGTGCCGGTGCCACCAGCCTTAGGCCACCCGCTGCCTCGCGGCGAGGACCGGGACCGTCTCTCTGCCGCGGGCTCCTGTCACGGCCACTCCATCCCCAGTCTGGAAGGAGAAGCAGGAACGCTGCAACTGCAAAGGACGGCGCCCGGCTGGCTTCTGAGGCTTGGACTGGACCCCACCCGTGATGACAGAGCCCCAAGTACGCAGCCGCAGCAGCGTAGGGGCCTGCACCCACGGAACTTGAGCCGGCGCGAGAGTGGGTCCGCTCGGCCCCATTTCCTCAGTGGCCAATTGGGGGCGACAAAAAGCAGTGGACGCCCCTCCACAGACACCCCAGTGCTGGGGAGAGGGAGTGAGAGGCCTTGGAGTCCCCGGCTTCCCTTTGGCTGGTTGGGGGCTCTTGGCTTCTCAGAGCCTCTGAGCTTGGGTAAAATGGGTGGGCGGGGTTCTCAGTGATGAGGTGAGACTTTCATGACGTGAAATGCACAAAGTAGGCTTCCAAATAAGTAGGCCTCCCCCTCTTCATCAGGTGAGTTCCCAGGAGGGGTAGGTTTGGGTGGGAGGGTAGGAAAGGAGCTCAGAGCCTTTCCAGTGGGCCCCCCATCTGCTGTTCCCGGCCTGGAGAAACCTTGTTTCTCCCAGTATGATTTTCTCCGGAGTGCCCTCCATCCCTAGGTCATTATCTAGGTTATTATCTGCCTTGTTCCACACATTACCTGAGCTCTATGAAAACAGCTCCTGTCGTTGCCCCTCTTGAAATCAAAGAGTCAAGCCCAGAGCCTGACCCACAGAAGGTACTCAATAAAGTCTTACTAATCAGAACAAACTGGGAGATAATATTCGAACTGGGCTTTGAAGAATGTGCAAGTGTTTGCCAGGGGGAAGAAAGGAAGTGAAACTACTGTTCTTTTAAGGGTCCTCCCTAACCCTGGTCCCATTTGTGCTCCAAGTCATGATAACAATAACAACAATGGCTAATGTTTATGGGCCAAAGCACTATTCACAGTTCTTTTACTTGTATTAACTCATCCAATCCTGACAACAACCCTTGGAGGTAGAAAATGTTATCCTAGTAAGTGGTAAAGCTGCAATACAAAACCAGGTGGTTGCTTTATAAATGAATGATACATTAGTTTCCCTCTGGAGGGGCAGGCAGTAGGAGGTAGGTGTGTTCTTCCTGATACTCAGACTTATTTAATTCATCCATTCCTGTCTTCATCTGTTTGAATAGTATTTATTGAGCATCTGCCACGGGCCACACATGTAGAAGGAACACACCAGCCAAGATTAACCAAGTACACACATAAACAAGTACAGTAATGGCAGACTGTGTCAAATGCTCCCACAGGAAATAATCAGGATGATGTGATAAAGGGCAGCTAGCAAGGGGTGGAGCAGAAGACACCCTAAATAACCGTGGGTAGAGAGGGGCACTGAGCCTGAGACCCTGGAGGATGAGAAGAAATCAGACACAAGAAAATCCAGGAAGAGTTCAAAGCAGAGGGAACAACAAATACAAGGTCGCAGAAGCTGGAAGAAATTTAGAGGAAAGAAAAGAAGACCAATGTGGGTGGAGATGAAGGGACTCAGGGTGGGGGTGGGGAAGGTGAGAGTGGGGTCGTGGGTGTGAGGGGAGCTGTCAGGAGGCCACTGGCAGTATGAGTCAGGAGCCCAGGGAGGGGTTGAGGCTGCACACACAGGCTTGGGGAGTCAGACAGGCACGAGCCGGGGTCATGCCAGAGGGCAGGTGTAGAAAGAAAGGAGCGGAGCTGTGTTCTGCAGCCCTTCAGGTCCAGGAAGGAGGAGGGAGCAGCAAGGAGGCGGGAGCGACCTAGTGTCAGATGCTGCTAAGACAAGCAAGAAGAGGACCAAGACCTGCTTCTGATGGGAGGAACCCGTGTTTAGCATGGGGATGTCAACAGTGGCCTTGACTCTGTGGAGAGCTGTCCAGGTGGCAGTTAGGCAAATGCCTGACCAGAGTGGGTTCCACAGAAGATGGAAGGAGAGAAATTGCAGACAGCCCACAGAGCCAACTCTTCTAAGAAAATGGGTGTAGAGAGATTGTCCTTCTTCAGGCCGCTATAACAAACTGGGTGATGTAAACACCAGAAACTTATTTCTCACTCTTCTGGAGTCTGGGCAGGCCAAGATCAAGGTGCCGCAGGTTTGGTGGCTGGTGAGGATCTGCTTCCTGGCTTGTAGCTGGCCGCCTTCCAGCTGCGTCCTCACCTGGTAGAGATCTTGTGTCTCCTCATTTACAAGGGCACCGGTCCCATCACGGGGCCCCACCCTCATGACCTCATCCAACCCTAATCACCTCCCAGAGGCCCCGCCTCCTGACACCATCCTACGTGGGATGGGTTAGGGCTTCAACATAAGAATTATGGGGCTGGGGGGAGGGGCACAAACACATGCAATCCTAAGGGGTTGCTTTTTCTTTTTAAGACGGGAGATATTAAAGAATGGTTCAGACGAAGGGACACGTTGATGATTTCATGGGAGCGACAAGGGCTGTTGGAGTGATGGTCCGAAGCAGGCACGAGTGTATGAGATTAATGCCTAAGTGTGGGCCTTGGCCTCCGTGGGGGCAAGGACTCTTCTTCCATAGTAACAGGAGGGAAGGCGCAGTCAGGGGAATAGATGTTTCTGGAAGGTTAGACGTGCAGGTTGACATGCTTGTAAATTCTCTTTGGATTGCTTCCGTGTTTTCAAAGAAAGAGCAACAGAAATCATCAGCTGAGAGGGAGGTTTGGGGAGAAGGGCCTGGCATTCTGCCCGTAGGTGTAAAATAGTCACGTAGGAGGGGATTTTAGGGTTAGCAAGTACCCCAAAGGCTTGCTCAGGGTTAGGAGTGGTATCAGGAGAAAGCACACCAGTTTTTGAATAGAATTTAATGTAAAGGATTGTTAATTAGGACTAAAGACTTATAAACTGGCTCACTGAAGGGGTGAAATCAAAACAGTAGCAACTTCAGGAAGCAGCTACCACTTCTAGAACAGCATTATTAAAATGTAGAAGCTTGAAGGGGGTGCCTCAAGAGGGATTGCTCTGTTGGAGTCTCTGGGGAAAAGAAAATGAGGCTGGTTCTTTTAGTGTTGGAACAATTACAAACTGGATTCAAATGCTGCTTCTGGAATGTTCCAACTGCCACTACCCAGATGAAGAAGCAAGAGTGGGTGACACCTGACGGAACAGAAACAAGCAGGAAGCAAACAGGAAAAAGTCTCTTTTTTCTCTTCCAGCCTGCAGTCTCCCCTCTAGGACCCTATTGAAAGAACCTAACCCGGAGCAGCTGGCAACGCAGAGACACGGTTTACAGTCTGCAATAGTAGGGTGGGCGTGGAGGTCGGTCAACTGGTACAGCAGGCCTGACTTTAAACCTAGACCAGTCAGAGCGGTGTTTCCTCCAACCATTGTAAGCCAGGATTGGGCTTTGGCTGGGTGCGTACATTACAACCAGGTAAAGGGAGTGGAGGGTGGCTGAGTGATGACGGGGCAGAGCCCTGGAATGTAATTGGTAAGGGTTAGGAGGGTGATGGTGGATGAAAAGTACTCCAGTTGTTAAACAAACATTTGAGCTTCCATGGCTGAATTTCTTTTTGAAAGAAAGGCTACTGCTAGGAAAAAAACAACCCCCCCAAAACAAACAAACAAACAACAAACAAACAAAAACCCGCTCTTGGGGCATGGAGTCTAAACCAGCAGCAGCAGGAGTTTTGCAAGCACTTTTATACATCAGGTAGAGGGGGAGGAAAATGTAAGCCACTCAAAGGACTTACATTAGCCACAGACAAAGGGGACAGGAGACACTGAAAAGGGCCTGTTCTGTAGGGTTGAAAGAAAGAAGTGTCACTCCTGTGGATTAGCTGTGAGCAGCAGATGGGAAAGTTCATGTGGAAATAAGAAGCGGAGGCTCCTGGGGCTCGATAGTCGGAGAAACAGCCACCTGGAAATTAATCCTAAATTCCAACAGATACAGGGGACGGTGAGCAGTCTTTTGTCAGAACTGGTCCACAGCTATTGACAGGGTGACTGTTCTGTCTCTCTTACTCTCCAGCCGCTGTGGTTTTAATTTGGAACATCTCTGAATTTGTTTTCTGGTCACAAGTCAATCGATTGCAGGCCTGGGGAAGAAGACCCTTCCCACTCAGCTTGTGTTATGGTTCATGGACCAGCAGCAGCATCTCCCGGGAGCTTGAAAGACATGCAGACTATCAAGCCACTGAGCCCCACTGATGAGGCCCCGCGTTTTCACCGGGTCCCCAGGCGGTTCCCGTCGACGCGCCAGCTGGAGCAGCACCGGCGTGACAGACAAGCTAGAAGGCGTGAGCTGGAAAGCCAGGGAGGGGGGGACCTTGGCTGTGAGACTGAGAGTCTCTAACGCGGCCAGAGGGGTAGGAGACACGCCCTCTGGATACCATCCTCCAGAGAATTGGTAGCAAGAAGCCAACGTACTCTCGGGCATTAGGACCCCAGCGCCAGGAGGGCCTCACCGCCCCAAGTTAGAGGGTTTGACTCCATCTTATTAGCTGGTAATTTATGGTTTAACGAATTTCTTTCTTTTTCTTTACATGCCTTTCAAAAGTAGAGCGAACGCCTTTATTTTTCTCTGGGCAAGTCGGCTCTGGCTCCCTCACTCCGATCCTGCGAAGTGACTCAGGCCACCCGGCGTCTTTCCTCTCTGTCTCTCTCACCCTCCAAGCCTGAGAGAGGATGTGATTTGCAAGCAGGGAAAACCAATCGACCCCCGATCGTACAGCACAGGGCGAAACGGTTGCGACCGAGGGGCGTGGCAGAGCGATTGTACGGCCTGAGGCCCTACGTGCTCTGCGCGCTGGGGACTCTTTGCGTCTGCGCAGTTCTCGCACCTCCCTTTCTGTCTCTGCTGCCGCCATGGCTCCTGTGGTTAGTATGGCTCCGCGTGAGGCCTCGGCTCCGGGACGTGCACGTGGTCCTCGCCCGCCTGGCTCCTGCCCGGCTCGCGCGGGACGGCACTCTGCAGCGCCCGCCCGGGGCTGGGCTGGCACGCCGGCCGGATCGGGCCTGGGCCGCCGCTGGGCTCAGCACGTTGTGGGCGGAGGAGGCCGCGGCCTGGGGCCGGAGGGGGAGATCCGCGGGTTTGAGAGGCCGGGGCTCGGGCTCCGGCCCCTGCCTGTGGCCAGCAGGGAGCTGGGATGTCGAGGCTCCGGCCTGGGCCGGTCAACGGCCCGTGGAGCCCGGCCGGCGTGGTTACCTGGGCGGAGAACGGGGAAGGCGAGGGGGACCTGCCACCCTTGGGACTCGCGCATCCGGGAAGCCGATGGCCGGGACTCGGGGACCAGTGGAAATGTCCATGGCGTGGACGATTTCAGAGAGAGGCCCGAGTTCGAGGACTCCTGTAGTGTCCCCGGAGGAAGCTAGGTCCTCAGGGAGCAGACGCACAGACCCTTTTCGGTGTAGGGCTCCCTTCTCTTACCCAGGCTGGGACTGGCCGGCGCCGCGTCCTCGTGTCACTCTGCCAGCCCGTCGCTCTCCTGCCAGGTTACCTGGAAAAAGTTGGTTTCCGACCCTCCCCTTTTGTTGGGACACCCTGTGAACATTTCTGGTTCACCTACTCTCGCTTCTTGGATGGGCTTTTAATGTACCTATGCCTTTATATACTTGGTTTAAAACCATGATGGGAGGTAACGAGCGCGTTGTGAGCAGGTCTTTTACTTGCTGATTGTGTATTTTCGGGGCTACATGTTAAAGCAGCCCTTTTGATTGTAACCAGGAAGGGATGTCTTAAAAAGAAAAACATTGGTGATTTTTGCAGTAGCTAGATGTTAGAAAAGTTGACCCAATTAATACAAGTTTTAGGTGAAGTTCTTTTAAACATACAGGAGGGGAGTTGAGATGTGTTCTTGGGAAGGTCTTAGATTTTGCAAAAGTTTTTTAGGGTGGAGGTACAGGTAAGTAAGTAGGTTGTACTCATACAAATGCTTTTTTTTTTTTTTGGTGGTGGTGGTGGAGTTTGTAGAGGGAGAAGATTAAGCTTTGTGAGAGTAAAGGAACCTTGTAGGATATACGCCAACTGATGGTTTGAAAGTTCTAATTCATAGATTAAATTTAGTCAAAAGGCCAGAAATTGTTGACAGTAGTTTTAGAATTAAAACCGAAGTTTCAGCTTTACCCTTGTTCTGGCTGGGAAGATGTGCTGGTCTGAGAAAGGGAGGTGAGATGGATTGAGGGAGAAGAGCTAAACTGGATCAGGGACCCAAGTCCGGAGAGTTAGGACAAGTATTGATTTCAGATTAAAATTGTTTTAGGTATGCCAGGCATGTGTATGCCTGTGCCCGAATCCTGGACTAAAATGAGCATTCCTTGAAACTTTAGTTTTGGAAATTTTGTGGCAAATAAATAGTCAAGTTCATGTTATTGTGGTTCATAAGCTAACAGGACTTCACGCCCACAGAGATGGAGGAGGCAGCAAAGTGTAAATAGTTCAAGAGTGCTAGCATGAGTTGACGACTTCCGGTTTCCAGCCATGATGGTGGAGTAGCAAAATGAAACAATGCAGAAGGTTTTCATTTTAAAGTTGAATGCTATGTCCAAAATTCAGGTTTTCTACTCAAGACATATTAACCGTGTATTTTCACTGCTTGAATGATAAGGTTTTAGACGCATTAAAAAAAAAAGTGCTGGAATGATTTCCCTTTCTGAAGGTCATGAACCCAGGTGCCTAAGCTCGGGTGTTTTCCCATCTCCATTCTTGGGCAGAGCAGGGCTCTTGGAGCCCTTGCAGGGGAACACAACTCCATGGATTTTGTATTGTATGGACTTCTACATCTCAGTTGTGGTGCTTTTATTTTTTTGGGGGGGTGTAGGGGAGACTGGTTATGCCTTCATCTCTGTTTGTATACTTTCTTAGAAAAAGCTTGTGGCTAAGGGAGGCAAAAAAAAGAAGCAGGTTCTGAAGTTTACCCTTGACTGCACCCATCCAGTAGAAGATGGAATCATGGATGCTGCCAATTTTGTAAGTTACACCTTGATGCCACTCAGGACAGTAATGAACCTTTTGAGATGTTGCTGAGAAAACACTGGAACACGTTTCTACTTTGGGCTCATAGGCAACTCTGCAGTTCTGGCTCTGTGTCGAACTCTGGACTGTGGTCTAGTTACTTGTTTCTCAGTCTTGAGTTCTCTCGTGTGTAACAGGTGTGAGGAAAACACGAGTGGGGCTTTAGCACATTGGTGCTAGAAAACTACCTTCTTTTCCTCTTTTAAGTGTCTAAAAATGACCTAGAAGTTACCAGGAAGCAGGCAGACATGCTGAGCTCCAGCATCCCGTTTGCGCTTTGGTGTGTTGACACATCAGCGATGGGTCCTGGTGCCCGTGGACAAGGGGCTGCCTCCGGCCTGGGCCTGACTGCTGGGCTGTAGAGCCGTGGGCAGATGGCAGCACCTCCTCGAGCTGTCCACGTTACTCAGCGTCAGAGCTGCAGTGTTTGTGTTCAAGTGTCCTGCATGCTGACTTGTAATTGGAGTTTGGTTTTTTCAGACCTTGCTCTGTACTGACTTTTTTTGCCCTTATGTCTGCCCATTCCCCGGTATTCCTCTGTTTCACTTAAAATTAGAAAAATCAGTCTCATTGCCACATTTTGACTCTGCAACTTGGTTTTGGCATTTCACTCTTTTCCTCTCTGATAACCATGCTTGGGGAATTCAGGCTTCACATTGTGCAGAAGCCTTCTAAATTTACATTTGTTCTTCAGTCTTCAGAGGTCAACTGTTGGCAAGATAATATCACTACAACAAGAATAATTTTCAAATAAAAAAAAAAAGCTCGGCTTATGGCCACTGATTATTACACAGAATGCAATTCAGGTAACCTCTTGTAGATTACTGCCCTTGTGGAGGTGCCGTTTGTGTCCCTGTCCTGTACGAGGTCCCTCATTTGACTCCTTAACTCCTTTTCTATGCAGTGACTTCTTGCTTTTCTCTGTGGCTTCTTTCCACTCCTCAACTCTGACTCCATCCGTTTGTGTTTTGTGGCGCTTTCCATTGTTCCCTCTTCCCTTCCTCTACACTCATCTGTACATGTGATTGTCTTTCCTTCTAGAAATCTTTTTAGGATAGAAAACTTGAGCCATTTATGAGTCTTAAGGCACAAAAGTCAAGATTTCTATATATATATATATTTTTTAATAGTCATAATCCCACAGATGGTAGAAAAGTCAAGATTTCTGACCAAATCCTCGGTGTATTGTCATGTTGGAGGTTTTAAATAGAGGGTTCTAGAAATGTGGAGCTGAAAGGGAGGGACTTCAAATCATTGCAATAGAAAGAGAACTGAAAAGTGTCCTCTTTTTTGGAGAGAGACCCCTGAAGCCCACAGAGGTGAATGAGCAGCCCAGGCGGCCCCAGGGCTTTGCCAGGTGTCCGCCTCTGGGCTCCTGGGCTGCTGCCTCTGCACCATGTACAGGGCCCCTGAGTGGATGATAATTGTTTTAGTCACTGTGTTTGCTTCTTGACTAGGTTGAAGGCGTTATTTTTTCTGGTTGTACTGAGGACAGTGCTTTATAGCCGTTAGGTTTAGAAGTTGCTTGCAACCTTGGTTGCCTGTACCAAGCTTCTAGCTGTTTGTCCCTGGGTTTCCTGTCTTCTCTTTACCTTTGACCCACGAGTCAGAGCCTTCGTGTAGAGGCGCATTTGACCTCGTGTGGAGCAGTCAAGTATGTTCCTGCTAGGATTTTGTTTTCATAAAGCCGAATTGTGCCATTTTCCAATTGCTGTTCCTAGTTTTTAGACCTATAATCATAGCTAAAGATTTGCTGTCATTTTTTTTTTAAAAAAGATTGAACATTTGAACTACATTTGTTCGGTGTAAGGAATATGGAAATATTCTGTTGGTGAGACAGGTGAACTTGTCACTTCACTAATTGGTCCCTTTGACAATTTTACAGGAGCAGTTTCTTCAGGAGCGAATCAAAGTGAATGGAAAAGCTGGGAATCTCGGTGGAGGGGTTGTGACCATTGAAAGGAGCAAGAGCAAGATCACGGTCACTTCTGAGGTGCCTTTTTCCAAAAGGTACGGGAGGGATGAGGATCACCTGCCTGCATCCCAGTGCTGAGATGCCACCCTCACCCAGGACAGCCATGGTTTTGCTGCCTGTGCTTTGCTTTGTGGTTGCAGCTGTTAATTCCTGCAACGGTGCCCAGTGTGAGGGTGCAGTGAGGGAATGAAGGAATGTTGTTACCGTAGTTAAAAGGATTCAACTTTGGATAGTTTTAGAAGATGTATTTTTCACAGGCAAACGTATTTCAAGCAGTAAATACTTGCTTAGATTGCATTCTTAAAAATGAAGCTATTGCTTCTACTGCCTCTAGATCACAGCGAAGCCTTTCCATTTTAATTCTATTATTTGTTTTCCCTGCATTACTAGAATCATGAGGAATCTGAAATTTCCGTTTAGACGGAAGCCGTTCCATTTTATTTCTGTGGGTCATTTTTCTGTTCCGAGGCACATGAATTCACTTGCCCTGCTGTGTTACACACTTTTGGTTGTGACGATGAGGTTAAAACATTTTACAAGTCACTAAAGAATTGGGCATATTTATACCTAGCTTCTAGCCCAGAGCCTGGAATCTTCTTAGGCGTTTTTAATCAAACTGAATCAATTAGTGGGAAACCTGAAGGTGTGTTAGGACAGACTGGTTATAGTTCAGCTTTGCTTTTACTTTGAATGAGATCAGCCCGGAGATGACTGGAAGGCTTGAGTGAGGGACGCCTGCCTGGCCGTCATTGTATGTGTGCAGGAGGCAATTAGGGAGGTCAGTGCACCTGTAGGGAGGGACTCCAGGGAGTACACAATGTCCAACTCGCTGGGCTTTCGCAGCGCCCTTGGCGAAGGTTCTGGAATCTTCCTGTGACCCGTTTCCGCGTTTTCCAGCCTAGTGTGAGACTCTCCTGACACAGCCTACTTCCATTTTCACGGAAATTTTCTGTTCTTTACCCAGTAGAGAAAGAAAGGAGCCTTAATCTTCTATTACAGCTTTCCTATCTTGATGATAAGTTTTATTTTTTTGAAACATTTAAGATGTTCCTAATCTAGATAGAACTTTGTCCTGCTGGTCTCTGAACTTCTGCAGCTGCTCACCTAGCTTTCCTTCAACATTCTATTATGAAAATTGTCAACCCACATCATCTGAATACAATATGATAGAAATAATAAATGAAAAAGAACGTTTTAGATGGAACGACTGAATTGATTTATTTTTATGTAAGGAAAAGTGGGTAGAATGGAACTGAGATCTTCATATTCTTTGGAAGGTTGCTTGGTTGGCATAAGTAACACTGTTGCCCGGTGTTCACTTCTTGGAGGTGTGACGTGGTTGGTCTGCTGACATTTGGGTCCTGGCTGATAAGCCAGTTTGCCTATGCGTCTCATTCAGTCCTAACGGTCTGAAGAGATGGGAAGTGTCATGAGGCCGGTTGTTAGAGGGGGAACCTGAGGTTTGGAAAGGTTACCTGCCAGCAGTAGGTTGGCTTGGCACTCTATTCCCTCATCTTCTCTTTATGGCTTTGGGAAGATGCTGGAGTAGCCAGGCCAGAGGAGAAGTGTGCCCTCTGTGCAGAGCTGGAGCCAGGGCGCGGGGAGGCACCTGTCCCACCGCAGAATGAGAGTGTGTATATAAGCCCCAAGGAGCAATCCCCATAATCTGAACAACCTGGAAAGGAGGTAGGAGGTCTGAGGCAGTGAGTGACATGGGGGAGGGAGTGCCGGGAGCCCAGTGCTTTCTCAGCGAAAGGGATCATGGTCTTGTGCTTAATTGTGAAACAACCACCGGGCTCTTTCTCTAGTGGTCACTGAAAACCGTTTTCTAGGTGTTTGCTATTGTTTCATGGACAGCTCTTACAGCTTAACCTGTTCTCATTTTTATTGCCAGTTTAGGTGAACTGTGGCTATGTTTTCTTGTTAGACCATTGGCCGGGTGTATTTGCCTTATCTTTGCCAATTTTGAAAGGTGGGAAACACCTTGATTTTGAATGCCAGGGTTTCATAAAACTTACAGTGTTTCCGAATGCAAGAAGGCCGTGTGTCTAGTGGAGTTCTCAAGTGTTCTTTCTCTGCAGGTATTTGAAATATCTCACCAAAAAGTATTTGAAGAAGAACAATCTACGTGATTGGTTGCGCGTAGTTGCTAACAGCAAAGAAAGTTACGAATTGCGTTACTTCCAGATTAACCAGGACGAAGAAGAGGAGGAAGATGAGGATTAAAACTCCTTACTCTGGAATGTTTTGTATGAGTTCTTGAATAAAACTTAGGAACCAAATTGGTGGTTTTCCTTGTATCTCTGCAGAAAATTGGAAATGGTAGTAAACGGGCTTCATTTGGGCTGCCACTCACTTCTTTGTAATTAGACTTTTTCTCTGCTTGCAAATTTCAGTTCTCGTCATAGTAATACCAAACTAGAAGAGTAAGTCTCCTGTGAGGGAACTGACGACGATGTGACATCGAGCAGGTGGATGAAGGGTGTGGAGATGTGAGCTTCAGTTAGTCACTGTTTCACTTTAAAAAGTGACAGTTCTATCTGGTGCTTTTCTCAGATTCAGGAGTGCGAGTGTGGAGACGCCTGATTCAGTGAAAGCAAAACCAGAGACTTCTTTCTGAGGTTCTCTTGTGGGGAAATGGCAGCGTCGATAAAAATGCAGGGTCCTGGGGCATTTGTCTTTTCATTTTTTGATTACAAATTTCTCTTGATGCCCGTAATTATCATGTATGTTAATCTGTTTTCTTTCTCTACAAATAAGGTGTGGTCCTTTGGCGTTGCTGAATATTCTACTGCCCCCTGGGAAAGGGTTTGGAGAGCGACTGTAAAAGTCCCAGGTTTTAAATTTAAAGTGCACAAAAATGAATTTGTCAGTGCTCCTTCCTCCAAGACTTGCCAACACACTGTCACTTTGGCCTCCAGCAGGGGGCGCTGGAGATGAGGATTGTAGAGCGTCCAGATGTCAGCATGTGTGTGTCCTGGGTGGGAATTCTTTGCTCCCCAGAGCTGAGTCTCTTCACAGGGGCCAGGCATGAAGGACGTGATTCGGGGACAGTTCAGGCTGAAAGGAATATTGAGATGCCCAGGGAATAGTCGCTTCCAGGCCATTTAGGCCATGACTGGATTTAATGTCAAGTATTCTACAAACACATTAAGCAGGAGCAAACCGCAAGTGTTCCGCACGATCTGGGGGCAGACAATGAACATGACGTCTCATCTTGGGATTTTGCCGTGTGCGCAGAGGCTAGAGATCTGCGGAAGGTTATCTAAGAGGCTGTAAAGATGGAATTGTTGCTGACAGAACACGAAGAGTTTGCGAGTGGCTTTGGAAAGAGACCCTGATGCCTTAGGGTCCCCTTGTAAAATCTTTTAAACAATTCTGTGGAAATATCTGTCGTTTTAAAATTATGGTGTAGAAAATTCATGTTTTTAAGGAGCTGGTCTACAGCTAATTTCCACACCTGAAATGTCGTGGGCTCTGCTCGATGCATAGCTGGAAATGAGATGGTTCGAGCCCTGCCTTGGCTCCAATGTAACATTCGGTGCTCCTTGGATCGAATTGAGTGTGTTGAGTGAGGCTTTGCAATTTCATCTGTGGTAAAGGCTCTAGCATTTTCTATTTCTATGCAAATTTCCTGGAGCAGAATTGTTTACACGTTTCTCCGCCCTCATAGAAGGCAGGGTTTCTTTTCAAATAACTGAGGCATCAGTGGCTTTGTGCGGCCCCTTAACCATGATTAGTTACTGTTACTACGTTTATGACTTGGGTTTGCAAATTTCACTTGTTTGTTACATTGATGTTTCCCCTGTAGTAATTCTTAGTGTGGCTGTAAAATATTAACCCTGGGCTGAGATTAGCATATAAGTTTTTTTTAAAACCACTCCCAGATTTTAAACCTTGTAATAAAATTGAGACTTAATTGGTTTTTCTATGCCTTTTTGAACTCTTGTAATTGAGTTTTGATCACATTTTATATTAAAGTGGCTAACACGTGGCTACTGTTATTGTGCAAGGCTTTTGTTTTTTTTTTAAAGGATGTTCATCTGTTTAGCAACAAAAATTTTGTTTGTCCTCACTGATTAATTCCTGTACTGACAATGACCTTGGTCTTCATTAAGCTTGAGAAGATAAAGTCCTTCCGTCCCATTTCCTTTAGTTATCTCGCTGTGCCTCAGTGAGATTCCGCAGTTGACAGAACTGAACTCGCGGTGTAGAATGTCTTCAGATCTTGCAAACAAATGTCTTTTTCTGATGGGGCAATAGTAATGAACCTGAATCCCATCACACCCACTGCACCAGCTGTGCCGGGGCCACATTGTATACCCATTTCCTTTGTATCTCTTGCCTCTGACTCACCTACCTGATCTGAAATACTCAAGGCACAGGAACAGACCGATTCATGGGGAGTTTTAAGCTGGGATTTAAGATCATAAAAGAAGCGAAATAGGAAGTTGGCACAGTTGTCAGTGGACTCGTTACCAACACCACGTCTGCCTTGGCTTGAGCAACACCGGCTCGGCTTGAAGGTTTACTATCTTGTTTTCCTTTCAAAAGCCTCAGTGACCCCCCTTCCCTGTGACTTTGACAGTCGTGCAAGGGCCTTTCTTTCCTGAGTGGCGGTGTCCTCCCAGCTCTCCAGGAAGAGCCAAGTGTTGAAATACACAGGTCCGAATTACGTATTTGGACCTCAAGCCTTTTTTAGGGGACACTTGATTTCTTGGAAGGTGAGCAGGACCTCAGTGAGGCTAGAGTGGTCCCCCGGTCAAGTCGCTGATGACCTCAGGCGAGCCTGGAAGTTGGCTTTGGTGGCCCGCTTCCATTTCCTTCCTCTTGCTGCCGAGGTCCTTCCTGACTCACCTCCCAAGCTTAGCACATGTCGGAGCCATAGCCGGGTGCCGGCCCCTCCTTGTGAGGGGTGGGGGGCACACAACTAGGATGGGAGCCCCTGACGAGACTGACAGATTTGGCAGTACCATGGAGACATGTCCCCTTGGTAACACCTTGGACAGAGCACAGGGATGGCTGGGGTCAGAAGCCACCTCGATGGAGAGCCTGGGTGGGGTCCTGCTGCAGGCGGTGGCTGACTCCTGCTAAAGAGCCTCCTCTGGGGTAGTGAACTGGTGGTGGGTTCTTTCTGGAAGGTAAGGAACAGTTCTAGTCCCAGCAAGGAGGCGGCGCTGAAGGAAGTGGGGCTCTGCCTTTTAGATGATGCCATAAGGGTGCTTACCTCAGGGAACAAAAACCTAAGAATTTGTAATCCAGACATTTTCCTACCTTTGGGAGGATGGGAGACTCCACATTCTCTTTCCTAGGCTATTTCAGGCCAAGCTGAAATGTGAAGGCTGTGCCGATACCATAGCTAGAACCATACAATGCTTTCATGTAAGGCTTCCTCAGGTTCAGGGCCGTGGCCAGGAGTCTGCCTTTCTGACAAGCCCCCTTCCCCTCCCCAGCAGCCCCAAGTGATTTGGATACCAGGGGGCAAATCTCCATCTTGAGAAACAAGCTTCAAGTACAAGTGAGGTCTCGGTACATGGGCACTCACCCTTCGTTTCACGGGATACGGCTATCCTGCCAGTGACAGTCTCAGCCACCTTTGAGGAGGCCCAGTCAGAGCTGTGACCTGCCTGACTGGCTGGGAGGGCCGTAGGAACAAGAACTTCACTGCCCTTTAGAGGCCCAGTGTCATAGGGCCATGAGATGGCCACGCCGGGATCTGCTGCTGAAGGAACGGTCCTCGCAGGACCTGGCCCTGCAGGAGCCATTCAGAGACAGAATAAAGTTTGTGCCTGAGATTCTACCTATTGCAGCCCTCCTCTCGGAAAAACATTTTCCCTTGGGGCTTTTGTAACTAATATATTTTAAAAATACATTTTGATTTTGAATGATCACTGATGTGTGATTAGAAGCTCTGTGATCGGCACACAGGAGAATCTTGTCTCCTGAAACTGTAACCTTAATTACTTGTTCTCAGAATTGCAGTTTATTGCACTTTCACTTTTTGAGGGATTGCTTTTAACTTCAGGCAGTTTTGGCCCATTGTCATTAAAATGCACAGTTACAGTTCAACAACAATAAGAGCTCCCCTTTTAAATATCACTGGAGATTTCTAGTCAAAAATCCATTTGTTTCTGCCACTGCACTTTTTGTTTTGTTTTGCTTTTGGTCATTCCAGTAATGTTACCAAGCTGCAGCACGGGCAAGAGCTCGGGCGGGGAGAGGATCACGAACGATGAACATCAACTCGAATTTTTGCCAAGTGGAGCAGTTGGAACTGTTCAGTCTTGAACAATGTCTTCACTTTCTCAGCCTGGCCTTGGGAATTGGAGCCAAGGTTAATGGTGGTGTGTGTGTGTGGTGTGTGGTTGTGTGTGTGTGTATGTGGTATGTGTGTGGGTGTGTGATGCGTGTGTGTGTGTGGGGGGCATTCTGGTGATGGGACATACAGTAAGTCAGTTTCTCTAAAGTGGTACAGGAACCGGTGGAAGTGTCCTGACCTCATCCTGCCAGCTGGGAGGGGCTGGGCAGGGCTGGTAATGGGTGGTGAGCATGTTAGATGGTGCTTAGGGCTTTTTTCCTGCATGGTTAACAGGTCCTGAAAGTGCAAGGCAGCCTTGTCAGGGAAAATGCAGGCCAGCTAGAAGGTCAGTAATCCCGGGCCCCCTAGGCCAGATGCCCAGTGATGTGACATCCAGCCTTGTACCAGCAGAAGCCCGCCACCCTGATACCTTTTCCTTGGCCCTCGCAGGCCATCTGCACGGGGTTCCTTCAGTCTCTAGTGTGGTTTAAAAGTGATCTGGGAGGACAAGGGATTCCCAGTACCCCACACTGATCCAGGAGGCTGTGCAGACCTGCCCATGCCCAGGGATGAATGAAGAGAAGCTTTTGTTTGGGGCTTGCTGGCAATTCATTTGGATGGGAAGGGGGAGGGAAAATTGGCTACACATCTTTCCAGCACCTCCCCCTACTGCCGCCATCCATCACCTCCAGGGCTCAGCTTGGACGCTGCTTAGACTCACCACTGCTTAGGTTATGGCCACCTCCCCAAGAGATCTTGCACAGGGGTGCTCTCCCTGAGCAGGCACAACTCTCCTGGTTCCCCAAAGGCCCCAGGACAGGAGGAGTCCTGGCAATGTCAGTGTGGCAGGATGCTGGTGAATGCCTGCCTGGATGGGGCACACAGGTGCTCAGCCAAGACCAGACGGGTTGGTGCTACAGAGAAGATCGCGACGCTCTCTGGTTTTGACTTCCCAAGTCAGGCAGATCCTGTGGGTCTCTGGCAGCGAAGTGGGGCCCCAGTAGGTTCCCACACACGTGTCTGGCCCGAGGCACTGAGGTGAGGGTGCGCTTGCTTTACTGGCCATTGTAGGTTAAGAGAGCTGGCCATCCTGCCCACCACGGAAACTTTTGCGTTCTGAGAGGAGCTTGAAGATTTGCTGCTGCGAGAGTGGCTTGGCTGCGCTCACTTAAAATTCCAGTCTTGCTCCCGAGGGCTTTGGCCTCCATCTTCACCTTTAACAACCGAGGGCTGGTAGCGGCGGCTCCTTCCCTCTCCGCGACAGGTGTCGCTTCTGAGCGGGAGTTTTGGGCACAGAGAATGTAGACCCGGAGCACCCCCAGGCGTCTGAGCCCAACCTGGAGGGGCGTTTTGGCAGCGGGCACGGGGATGGCGGGAGCGGGGTGCGATGGGGTCAGGGAGGAACCAGCCTGCACGGCTTTTCGGGAGGAATCAGACCCCCTCTCTCTCCAGAGCAGCGCTTCCCCAAGTGCGGAACACATTTTTGTTCCAATCCTCTTTCGGAAGGGGCGTGTAGAGGCCGGGGCTGTGTGCGGAGAGGCGAGGATCCCGCTGCGTGTGAGCAAAATGCGGGCGTTCTCTGCGCTCCGCCCCGGGGACCCTGCCCTCCGCGCCCTTGGGGAGCCCGGGGCCGAACGCCTTCCCGGGTGGGAGAGGCAGCGGGCCCTGCCCGGGGTGCTCGCGGGCGGCTTTTCCCAGCCTCCCACTGGGCCCAGTTCGCCTGAGGCCCAGCTGCCCGCCCGGCCGTCGGGTCCCCGGGCGCGAGGGCGCCTCGACGGCTCCCCCTGCCGGAGCGCCCTGCCCCCCACCCTGCACCCGGCGGCTCAGGACTAGTCTCCCAACTTGTTCTCTGCTGTTAACTAGTCGCGCTGCCGGAACGATGGGATGGGGTTGCCACAGCAACCAGACTGGACGTCACAATCCGGGCATGTGTGCCGCCCCCCCGCTGTGCAGCCGTGCCGCCGGCGCTGCCGCCGCCACCCTCGGCAGGCTGCGGACTCCTACTGCGGGGCGCGGTGGGCGGAGCGGCCCCGGCTTTGCGGGAGCAGAGTGAAAACAGCCTAGAGGAAGGGGGTCGGGACAGGGGGTGGATTTGGGGGGGTGGGGGGCAGGCGGCCGCCATCTTCTCGCCGAGGCCGCCTCGCCCGCCGCGCGCACTAGTCCGGCAGCTCACGGGTTAAGGCTGGCACCGCGCCCGGCGGGAGGGGGGGCGCCCACCTCCCCTCCCCCCCGCGCCGGGCATGCGGGGCCCACTGGGCACCGAGGAGGAGCTGCCGCGGCTGTTTGCGGACGAGATGGAGAACGAGGACGAGATGTCAGGTGAGCTGGGTGCCGGCTGCGCCCGGGCCCGGGCGCCTTGGGGCCAGGGGACCGGTGGGGCCTGGGGGCCGGACCGCGCCGGCGTTGCTGGCGGCGCGCGGGAGGGGGCTGCTGTGCTGCGGGCTGCTCTCCCGCCCTGCTGGCGCCGCGCGGCCAAGGGCGCGGGGCTGGTGGAGCCCAGGGGCGCGGCGCGTGGGTGGCCAAGGGCGGGGTACAATTGGGGCCACTCGGGCCTCGCGAGCAGAGGACCACCGGTGGGGGGTGGGCTGCGCTGGGTGCCCCAGACGGGAAGGGGGTGCGGCGCCGCTGGGGTCAGCCTGCGTGCCCTTGAAGGGGGCGGGAATCAAGCTCGGCTCCAGGCGCCGGACACCCCGAGCTTTCACCCCGCACCTCGCGCCTCTTGCCTCCCGGGAGCTCGCGGGCCCTGGGCCCCGGCCCAACTCGGCCCCAGTGCGGGCTGGGTGGGGCCTGGAGCGGGGCTCCAAAGGCCATGCTTGGGGACCTGGCAAATGCCCTGGCTAGGTCGCTTCCTTTAGTGCCAACCAGGGCTCCGGCCTGGGGCTCGCCGGTTCCCCGGCCGCTGGGTGCTGTGACCGCTTCTCCTAAGCACTTTGCGGGCCGCGGGCGTCGTCCTGGGGCGCCTTGCCGCCGCCGTCTCCAGACCTCGATCTCTGGGGCAGTGGCGTTCCAGCCCACTCTGCTATGGCTAAGGGCCTGACGCCCTGGCCACCGCCCCTGCCCTTGCCGTCCCTCTCAGAATTCAGCATAAGCAGGGCTTGTGCGTCAGGGTAACCTTGCAGGATCATTCTTTAGTTAACTGCTCACCGTTTGTTTGGGACGGTTCCCCTCCTGGCACAGCTGGGCAGGGCCTCACTCTGTCAACCAGCCTCCCTCCCTCCCTTCTGGGGGACTGTTACTTCTTAGCGTCCTGCACCAAGTCTCTGGCCCCTGCTGGGCTCCCAAGAGACTTGTGGGAGGTCCAGGGGCCCTCCCTGGCCCAGCAGTGTGCTGTCTGCCCCAGGAGTGCCTTTCCCTGGGGGGAAGGGTATTCCACAAATTGGCACCCCAACTCCTATGTGTAGGAGGTGAGAGGAGGGGACCCAGCAGGCAGCAGCTGCCCGGCTGTTCTGTGTCTTCCTACTGAGGGGATTCCCACCAGGTGGCCATGCCACCCCCTCCCCACTTGTTTGCTTGCTTTGGCACTGTGGCTGGGGTCTCTCCAGGAGCCTGGCCTCACCCCACCCTTCAGACAGTCTGGCCAACTTTGCAAAGTGCCTGCTGGGGTGAGAGCAGTGGGGCGAGGTGGCCCACATGGGCGGGGTCACTTGGACAATAGTTGGACTGTTACATCTGGGTCCAGGGAACTAGACCCATTTTCTGGAAGGGAACACAGAGGCCCAGCACAGGTGTGGAAACCATGGCTGTTTTCTACCCAGGAGGCTGGCTCATTGGTGAGCCGTTCACAGGCTTCCTCAGTAAGTGGTTCTTGGTGGTGCTCTGGGCGTGGCCCCTTTGTGGCACTGATAGGGGCAGTGGACAGCTGGACATGCATTAATAGGTTCATTTCCAGGACTTCACCACCCCTCTGATGGTGTCCCCTGTCTCTCACTGCCGAATCCTCCGCCATTCCTTGGTTGTGTCAGGGTGTGGAGCATGGGGGGTGGGGTGGGGAGGAGCCCCGGGAAGTGCCCTCAGGCTGGTGGGCACCCAACTCACTCTGGGCTCACTCAGTCACCTGCCCACCACTTACCCTCCCTCTGCCTCCTCCTTGCATCCATTGCTCCAGGGGAGGGGTGGGGGTGGTCCCCAGAGCCTCTAGGAGCTCCCCCAAAGCCCTACAGCGGAGCGGTCCTGCTTTGGCCCTGGTGGCCTGGGGACTGCAGCCCCTCCTTCAGCAAGACCATATGCTCTACCTCTGGAGCATGTCCTGAGCCTCCCCAAGCTCCCAGCTCCTCTCCGTGTCCCCAGTTCAAGCCACTGTCCCCTCCCGCTGGTCCACTCCAGAGCTTCCTACCCAGTCCTCACTGACCACCTGCCAGGGTGACACCATCAGAGCCCACTCCCCACAGCTTGGATCGCTTGTGAAGCCCCTATTCTGTTCCACCCCCACACTCCCCCTGTTCACATTCTGCAGTCTCATTGGCCTCGCTGCTTCTGGAGCCCCCCTAAATTCCACCCTGCCCTTGAACCCTGGCCGTGACCTCTGCCTGACCTGCTCTTTCCTCTGCCTCCATCCTGTCATTTAGGTCCAGCTCAGTGTCACCACTGGGAGGCCCTCCTTGACCTCTGGGCTCAAGTGAGGCCTCACCCCTGTTGCACTCAGACCCATTTTCATGCTTTAATTTCTTGGCAGCACTTTCTACTCCCTGAAAGACCGTCACCAGCTTACTTCTGTGTCAGTGGGCTCCCTCTGGAGTGTGACTCCCTTGGTCACCAGCCGTGCCCAGCACCTGGCACTGTGGGTGCTCAAGAGATGATTGTGGTCTCAGTGTTTGAGGATTGGGAGTCCCTAGGTCACCCCTGGCTCCCGGACGCAGTGACAGCCTCAGCCCAGGCCTTGGTCTCTCCTGAGGTGACCTCAGCGGACCCTCTAGCCCTCCATTACAGCCGTTCTGCAGCCCTTAGCCTGAGCCCGTGTCCGTGGCCCGCGTGGACCTAGAGCCAGCGGGTTCTAAAACACCACAGTTTGTGGCTGGAGCAGTTAGTGTGTTGGGCGCTGGCGTGATTTTTGGATCTGTAGCAGTTGGACTTGTTACTTGCCAACTTCACTTTCTTTTCACTCTGCCCGTCTCCCACCTCCCCCTCAGCACTGTTCTTGCTTCCCACGCAGGACTTTGCCCGACCAGCTCTCTGGTGTAGAGGCAGGTGGGTGAGCCTGCTTCCAGGAGGAGGGCAGGGTCGATACCTGCCTTCGGCTCATGGACTGGCCGCTGCCAAATTTTCCTGGGGGTTCGGAAGGGTAGGCCCGTGAGCGCTTGGGTCAGATGGGTCCTGGCGGTTTTGCTTGGTAGCTGCCTGACCTGGGAAGCCCCCCCAGCGCCTCGGGTTCAGTGTCCCCACTTGCGAAATGGGGCTATAGCACCAGCTACGTCACAGAGGGTTATTATGAGGACAGGCGAGACGGAGGATATGGAACATTTAGGTCACAGTGCCCAGCACATAATAGGTGCCCAAGAAACTGTGACTGTTACAATTAGCACCATCCAAGGGGGGTAGTTTGCTTGCCTTCCCCAAGGAAATGCTTCCGAGACTTACACCCTCGTCCAGTAAGCTGGGGGACTTGGGAGACTGGCCTGGAGAAGGGCTGGGACTGTGAGACCCGTGGTGGGGCGGGAGGGAGGGAGGGTGGGGCGGGAGGGAGGGCAGGAGGGAGGGTGGGGCGCGGCACCTGGCCTTTTCCTCAGAAGTTCCCTGCCTGGTTTACCAGCCCTTCCTCACTCACACACAGCCAAGGGTGGGTTTCCCAGAACTGGTGAGTCCAGCCTCTCCCCTGGCCGGGCAGTGTGACCACGTTGGCCTCAGAGACCCCTGATGGCCTGTGCCCCCCACACGCAGAGGACTGGCCCCAGCCACATGAGCATCTTACTCTTCCTTGAGCTGAGGAAGGAGTGATAGACATGATTCCCAAGGCCCATGCCTTCTTAGCTCGCCCCTCCTTCCTGTTGGGGAAGCTGGGTTTGAGGGGCTCTCAGGGAGCCTGATCGTATTTAATACTCTGCTGGGAGGAGAGGGGCAAAGTGACCAGCACAGTTTGCCCAGTGGCTTGGCCTGGGGGAGAGTCACCTCACTTTACATTGATCAGAGACTAAGATCCGTCTATCATTTCATCAGTTGATTCCATCATTGACCCACTTATTAATCCACCCACCCACATATCCACCCTCCCACCAAACATCTACCCATCCAACCATAAACCCAACCAACCATCCTCTCACCACCCAGCAGCCATCCATCCAACCCATTCACCATTCATCTGTCCATCCGTCCATCCACCCACCCATTATCCATTATACATCCATCCATCCATCCATCCATCCATCCATCCATCCATCCATACGTCCATCCACCCACCCACCCAACATAGATTTCTGGAGCATCTTCTCTGAGCCAGGTACTAAACACCGTGTGTGGCGGATAACTTTCTGGGGCTTTTGCAGGTAACTTTTGAGACTTTCTGCTTTATCTTTTTTCCTCTGTCCTTATTTACCTCTCTCTGTCTCTTTCTTTCACTCCGTCCCAATATGTCTCATAATCTGCCTGCCTGTTTTCCCCAAGGCCTTGCCTCTGCTTCTCTCTTTCTGGCTGTCCCTCTGTTTCCCTTTTTTGTCCCTGCCTCTCCCTGGCCCTCCTAGTGTGTCACCATCTCCTCACTTCTTGCCTCTCGTTCCTCCTCCTCCTCCCTACCAGTTCTCTGGGTTTGAATGGGGGCCTCTCCTTGCCTGACCTGGGTCCCCATCTTTCCCCAGCTTCACTCCCCACCCAGTCCCTTAGGGTAAAAGCCACACCTCTTCTACCTCCCTTCTCCTGCCGCCCGCCTGCCCTGAGTGCTCAGGGCTGATGCTTTCTTTGATGAGACGCCAATGAGGTGATGTCTGGGTTTTGTTAAATGTCATAAATTCATTATTAATTCTCTCTTGGGTGGGAGTACTGCCCCCCATTTTCAGCAGGGCACCTGTGATGTGGGGGGGCACTCCAAGGTCTGGTGGGAACCTTAGTCTTGGCACCCCCTCCTTGGCCAGCCTTAGGGTGGCCCTGAGAACTCCTGGCCCAGCAGTGCCTGAACCAGAGACCCTCACCTTCTGCCACTGAGCCCTTCTTATCTTCTGCCACCGACCCCTTTGCTACCTGCCATCCGCATCCTCTTGGGGCCTCCCTAGACTCTGCCTGCCATTACCAAGCATCTACTGGGCGTCATGTTGGTACTTTTCACTCCCAGATTCAAGAGCTCCATTACCTGTGAGAAAGGCAGTATCAGGCCCATCTTAAGGATGAAGTGGGCTCGGGGGAGTGACCATGCTGGGGAGGGTTGTGGGCTGAAGCCTGCGCCCCCCCAGCCACCCAGTGGTCTTGTGCTTGGTGCTGGGCTCGGGTGGGGAATGGAAGAAGCCCCTCTCCCCAGTCCCAGAGAGAGGGGAGAGAAGATGGTGGACACTGAACTGCGTCCCCATCGCTGGCAGGTTTGCTGGTCTCTCTGGCCCCGGGCTCAAATCCTTTGACCACTCCAAATTAGATGACCTAACTTTTCTCTCCACAACCGTGTTTGTCTTTTACTCTGATGACTTTGTGTTTTCAAAGCTCCCTGGGGGGCTGCATTCTTGCCCAAGGCCCTATGGGCTGGGCTCTGCTGCTGCCCCTCCCAGAGGAGCGAGGAGGAGCTGGGCAGAGCATAACCTATGGGGTAAGCATGGGGACGCATGGTGGACGAGCCCTGATGTCCCTGAGGGACCCCGTATGACCTCGCAGACCAGGGGCTGGCCTGAGTCACCTCAGGGTTCCCAGGGCACGGCCCTGAGCTTGGCACGTAGGCCATGCTGTTTAAGTTTAAATACTGCAGTAAATGTGGGGAAAGTCTGAATTCTGGGAGAGTCCTATGCCCAGAGGGAGGGGCAGCAGCGGGGACCACTTGTGCTGGAAGCCACCTGCCTAAGGTCCATCCTGGCTCTACCACCCGCCAGCTGTGAAACTGAGATGTGGGCAAGTGAGGAGATCCTCCGAGCCTCAGTTTCCTCATCTGTACCTGGGATAACAGTAGTACTACCTCCCAGGTCGCTGTATGACTTCACATAAATCCACATACGCTACCTGCTTTGCACATTGCAAGTAGTACATAGGAACTTCCACTGTTATAATGTGTTACCCTGAGAAGGGCCCACCCAGCTCGCCTGGGCTGCAGCCTGCAGGACTTAGGGTGCCCTGGGCTGCAGCCTGTGCAGGGAGGTGGCAAGGGGCTGGGGGTGAATTTAGGAAAACATAGTACCTCTCTTTGCCCCTGCAAACGCTGTCCCCACTGGTCCCCCTGCCTGTCTCCCCCTTCCATTTGCCTCCGCCGCAGGCCTGCTCTGACCTGGGGGCCCAGCAGGTAGCAGAGATAACAAGGCTAATGGGTCCTAATTATAGCTTGTCTTAGATCGATGGAGCCTTGACTGGACGGGCAGGCTGGTGTGGCAGGGCAGGCTACCAGCTGGCCAGAGGGCTGCAGGGCAGCCAGGAGGGGCCAGGACCTGGCAGGGCAAGGAGTCCTGAGGACCCTTCTTCCTGGGACACTCACCCCAGGGTGGGCAGGTCCCCCCTTACCACTGGCTGTGTGCTCTGAGGAAGGGGGCACAGGGCCAGAGCTCAGGAGGGGTGATGGGCCTGGGAAGGGTTGCTCGGATGTGACTCCCCAGGTCTGGTTTTCAAAGGCTCAGGGCCCAGTGCTGAAGAGGGGGAGAGGCTGAGTGGGAATCAAGAGTGTGGGGGGGCCGTGTCACAGAAAGTCAGCCCTGGGGTGTCCTCAGGACCACCAGAAGCGGAGGGAAGAGAAAGCGCCTTTCAGTTGGGGGTGGGCAGGTGGGGTCCCCGTCCTTGTGTGCCAGCCCTGGGAACGTTCCTGGAGGAGGGGTTTCATCAGGCAGATGGTTCTGGGCCTGAGGTCTTCAGGAATGGAGGGCGGGGTCTGCTTGTGGGCAGAGGGTTTGGGGCCTTATCCTCTGAGGCTCTTCTGGGTGTGGATTAGGGTTAGAGCATTCCCCCCTCCTCCCAGGCAGGGTGGGCACAGCTCAGGCAGGTGACAGGCGTACTTCTAGAACCTCCTGCAGCCACCTGTGCATCTCTCTGTGTGTTCTGCTGGTCACCGAGTGACCGTGTGCTGGCCTGACCTTCCCAGTCTGGGGACTGCCCTGCAGAGGGGGACAGGTTCATGGGCAGGAGGCAGGAGGTAGGATGGTGAGGCCCCCTCGCGATTGCATCAGCCCAAGCCTGTTACATAACTGGTGCTGGGCATTCCCCGGGCACGGGCGCGGGGGCGGTCTTCCTGCAGCAGAGGAGGAGGGGGGGGGCCTGGGGGTTTGGGCAGGTGTGGACGGGCATCCGATCCCCAGCCTGGCTCCCCACCACCCCCATCACTGCCCCCCAGCCCCTCCACTCCAGGACAACTCTGGGGGTCCATGGGCACGTTTTCAACTGCCCCCCCAAATTCCTGCCCCTCCCATGTCAGGGTTCAGGGGCACAGGACAGGGTCATCTGTGCAGCCTCAGCCTGGCTTCACTTAGGTGAGGTCTGTCCACATCAACCCAGCCTTGGGCCCATCCTTACTGCCCGCCCCTGTGTGCCATAGCTCTAGCCAAGGCCCCAGCAGCTGTGCCTTCCACGTGGTCCTGACCTTAGCAGTGCCCCGCTCTGCTGGTCAGAACCACCGAGCGGGCCCCCAGGGACGGCCAGCACTCAGTCCTCTCTCAGGCAACTGTCCCCTGGGCAGATGCCCGTCCTACCTGGAGTCAGCTTCTCTCCAAGTCTATCTGCCTAGCAGGATGGGGAGTGGGCTCTTGGGGGGCTGCACAAGACAGGGAGGGCACTTGCTCCCTGGGAGGGGAGGCCACAGGCTCCTGGCCACCCTGGAGGGTTCCCCAGTGCAGAGGAGTGTCCAGACAGTGGTGTAGCCCCACCTTCCCCTGGTAGGGGGTGGTATGTGTGGGGACTGGCCCTATGGGGACTTGGGTGTGGGAGGGGCATCCACGGGGCCACCAGATCACCAGCGCTTTCTAGCTGTACTCAGAGTGTGGCAATGGGAGCCATGAGACCCAGGGTGGGACTGAGGGAAGGGCAGGGGGTCCCAGACAGGTGGGGAGTGACCTGTGGGGAGACCAGGGGGCTGGATGTTGGTGTGCCTTGGGTGTGCACACTTGTGTCCCAGCATCTGTGGTGTGTGGGTCTGACACATTCAACAACCACTGTGGTAAAAGGCTTCCTGGGTGGGAGTGGGTGCCCTGTCTCTTTAAACTTGATTCACTGGGACGCCCTGCTCTCTTCCTAGATAAAGTCTCCTGATGGCCCTGGGACTTCTCACCCTTCTCAGGGTCTGGGGCGGGGGTAGCCCCACAGTGGGGGGGAATAACTCCCCATTATGTCCACGCAAAACCTGGTTGGCTCTCCTCTTTTCCCTCTGGGCACATGTAGGGAAGTGAGGGGGGTGGGGTGGGACAAGCTGGCTGTCACACTATGGGAGATGGGGGTGGCTGGCTTGGAGCGCCAGCTCTCTCATGGGCCCCTTTTGGGGACTCTTTGGAGGTTCAGCTGTTCCTTCCGGAAGCTTCCTTTGCCCTTGAGGACGGATGTAACTCCACTCTGGGTGGTTTGTTGTTTCAGCGTCTCCTTTGTCTTCTTGCTGTGTTTGCCCCCAAGAGGACCCACCCTACTCTCCCCTCTGACCCACATGTGGTCCCCAGTAACGTAGGGCTCTCTTCCCATTCTCATCCTGATTTCTTGAGCACTTGCTCCCTGGGTGGGAAGGCCACAGGCCCATGGCCACCCTGGAGGGGACCCCAAGGAAGGGGCCACATGTGAGGCCCCCTCCCCTTTGTGGGGTGGCAAGATGCTGACAGCCAGCTGCTTCTTCCGTGACATGCCACCTCACACACCTGCTCTGCTCCCCTCTCGGCATTTGAAACTCAGGAAGGAGTGAGGAGGTTCAGGAATGGTGGGCAGCGTTTCTGTGGCATTTCACATCTTCCTGGGTGCCCAGCTGGAGTGTTTGTCATCCTGTGCCTGTGCCTCTGGGTGTGTGACTGGGGCTGCGTGTGTGTGTGTGTGTGTGTGTGTGTGGAAGGTGTGTGTGTTCCTGTGTGAGTGTGACGGGTGTGTGTACCTGTGTGGATGTAACGTGTGTGTTTACCTGTTTAGGTGTGACTGGGGGTGTGTGTGTACCTGTGTGGGTGTGACTGGGTGTGTATGTGCCTGTGTGGGTGTGGCTGGTGTGTGTATACCTGTGTGGGTGTGACTGGGGGTGTGTGTGTACCTGTGTGGGTGTGACTGGGTGTGTGTGCCTGTGTGGGTGTGGCTGAGTGTGTATGTGCCTGTGTGGGTGTGACTGGGTGTGTGTGTACCTGTGTGGGTGTGACTGGGGTATGTGTGTGCCTGTGTGGGTGTGGCTGGGTGTGTGTGCCTGTGTGGGTGTGGCTGAGTGTGTATGTGCCTGTGTGGGTGTGACTGGGTGTGTGTGTACCTGTGTGGGTGTGACTGGGGTATGTGTGTGCCTGTGTGGGTGTGGCTGGGTGTGTGTGCCTGTGTGGGTGTGGCTGGTGTGTGTGCCTGTGTGGGTGTGGCTGGGTGTGTGTGCCTGTGTGGGTGTGGCTGGGTGTGTGTGCGTGTGTGGGTGTGGCTGAGTGTGTATGTGCCTGTGTGGGTGTGACTGGGTGTCTGTGCCTGTGTGGGTGTGACTGGGTGTGTGTGCGTGTGTGGGTGTGGCTGAGTGTGTATGTGCCTGTGTGGGTGTGACTGGGTGTGTGTGCCTGTGTGGGTGTGACTGGGTGTGTGTGTGTATGTGGGTGTGGCTGAGTGTGTATGTGCCTGTGTAGGTGTGACTGGGTGTATGTGCCTGTGTGGCTGCATGTACAGGATGGAGCGGGAGAGGCTGTGTGGTCTTTGATTCCCCATTAAGGGGGTCCTGGCATCCTTTTTGTTGGTCTCTCCTCCAAATCCCCAGTCACTTACTGTTCAGCTCCCTGCGGTTCTGAGGTGTGTGACCTGTGTGCCCTTGTCATCATGCATTCATGAGTTTCCTCCCGGCCACACCGTGGGCTCTGGAGGGCAGAGATGGGTCTGGGCCCTTCCTGGGCTAGCTGGCGATGGCTTTGTGATCCCATGGGGCTGTCATCTTCTGGGGGAGCCATGTCAACAAGGCCTCCTAATAGTCTCTCACTTTGGCTGAGCACGTTTCCTGAGCACTGTCCTACCAGGGTGGGTGGTAGTAACACCCCATTTTACAGATGAGGAAAGGAGAGGTCCAGAGGTGAGGGATGAGACACAGCCCACCGGAGCTGGGATTCCGCTCACTGAGTCTATGGGTTGGCTTTGAGGGGTTGGGAGGAGGCTGGGCAGGGGAACCATCCAGAGTGAAAAGGAGTGGTGGGAGGGCTGGGGATTAAAAGTGGGGGCAGGAAAGGTGAGGGCGGGGGTGGGGAGGCAGGATGGCTGACCTGGCAGGGTTGGATGGCAGAGGAACTGGCTGTCCCAGCAGCCCCGTCTCTCACTCTGCGTCTCTGGGAGGGGGTCTCCCCTGGGGGACGTGGCAGAGTAACCACTTCCCCTTCTGATTCCTCCAGAAGAAGAAGATGGTGGCCTTGAAGGCTTCGATGACTTTTTCCCTGAGGAGCCCGTGAGCCTTCCCAAGAAGAAGAAATCCAAGAAGCTCAAGGAGAACAGGTCCAAAGGGAAGCGGAAGAAGAAAGAGGTGTGTGGGGCTGGGGCGGGGCCTCGCCGAGTGCTCCCGGGGCCTGCAGAGCAAGACCTGGCCTCCGGGTCCCTCCAGGGTGGGGGTCCTGAGACCCGAGTGAGTGAGAACCACGGTGCTGAGCTGTGTGTACAAACACCCTTCCAAGATGGGTCTCAAGTGTCCTGTTTCCTTGAGCAGAATGTTTAAGGGTCATTTGTCCTTCTATCAGTCGTGGCTGTCGTGAACCATGACAACTGGGGTCCCCAGCGTACCCCTTCACTGGAGGACCCATGTTCCTGCTGGCACTGTGTCCACCGTCTCCTGTCCACTCCTGTCCCCTCTTTGGCAGGCCTGTGTCTCTCTGGTTTGCTGCTTCCAATCTGTTGTGAGTTGGAATTCTGATGAAAACGATAAAAGTGGGAGAAAACAGGTCCCAGTGGGGGATGGGTCACTTCCAATGGATAACGGGCGTGAGCTCTGTGGCCTCACTTCCAGAATGCTCCCAGGCAGACTCACTGTATTCTCCAATCAACCTTGGGAGTCGGTGGGGCGGGATGATGAGCACACCGGGCAGGTGGGTAAACTGAGGCTGACATGCAATTGGAGGGGGCGGGACAATAGTAGGATAACGTGACGGCCCCCACCTTCTCACCACACACTAGCTGTCCAGGCGGCCCTGTGGGGAGGTGGTGGTGTGCACCCCGCTTTCCAGATGAGGCAGTGGAGGCTCAGAGATGGACTTGCCCAGAGTCACACAGTGACGCAGCCGAGATCTGGACCCTGACGCTGTCTGCCATGTCCAGCTGCCCCCTCAGGCCTGGTCCTCCCCCAGCCAGCCTGCCTGAGGGCACATGCTCTCTGTTCGCCAACCTTTTCACCTCCCTTGTCCAGACAGGGACACAACTGGCCTAGGCTTGCAGGGAGGAGACCCAGGGGACGTGCGGTGGCCTGCGGTGGCCCTGAGCCCCGGGCCTCCTAAATGGCTAAGGCGAGGAGGGGGCTGCACCTCCCTGGCTAAGGGCACAGGTATTCAGGATGGGGCTGCTGGGGTGACTCAAGGCCAGGGGGGCTTCTCGCTTGTCCCCTGAGTGAGATGGGGTCTCTGGAAGGCTTTGCGCAGAGGAGACCTCTGCGGGCAGAGGGCCCAGGAAGGCAGTCAGGCAAGAATCTGTCTGTGAAGCCACTGCCTGTACCTGTCTGAACCTCATTTCTGTCTGCAGTAAGGGGGCCATCTCCTGTCCATCTCTCCTGCTTGTTTCTAGGGGGGCGGGATCAGATGTGGACGAACAGAGAGCTTTCATGTGAGAGGTGCCATGGTGGCAGTGGGGTGAGGCATTGGGGACATCAGGGTATCAGCCGGGACGTGCCTGGAGGGCAGGGCCTGCCCTATATTGTGTTCCCGTCCCCGTGGTGGTGAGGGCCCAGGGCCCAGAGGTGTCAGCCCCTGCTTCTCTGGCAGGCTGGGACCAACCCAGTGCATCCTGCCTCTGTGCTCTCTGATGAGGGTGGGGGTCAGCACTCCTCACCTGTCCATGGGCTGGGGATGGGTCTCTGAATTCCCAGCTCACTGCCCCCCACCCCCCACTGACACCAGACCCTGGCCCTGCAGGTCTGTCCTTGTGGGCAGAGGATGGATGGCTCAGGGCTGGCAGTGTCCTGGGATACAGGGAATGGCATCCTGGTTGAGGCTGTGAAATGTTCTGCTGCCACTAGTGCCCTCACCCCCCCCAGCTCCGAGGCTCTGAGGATGTTGGCATGGAGGTGGAGTCTAGTGTCCTGGGGCTTAGCGGCTGAGGTGGGGGGCTTCCTGCGTCCATCTCTCCACCTCTCCGCCGTTTTCTCTTCCCCAGCTTCTTTCACGGGAACTGGGCTGGAGGTTAGATTAGGACATGCCATGCCATCTCCTCCTTGAGGCGGGTCTCCCCAGTTCCCAAATGAAGGACCAGCAGAGTGTGTGGGCCTGTGCGTACACCCTCTTCATCTCCCTGCCCCCAGGGCACAGGGGAGAGTAGGATCCTCTCCACTGCCCTGGCCAGGAAGAGGGCTGGAGATGGGCAGTGTCTGGACAGTGGTGGGCTGGCGCCTGGGGTGAAGGGAGTTTGGCAGTGGGGGTGTGGGGGTGGGGGGCCGATGCTCGCCTCCCCCATTCCCAGCGCCATGGTCTCCCAGGTCTCCTCCCTCCCTTCTGCCTCTGGACCAACTGAACACACGTTTACTTTCGTTTTTGCCTCTGGGCCTTCTCTCTGGCTGTTGTCTGTCTCTGCGTCTCCTTCACTGCATTGGCCTGAGCTGGGCTTCTCTGCTTATCCATCTCTTGCCATCTCCTGCTTCCCTGGCCCTCTGTCTCACTTCTTTCCATTTCTTCTTCCTCCCCCTCATTTCCCTCCCTCCTTCCTTCCCTCCCTCTCCTTCTCTTCCATTCTCCTCACTCCCTCCCCTCACTTCCTCACCCTCTTTCCTTCCTCTCTCTACTGAGATGCAGTATGGGGTTCTTCAAGGGGGTGGAGCCTGCAGATGACCGACAGGCCCCCAAGGTGACTCCTGGATCATCGCAGCCCCCTCTGCATTTCTGAGAGCCTGGCTTAGCCAGCCGTCAGCTCTTAGAGGGTCTGGAGCGAGCTGCAGCCAGAGGGCAGGATCCTGGCCACCATGCCCTGCCCGGCCCGCTGCAGAGGGCTGGGGGTCATCAGGTGTGGAGAGGGGAGTTTCAGCCCTTTGCTTCTCTCCAGCTCCACCCAGGTGGCCCCAGGACAAGGCACTGGGTGGAGGCAGCAGGGGGCCTAGGCAGTGGGACCCATACAGCAGTTTGTTTTTTTTGTTTTGGTTTGGTTTTTTGGGGTGGGGAAGAGGACAGGCAGCAAGTCACGGATTCCGATTTACATAAAATAACCGGACTCTGACCAGAACCTGAGCATATGTAGATGAAGCTCCTTGTCAGACCCAGCGCAGGAGGGAGAAATGATTTCAACCTGTACTGCAGCGGTTACCATAGCAACCAATTATTCAGTGCTAAATTATAACTGTTTATAACAGTCGTGAATGGGAAGGCTCATATTTCATTCTTTCTTTTTCCCTCTCAATCTTGAAGGACCCCAAATCGAGAATGACCAACTCTCCGATTCCTTCCATTTGAGTTTAAATGCCTCCTTTTTCAAAATGCGATGTGTGCTGAGTGCTGGGCTTGGAGGGAAGGGAGAGGGAGGAGATGGGAGGCCTGGATGGAGAAGCATCTGCAGCTGGGAGGAGGAAGGGCAGGCTGGGACTGCCCACTGGGGTCCCCAAGGCCAGCACTAGTGGCATGCTCTGTCCTCTGGGTCTGGGCCTCAGGGCAGAGACCCCGCGTACCTGCCCCAGCTGCTTGCACGCACAGCCCGGGCGGGGGTGGTGGTTATGGCAGCTCTGCAGATGGATTCTTGTGGGAAATCCAAGGCCACTAAGATTCTCGCCCACCAGGTGCTTTTCCCGTAGTCACACCCAAGGCTGCCACAGCCCAAAGGATCGCCTCAAGGTCAAAGTTCCCTGAGGGTCAGAGCCCACGGTGTAGCTGGGGTGGGGGTTGAGGTGGGTTCAGGTCTTTATTAGGGCATATTGTTTCGTGCCTGTGTCTTCTCCCTTGAGTGTGGCTTGGCTTACACCCACCTCCGTAAGTTGCAAGATACTGAACTACCCTGCTTCTCAGTCATTCCTTCCCTTTTTGCCACTGTATCCCCTCATGTCCCACTGATGGGTCATGCCTCCTCAAATTGTTTTCAGAACCATTGGTTATCTTTCCCTTCATTTCTTCTCAGCAAGGAAAGATTTTCGGGAAAAAAGGAGGCCCAGGTCTAGAAGTGTCCAAACAGCTGGATGCAGAAATGTGCTGTGGATACAGACATGGTACCAGTGGGAAACCAACCTCCAAAGACCTGTTCTGCAGCCTACAGTGTGGGCAGGAGGGCTTGGCTGAGATTGGGGTACAGGTGGGGGTGGGCCCAAGGAGTGTGAGCTTCATTTGGTGGAGGGAGAAGGCAGGGTGCAGAGAGGATCAGGGGACAGATGGGGTTCAGGGTAATTGGGGAATCAGAGCTTTCTCTTGGACTGGGCTTGCCCCGGTGTGGGTGACAGCAGAGAGAATAGTCTCCCCATTCCTGGAAATGAGGGGCTCTGCAGAAGCCCTAGCTCATTTCTCAAGGAGGGTTTTTGCCTTCTTGTTCTCCCACCAAGCCCTGGAGTGGATGCTGGGCCAGCCCTCCTGGCAGTGCCTGTCTTGGGACCTTCTCCCAGACCTGTTCCCCCTGCACTGTGCACACACTAACACAAGGTCTGCTGCAGGTGCCTTTCCCGCCTCCCTTCTCCCATGCAGCTCCCTCTGGTCCCTGCATTTGGGGCCGTGCTGGCTACTCTTGGCCTCTCCTACACTTGGTGAGGCAGTGCCTGCTTCCCCCTCAGGTGTGGCCACAATAGCCCCCTGTCAGCGTCATCTGCACCGTTGTTGTCGCCCAGTTGCAGGCACCATCTATGCAGTTGGCTTCAGCTCAGTCCCGATTTGCAGAAACGAGGGGCGTGAGGCTGGTAGAATCCTCCGGTTTGTCATCCTGGCTCCATCTTTGGCTTCCAAGCAGAGTTGGGGTCATCGTTGTGGGTATTTGGGACGCTCCCATTTGCAAAATGTTTAAGGCCTTCTCCTGCATGATCTCCTTTGTTACTCTTACCACTCTCTGTGGCATCTGATGTAGCAGGTGAGGAAGCTGAGGTCAGGGTGCTGCTGTGACTTGCGTAGTTCCCAGGCTAGCAAGGGTCAGAGCCTGAGGCATTCTGTCCTGCAGCCTCCCCAGGGACCCTCAGAACCCACCATGGACCCTCCTTCCTCATCCCTGCCTGCTTTGTGGGGTCGGTCCCAAGGCAGCTAGGGCCAGTCCTGAGCCCCAACCTCCGTCTGTGCCACAGCCGCTGTCCGTGGTGCTGAAGTTTGTGGTCTCGTCCTCCCATCCTTACCTTGGCTGGGGTGAAGTCTGGGGTAGAGCTGGTCTCTCAGGTCTCTCAAAGGATGGTCTATCCAAGCTGGTGGACCTCTGTACCCTCAGGGGAAATGGGTGTCCTGGTCTGACCCCCGCCTCCCCAAAGGACTAAGGCAGAGCTGGGAGCTGTGGCCACCAGCCCTGGGAGCAGGAGCGCCTGTAAGTCTGTCCTGCTCCCCGCAGGCTGTGGCAGCAGCCAGGATCTGCACCATCCCTGGGGCCCGGCATAGCCAGTCAGTATTCTGGGAAGCACCATGGCTCCAGAAAGGCACAGAGGCCCTTTCATGCCAGCCAGCACTCTGACTCAGTGGCCTAATGGGCATAAAAGGAAGCGGGAACCGGGAGCTGAGCATCCGGGAGTCAGGAAGTGCGGGAGCCTGTGGGTGGGTCCTTTCCCAGTTGGATCTCAGGGCGAGCCTCCCTCCTTACCGTGTGGAGGCAAAGGGCAGAGATCGGGCTGGGGGCCTCCCAAGATTCTCCCGACATCCACTGCCCTCACTGCCCTTGGTGCCCCCCTCCTCCCTTCTCCCACCTGCTCCCTTCCCTTCCTCCTCTTTCTCTCCTCCTCTCTTCTCTTCCCTCCCTTTCTTCTCCCTCCCTCCCTCCTTCCCTTCCCTTCCCTTTCCTTCTCTCTCCCTCCCCTTCCTCCCTCCCCACATTCTCTTTTGCCTCTCCCCCCCATTGCTGTTTCCTGAGCTCATTTTTCATCTCTGGTTCTCTCTCCATCTCTTTCATGCCCCTTTTTGCTCACCTTGAAAACAGTAAACAGCCAGCAGGAAGATGACAAGCCCGCTGGTAACTGGAGTGTCAGCACCCAGCCTCTCTCCCTGCAGACCAGACCTAGCCAGGAGGGGCTGGGAAGGGCCTTACCAGTCCACTAGCATCTTGAAAGGCTGAGAATAAACAGCTTTCTCCAGGGGCAGTGCCTTCTAGTGGGGATGCTCTGGCTGTAACCACCCTTATCTCCATATAAATGGGCCATTTTGTGCCTGTGTAGAAGGGGAAACTAAATCAAGGAAGCCAAGCTTAAAAAAAGCTGCCTAAACGACCTAGTCTTGTGTTGAGATGTAGGGGCCAGGGTGGGGGTGGGCAGGGAAGATGGGCTCCTGCATAGCAGCCTCTGGAGAGCCCACAGGCAGATAAAGCTGGGCTATGCACTTGGAATTATTACAGGTTGCACTTGACACATACAATTCCCTCAGATGCAGACCTAGCAGAGAGCCGGCGGCTCCGTGGTGTTTCCATGCCCTTTGCTTTTTGACTCTCTCTGGGCATCACGTCCTCTGCTTTGAGCTCCTGGGCCCAAGTGCCATCGTACACCACTTGTTAAAATCCCCAAGTCCACAGAAACCTGACTCTGATTGGAGCAGAGCCTGTGCCTCAGCCCAGGGCCGTCCAGCAGGCCGCACTGAGCTGGCCTGGTGGAGAAGCCTAACTGCACAGAGGCCTCCCCGCACATCCTCACTGCAGCGGCAGGTCACTGGGGCAAGACCCCTGACCCTGCTGGCTTGGGGCAACCCCTCGGGGAGGGCTTTGGTGCTGAGCTGTGAGCACCGGGATGCTGAGTGACCCAGAGGTGTGGCTGACTGTGCCAGGAGGCTGTTCTCAGGGCAGTCCTTCTGCCCAAGACTTCAGGCTTTCTTTGGGCCCCTGTTGCCCTCACTGTCCGCCTTTCTCTTCCAGGGGAGCCACGATGAGCTGTCGGAAAATGAAGAGGACTTGGAAGAGAAGTCGGAGAGTGAGGGCAGTGACTACTCCCCTAACAAAAAGAAGAAGAAGAAACTCAAGGACAAGAAGGAGAAAAAAGCCAAGCGAAAAAAGAAGGGTGACGACGAGGATGACGACGACGATGGACGCCTGAAGGTAGCCACGGAGGCCGCTGGAGGGGGACACACCTGCTGGGACAGCCGAGCTTCCTGCTGTCACGTCTCTGCCTTCCTGCCGGGAGCCCTGAGTGAAAGGGCCAGGCCGTCCTTTCCCATGGGCGGCAGTCGGGCCGATGGGTGTGTGTGTGTGTGTGTGTGTGTGTGTGTGTACACGTGGGGGTTGAACATACCTTTGTGTGAACTACTGTAGCCACATTTGAAATAATGACGGACAGCGCTGAGGAGTGTGGGGAGGAAGTCGTGCAGCCTCTTTGATGTGTGATCTGCCATCTTGATCTCGACTGCGCAATGGGGCACGAAACTCTTTCGGAAGAGAGTGATGTCTGAGCTCAAGTTTTGTGTCAGGCACCTCTTGCTTGGAGCAGTTTGGGCAAATACACCAGCAACTCAAGCCTTTGTCAGCAAGAAGCCTGGGCAGCGCCACTTAGAGCAGGAGAGGAACTTTGTTACTGGGCGCGGGGTCTGACACTCTGCTCACAGGAGCACGACCAGGAAAGCTGTAGCGAGGGGCCCAGAGCTCCCCTGGGCAAAGCGTCTTCTCCAAGCTTATGGGGCGTGATGTGAAGAAGCCTCTGAGGCCGCACCATCGGGGCTGCTCAGGGAGGGGGCCTAGGGTAAGGCCTGTGGGTGGCTCTTGGGCAGGGCGCAGAGGACCCGAGTCACCCAGGACTAGCCTGCTCCCTTCCTTCTTCCGCTGGGGCACCCAGGCTCCATTTGGGCTAGGCTGGATGTAAGGGTAAGTGCTCCGTGAATATTAATACAGTGACTGAGGCAGAAATGGTGACTGGCAGCGACTGATGTTAGGAAGTCCCCGTGCTGTCCCAGCACCCAGAGGGATGTCACTAGTAGGCAGTTGTGTTATGCGTCATCTGTGACTGATAATAGCTGAGGGGCTGACAGCGTTGAAAGATGAACTTACGGGAGCGATTCACGGTTATTTTGTAACAATGTCATCCGCTCACACTCACGCTCACTCACATGCTGCTCTGCTTCCTGGTGGGAGCCGAGTGGAGGGCTGATGTGCCTCCAGGAATGGCTGTGTGTCATGGGGGCAGGTCGGCCGCGGGAGAGGGTCCCACATAGGAGCACCTCTGAAGTGTCACAGAGAACAGGAGGTCCAGAGCTCTGGGCAGGTGGGAGAATGGGCGTAGCAGCAGCTCAGGGCTTCTTGGTCACCCACTGCTCCATCCAGCAGGCAGGAAAGCAGGCCTGGGTTCTGGTTGTCCACATGGAGACCCAGCGGTCTCCTGGACTGGACTGGCTCAAGGCACACGCCCATCTGGATCAGGGACTGCCGCCTGGAGTGGCACGTGCTGATTGGCTGAAAGGATCAGTGGGTGGGGCTGGAGCAGGGCGGCCAGGAACAAGTGGGAAATCAAGGCCCTGTTCCGATCTCCAGTGCTGACTCGTTCCCTCTGGTGAGGCAGGTGCTGTTTTCCCCATTTTATCGATGGGGAAATTGAGGTGTAGAGAGGTGAAGTAGCTTGTCCACCTCTCACTGCAGGTAGGTGACAGAGCCTGGAATAGAACTGGCGTCTGTCTGGCTCCAGAGTCTAGCACCCCCACCCCCACCCCATCCCAGCCAGCTCGGGGCTGTTCTGTGATCTGACACCCAGGCTGACTGTCTGACAAGCTCACTGTGTGCCCCTGGGAAGTCACATGCCTCCCTGGGCCTCAGTGTCCCATCCAGAAGGTGAAACAGTAGCTGAAGGACCCTCTTGGGGTTGTGCCATGTCCTTACCGTGGCTAGGGCACACCTGGCTGGCCCTGGAACCAGGCAGTGGCCTGTCCTTTTATATGGGGTCCATGCGTGACTGTACTGGGGACATCTGGGATGGACTCTGTTGTCCCCAACGTGCCTTAGGCAGCCTTGAACCTGCTGCCTCCCCGGGGACATCTGCCTCCTAAAACCCATCTTCAGGCCGCTGTTCTGTCCCAGTGCTCAGATTCCCCAAACATTCCTCCTGGATAGAGATACTGTGACTATTCTTGCCCTCCCCCCGAAGCCCCCACTTGGCCCTGCACCTCCTCATAAACTGGCATCTGAGCCATTCAGTGGATTGGGGGCCAGAATGCGTTAGGGTGTTTTCAGCGGTGGCTGAGAGCTGCTCTTGTTAAGTTGCAGGCATTTACCGCTCCCCTTCCCCTTGTTCCAAGGCCTCCTGGGTAGGGGCTCTGGGGATAGGGGTGCAGGTTAGAACCACCCCACCTCCCATCCTACCTCCCGCCCATGTCTCTGCAGGAGCCCAAGTCCTCAGGGCAGCTCATGGCCGAGTGGGGCCTGGATGACGTGGACTACCTGTTCTCGGAGGCCGACTACCACACGCTGACCAACTACAAGGCCTTTAGCCAGTTCCTTAGGTGAGCTGGGGCCGGCGGCCACAGCTGTGTGTCCACAGGTGGTCAGAGGGACCAAGCCCGGCTTCTGGGGGGAGGCGTGGCTGTCAGGCTGACAGTGACCCTGGGCAGAGCTGGCAGGATGGTGGGACCCCGTCCGGTTTAGCAGATGGCCCTGCCTCCCTCGTTTGTCCTGTGCCTGGGGCTGGTGGTCCCAGTCAGTCCCAGGGAGCATTAAGCCCCCACGCCCCTCTCAGCTCTGGAAGACACCGATGCCTGCTGCAGGCCCCTTGCTCTGGCCCCTTAGGTCTTGCAGGATCTGGAAACCCAATCAATTAGAAGACTGCCAACCCCATAAACAGGGACTCAGGAGCATTTTGGGGGTGGACTGCTGTCTCAACTTTGTCCTCTCCCCTGCCCAACCTGGAGCATGGGGCTGGTGCTGCCTATTCCAGGTGTGGGAGAAGAAGGGGTGGGCCCTGCCGGGGTCACGTGGGGGGTCTCATCCCCTCCATGGCACTGCTCTCACCCTCCCACCTCTCCCCTCACACAGGCCACTCATCGCCAAGAAGAACCCGAAGATCCCCATGTCCAAAATGATGACCGTCCTGGGCGCCAAGTGGCGGGAGTTCAGTGCCAACAACCCCTTCAAGGGCAGCTCGGCGGCGGCAGCCGCTGCGGCAGTGGCTGCGGCTGTGGAGACGGTCACCATCGCCCCTCCACTGGCCGTCAGCCCCCAGCAGGCCCCCCAGCCTGTGCCCATTCGCAAGGCCAAGACCAAGGAGGGCAAGGGTAAGGCTGCGGTGGGTGGGCACCCAGCCCTGCTGGCAGGGGCCTTCCTCGGCCCTGTGGCCTCGGGTAGCTGGCCAGCTGGGACAGTCTCTCAAGGACCTAGTGCCTTAGCTGACCTTGACCCACATGGCTTTCTTGGCTATATTGCAGCAGTATCAGAGCTCCCGTCCTGCCTCTCTTGCAGGGCTGGGGGATAAGTGGAGGAGATGGTGCTCAGAGCTTTGGGGGGCTGGCCCTGCCCCCTCCGACTGGGGCATGGAGGAAAGGAGAGGGGAGGCCCAGGCTGAGGGAAGTCTCTTGAGTTTGGGGCTGCACCATCTCCAGGGAGAAGGGGCCCAGGGTTAGCCTGTGACCCCTCTTGACTGAGCACAGGGCCCTTGGGGTAACAGTCGTGCAGGGGCGTGGCCAGGGCCGGCTTCTGGGGAGGCCCGGAAGGAGGTCCAGATACAAAGTTGGACTCAGTGGTGGGTGTCTTGATGGGGATAACAGGGACAGCAGTGGCGCTCTGTGACTTGAAGTCCCGGGGGAGGGACCTCTCCTGGGTGGAGGGTTTCTGGCCTCACTGAACCTCCCCAGGGCTCTCAGTGGTGGTGGGGTCGGCAGCTCAGCCTTTCTGGGCACGCTGATTGGATTCTGATGGGGGGGGCTGAGGGGGCTCAGGGACCCCTTGTTTCAATCCCAAGGAGCTTTGGTTTCTGGGACAATGCGCCCTTTGCCAGGTCCCTGCAGGGCCCGGTGGGTAGAGTGACAGGGGTGAGAGCCTGCTTCTGCTCATGTCCCTTGCTGGCCTCTGCCCTGGGCCCCGCCCTGCCTGCCTGGCTTTCTCATTTCCTCTCGGGCTCCAGCCGCTGAGCTATTGATTCCGTGGGCTGCCTATTCAGTGCCTGAAAAATTGAAATAGATTTTCCGTGGTGGCGCCAAGGTTACAGCTGGGCCCCCAGGCCCACCTCTGTGCAAGCAGATGCTGTTGGAGAGCCCGGGATATGGCCACTTGCCTCCAGGCCCCCACCTTCCCTGCTAAGCCCAGTGGCAGAGGCTTCTGGGGGGTTATTACTCCTCAGGTGGCTAATTGTTTTGTGGCCAGCGCCATAAAAACAGCCTCCACCCTACTGCCTACTGGGGAGCCAGCATTTCCCAGGGGAATTGGCAGAGATGGGGGTGGTCTCGAGTAGTGCCAGCATTGCTTGGGCCTGGGGATAACCCAGAGGCTGACCGCTAGGGAAGGGTTTCCTGGCTCGGAACAGCCCTCCAGGGCACAGGTGTGGCGCACAGGTGTGGCCCACAGGTGGGTGGCTGTGCCCTTGGTGGCCCTGCTAGCTAGCCATGGCTCCATTGGGGATAGCTCCTGTCCTGGGAGGGGGGACAGGGCAGGGCTGTTCCCAAGATGACCAGTGTTTCTGCCGTTTGTATAAGAGAAGAGGGGCAGTGTGGTGGTCAGGGCAGAGCCTGAGTCTGGATTATTCTCGCCCCGCACCCCCCATGGACCCGACAGGCTGTGTAACTGTAAATAGAGCTTGACCTCTCTGAGCCTCCGCCTTCTCATCTGAAAAGGGCGAGGGTAGAACCCACCGTGTCCTTGTCGAGTTACCCCGAGGGCCGAATGAATCGTGGCCGTAGTGAGCAGCCATGTTGCTTATTCCACATGACCTTTCAGGGCCTGGAGTGAGGAAGAAGATCAAGGGCTCCAAGGATGCCAAGAAGAAGGGCAAAGGGAAAAAGGTGGCCGGGCTCAAGTTCCGCTTCGGAGGGATCAGCAACAAGAGGAAGAAAGGCTCCTCGGTGAGCGTGTGCGTGCGCACGCGTGTGAGTGTACGTGTGTGCGTGTGTGTGTGTCTGTGTGTGTGAGTGTATGTGTGTGTGTGAGAGTGTATGTGTGTGTGAGAGTGTGCGTGTGAGTGTGAGTGTATGTGTGTGAGTGTGTGAGTGTGTGAGTGTGTGTGTGTGTGTGAGAGTACATGTGTGAGTGTGAGTGTGAGAGTGTACGTGTGGGAGTGTGAGAGTGTATGTGTGTGAGTGTGAGAGTGTGCGTGTGAGTGTACATGTGTGAGTGTGTGAGTGTGTGTGTGAGTGTGAGAGTACCTGTGTGAGTGTGAGTGTGAGAGTGTACGTGTGGGAGTGTGAGAGTGTACGTGTGTGAGTGTGTGAGTGTGTGAGTGTGTGAGTGTGTGTGTGTGAGTGTGAGAGTACCTGTGTGAGTGTGAGTGTGAGAGTATACGTGTGGGAGTGCGGGCATGTGTGTGAGCATGTGAGAGTGTGTGAACATGGGCGTGTAGTGAGTGTATGTGTGAGTGTGAGTGTTAGAGTATGAGAGGGTATGTGAGCATGAGTGGGTGTGAGACAGCGAGACCCCATGTACTTGAGCGTGTCTGTGGGTGTGTGTACATGACCAGGCCTGAGATGCATGTGTGTGATGCGTATGTGTGCCATGCAAAGGTCCGGTGACTGTGGGAAGAAAGCTGGGCTGTTCGTTTTCCTGAACTGGCCTGGGGGCAGGTCCTGCCCCTCCCCCACTCTTGACATGCCCCATGCAGGCCTGCAGGGCCTTAGTTTCCCAACCTAATCGGTGAGGGGTTCAGATGACCCTCCCAGGCCCTGGCAGCTTGGACTCTGGATGTGGAACCCGCCCGGCTGATCTGGGGCTCAGTCCTGGCTCTGCTGTCCCCAGTGGCCACTCCATCTGGGCAGCAGATGGGAGGGCCAGTGGGCCCTTCAGAGTCCTAATGGGGCCTGGACGTCCATGTCTGCTGGGAGGCTGGACCCCAGGAAGGTGGCATGTGGGCAGGATGAGACTGGGCTCAAGCCCTGATCCCTCCAGGGCCAGCTCTGGCACCAGGTTCAGATTGACCCTAAGGGAACCCACCTCAGGAGCACTTTTTATCGCTTCTCCATAGGGGCGACATTCACTCTCCCACACTTGTACAGGGCACCTGTTTACCTCACCTTCCCTCAGTCCTGTAGAGGGTCAGAAATAGAAGCCATTTCTCTGTCCCTTGGTCAAGGCAAGTGACAGGTCTTGAGTTTAGCTGGAGGGGAGCATAGAGCAGCAGGTGTGGCCCAGCCTGGAGTTGGTGGACCAGGTCAGCTCAGCAAATATTTGTTGAGCACACACTAATTGTCTAGGCTCTCTGCTCAGCCGTGGTCCACCCTGCTCCAGAGGCTCACAGTCTGCAACGGGTTTGGGCAAGTACACTGGGAGAGAGCCAGCGACAGGCAGATGGGACAGGTCAGACCTGGCACACAGGCTGTGCAACAGGTTCTGTTAAGGAGGGATCTGGGAAGGCTTCTTGGGGGTGGCGTCTTTAGGGTTTCCTCTTGAGGGATGTGTAGGAGTTTGGAGTTTGGCAGGGCGGAGGTCATGGCCTAGGGAGAGGTACTGAAGTAGAAAATGTGGGAACTGTGTGAGGGCTGGAGAACAGGGCTTGGGGACAGTGGTGGGACATCAGGTTGGCCTGGTGGGTTTCTGGCTAGGTGGAGAGAAGATGAACCACGGCAAGCACCATGCCCTGCCCCACACCCCCTCTGCCCAGGCCAGGGAAGCCCTTGGGATGAGCTCCCAGGGCAGGCTCTGGGCTTACAGAGCCCTCCCCACCCCCTGCAGAGCGAGGAAGATGAACGGGAAGAGTCAGACTTCGACAGCGCCAGCATCCACAGTGCCTCTGTGCGCTCCGAGTGTTCTGCAGCCCTGGGGAAGAAGAACAAGAGGAGACGCAAGAAGAAGAGGAGTAGGACTTCCTTTCTGCAGGGTTCCCATGGCCCCACGGCGGGAAGCGGGGAGGCATCCTTATGCCTCGGCCGCTCCTGGCCTCAGCCAGGCAGTTCCCCTGTGCTTCCTCAGCCACCCTGGTCTGCTGTCAGGAGGGGAGGGTCCTGGTCCAGGGAGGCTAAATTCCAGAGCTGTGGTGTGAGCCACCCAGGGCATCGGCACTAGCAGAGCGGGCAGAAGGAAGTGCTCCGCAACCTCATCCGCCATCCACCCATTCAATCATCCACTCCTCTACCCATCACCCATCCCTCATCCCTATTCCCTTACCCATCCTCCCTCGCTCCATCCCTCCTCCTTTCCTACTTTACTTTTATCCATCTCTTCACCCCTTTCCTCCCTTAGCCATTTCCCTTGACATTGGTTCACCCCGTCTGTCTCCCCACCATCTATTCATCCCACATCTGTTAAGCACCTACTATGTGCCCGTGCAGCCTGGGGTGGAGATTGGCTGGGCACTGGGAGTGGAGACACGGCGTGCATGGCTGCCTGTGCCCCCTCCCCAGCTGACGATGGCGATGGCTATGAGACTGACCACCAGGACTACTGTGAGGTGTGCCAGCAGGGAGGGGAAATCATCCTGTGTGACACCTGCCCGCGGGCCTACCACCTCGTCTGCCTGGATCCAGAGCTGGAGAAGGCTCCCGAGGGCAAGTGGAGCTGTCCCCACTGCGTAAGCCCTTGGCAGAGACCCTGGGTGGGGTGCGGCCTGTGCCTGGCTCCCTGTACACCCGCGCGGGTCATGTTGGGGCAGAACGTGGGGAGGTGCTGAGTGGGAGGAGGGAGTCCCATCCTGGTGGAGGGTGTCCCGGACCAGGGTGCCTCCATCTGTACTCCTCTCTGCAGGAGAAGGAGGGGATTCAGTGGGAGCCGAAGGACGATGAAGAGGAGGAGGAGGAGGGCGGCTGCGAGGAAGAGGAGGACGACCACATGGAGTTCTGCCGAGTGTGCAAGGACGGTGGCGAGTTGCTCTGCTGCGACGCCTGCCCCTCGTCCTACCACCTGCACTGCCTCAACCCGCCCCTGCCCGAGATCCCAAACGGTGAATGGCTCTGCCCGCGCTGTACTGTGAGTGTTCTGCCTGCCCCGCGCCGAACGCCCCGCCCCGCCGGCCAGGCCCCGCCCATCATGGCCAGGCCTTTCCCTGCCCGGCAGGACCCTGCCCACCAAGGCCCCGCCTCCGCCAGCCCAGGCCCCGCCCGACCCACAGACCTTGCCCACCACACGCCAGGCCACGCCTTCCCCAGCACCACCCCGCCCACGACGGCCCACCTGCGGTGCTTCAGGCCCCACCCAAGACGCGCCCCTTTAGGCCCCGCCCTGCCAGCCACTAGCCTTGGTCCGAGCCCCCGCCCACCACAGGTGCCCCCTCGTCCGGAGTCCCGCCCGCTGCCTCACCCAGACCTGCTCTGCTTCACAATTCCCTAAAGACTCAGATGCAGTTTTCTCACCCGAAACCTGAAAAAGGAGCCTTTATGAAAAGAGAGACGGGTGGTGGTGATAATCCTCACCAACCAACACAGCCACTGTTTATCAGGCATCCCTTAACGCTTACTGAGTTTGCAAGTATCAGTCCTTTTGTTAGTCCAATTTTAGATGAGAAAACCTTAGCTCAGGGAGGTAAAGTGACTTGCCTAAGGCCACACAACGGCAGAATTGTCCACTCAGACCCACTCTGGACCTGGCTCCTGTCGCAGGGCTGGGGGTGGTGAGAGGGTAGGAGTCCCCTGGGGCTGGAGCCTCAGTTTCTGCTGGGAGAGGAGAGCACCCTCCACTGGCGCCCCCCAGCCATCGAATGCCCCCATGCTCTGAGTTGTCCCCTAGGCGCCCCCAGTGCTGGATTCTCCCACCTCTGGGTCCTGGGCTGTGCTCTGGCCAGTCCTTGGTTACCCGCGTGTATCTGGGTTTCTGTTGTGTGTATGCACGTGTGCGCATGTGTGTATGTGTGGAGTGTATGCGTGTGTGTGCATGTGCACATGTGTATGTGTGCACGTGTATGCGTGTGTGCACGTGTGCGCGTGTGTGTGCTCACGTGCAGACCCTCATTGCCCGTCTCCTGTGTACAGAGCACACGCGGGCTCCTGAGGACAGGGCTGTGTCATGGAGTCACAGGGGTGCTGTCTGACTGGGGGAACAGTGCAGCTCCCTGCCTGCTGTCACGGGAGCCTCAGGGTGGGGCCCTGGGGCTAAGCCCTGAACTTGGGGACTCTCCTCTGTCCACAGTGTCCCCCACTGAAGGGCAAAGTCCAGCGGATCCTGCACTGGCGGTGGACGGAGCCGCCGGCCCCCTTCCTGGTAGGGCTGTCAGGGCCCGAAGTGGAGCCCAGCCTCCCCCCACCCAAGCCCCTGGAGGGCCTCCCGGAGAGGGAGTTCTTTGTCAAGTGGGCTGGGCTCTCCTACTGGCACTGCTCCTGGGTGAAGGAGCTTCAGGTGAGGCACCTGGGCAGGTGTGGCCGTGCTAAGGCTCAGCCCCTGAGTGAGGGGCATTGTTGGGAGTTGGGGAGGGGGAGACTGAAGGTGAGGACTGTCCTGCCTGGGAGCCTGGCTGGAGGTTGGGGGGAAGCTGGGTCGGGACAGGGAGCCACAGCCCATCTCCCTCTCGTAACCTCTGCCCCCGCCGGGAACAGCTGGAGCTGTACCACACGGTGATGTATCGCAACTACCAAAGAAAGAATGACATGGACGAGCCACCACCCTTCGACTATGGCTCCGGTGACGAGGACAGCAAGAGCGAGAAGAGGAAGAGCAAGGACCCTCTCTATGCCAAGATGGAGGAACGCTTCTACCGCTACGGCATCAAGCCCGAGTGGCTGATGATCCACCGTATCCTGAACCACAGGTGAGTGCCGGCGGGGTGTGGCCCTGAGTCCCACTGGAGGTGGTGCCGCAGCTGGGACGCGCCGCTCCGTGGCTCTGTGGAATGGGCACAGGGCCACGGAGGGTGCAGTGGGGGCATCAGGAAGAGGCCGAGGGCCCCCACGGCCGGCGAGTTGACTGTCTACCTGGAGAGGTTGTCATACACACGCGGGCACGCACGTCACATTTGTGGTGGGAGGAGAGTTCCAGAGTCACAACAAATACGAAGGGGCAAATGAATGATGGGCTTGTGAAACTAGCACAGAGCGGGCCACTCAGTGGTTCCACATCCGGTGCTCCTGGGCTCCTGCTGAACTTAGTGCTTGATACCTGTTGGAGGGTCCCATTTGCCCCTCTTTTATGACAACAGCCAGCAGCACTGAGCACTGTCTACCCCAAGAGGTGGGTGCTTTATTTTTGTCTCTGTTTTACAGATTCAAGAGCAGGCACAGCAAGTTTAAGCCCCTTGCCTAAAGTCACACAGCCAAGAGGCGGTAGAGCCTGGATTTGAACCCAGTGCTGTCTGATGGCAGGACTTGCCTCCTTGACCACTGCTCCAAACCCAAGCACCCCTGTGACAACTCTTTGTTGAGCAATCTGGAAAGTCCCCAGGGAACAGTGATCAGAGGCTACAGAAAGCTGAGGAAGGGGCCGAGGCAGGAGGCCCATGGATTCTGGGAGTCTGGCTTTGGTTTGGTGGGTGGTGGGAGCTCAGGTGCTAGAGAACTGGTGGGGGCTGACAGGTGGGTGCAGAGTGGGGCCCTGAGCGCTTGCTGCATAGTTGCAGGCTCGGGACCTTGAACTTGCCACCTCTGGACACATGGGTGCTGTATTGGAGGGACTTAGGGGGCCGGCAGACCACAGGCATCCTCAGGCAGCAGCTGGGTAGAGCAGAGGTTAGGAACGTGGCCAGCGCTGAGATTCCAATCCTGGCTCCCACGTTCTGGGCTCTGTGCCTGTGTTTGTCATGTAAAGTGGGATAATGCGAGCACCCTGCAAGGCTGTTATGGGGGCTAAGGGAACCTGCCAATGCTGGCTACTGCAGGCTTCCTTCCGTCAGAGGGGTCAGAGGGGCGGGAGAATTTGAAAAAGCTGCCCCCTCGACTGTGAAACATCCCCTCTTGCCATCCCCAGCCCTCACTGAGAATGACCCTTAAAACGGAGGTCAGTTCCTATGGGAACCCAAGCCTCCCATTGGACTGATGCACAGATTTTTACTTTTATTAAACTTCATGTTAAAATGGCAGTTTTTCTCCCTGCCTCAAAAGCGAGGCAGGTGAATTTTACCTCCTCCCCTCCACCCCCCGAATTTTTACCAGAACGAGATATGAGTAACAACCAATTATTTATTGAGAAAAAAAAAAAATCCATCAGTTTCCATGGTGACTGGGGATTGGTCTTTCTCTTAATGGTCCCCAGGCTCGTCGCTGCCACTGCCACTTCGGGGAGCCATATTCCCGGCCCTGCAGTGCTTCTGGGCTTGGTCCCGATCAACTCAGGTTGGGTGGGAGGCCCCAGGCCCCTCCCAGCATCCAGAATCAAGCTGCAGTGCATGGTGCTTCTCTGGAGCATGCTGCTGTGTTGCTGGCTTGGTCATCAGGTCCCCGTGTCTCCGGGGGCGCCAGAAGAGGGCGCTCCACCTGCAGGAATCCTGTCCGTGTGTGCTTTGTGGAGACTGCCCTGCCAGGGTGGGCGCCACTCTAGGCCTTTGACTTCTTAATTAGAAAACAAAGACCCCTGGTCAGGGGAGAGAACTGTCCAACTCAGAAGTTCAGAGTTTTGGTGTCCACACACCATGTCAGGATGCCAACCAGGGGTGGACGCTGGCTCTGCTCCTCCGTGAGCACAGCCTCCCTGCCGCTCCCTCCCTCCCTCTCACTAGCTGTGTGGCCTGGGGCAAGCCGCCTCCTCTCTCTGCCCTTCTGTGCCCTCCTGCCTGGGGCCAGGGTTCCAGGGAACAGTGGGAGTGGGGGGTTTGCACCTTGCAAGGTGCACTTCCTGGACTCTTCATTCTGGCTGCCGCCCGAGTGACCCGCCCCCCTCTCCCATGTGTCTGCTGTGTTGCAGCTTTGACAAAAAGGGGGACGTGCACTACCTGATTAAGTGGAAAGACCTGCCCTATGACCAGTGCACCTGGGAGATTGACGACATCGACATTCCCTACTACGACAACCTGAAGCAAGCCTACTGGGGCCACAGGTGGGCCGCTGGGCCGGGCCGTTCCCCAGGGCACGCCTCCTGCAGCCTGAGCTTTGCTCACCTGCACCCCATGCCCTTCCCCAGGGAGCTGATGCTGGGAGAGGACGCCAGGCTGCCCAAGAGGCTGGTCAAGAAGGGGAAGAAGCTCAAGGATGATAAACAGGAGAAGCCACCGGACACACCGATTGTGGATGTGAGCAGGGGACTGGGGGGGGCAGGGCAGCATGGTGGGCCACCAAGGCCTGTCACCCTAGGCTTGGCTGCGGGGCCAGTTATGTTCTCCAGCAGACTCTACCTTGGGCCTTCATGGCCTGTGCAGTCGGGGACTTGCCAGGGGCCCTGCAGTTCAGACCACTAATGCCAGGGGCACCCGATGGGATTGAGGATGACAGGGCCCAGCTCTTCCCTGCAGGGCAGAGCTCATACCCTGGGGTCTTGGTCCCCCAGCCTCAGGAAAAGGGGCAGCTCTTAGGGGATTGAGGCCTTGGCTTCCTGTGCGAGTTGAAATGTGGGTTATCCTTGCTCAGACTGGGGGGAGGGGGTGCAAATAGTCTCTGCTTGGCTCATGAATTTACATTACTTTAGATGAGCTAATTACCAGGGTTTAGATCAAAAAGCCTCTCTAACTTCAGGGGCACCACAACTGTTATGTGAATTACACATCATTCTTACCTGTTCACTGGGAGGAGACCCCCAATTTGCCCCTGGGAGTTTTGCACTTGTCAGAGTGGAAGGTTGACTTTTATTCATTTAGCAAACCTCTCTGGGGTGTCTGCCAGCATCTGGTCCTAGGCTGGCCCTGCGGGGACAAGGGCCCTGGCCCCGTTTCGAGAAGTGCCCATCTCCCAGGGACCCATGGCGTGTACATACAGAACATGGGGGTTTGGCCTGGGACTGTGGGATGCCAGGGCAGTGGAATGGGTCTGGATATCAGGAGGACTTCATGGGGGAGGTGGCTTTGAGCTGCAGGATAAAAGAGGTAAGGAGGGTGATGTTCTGGGTCAAGCAGAAGAAGCACCCTAGGCGTGCATCAAACGAGTGCTGAGTAAATGCCCCCTGTATCCCAGGCACTGTATGGGACTCAGAGGGAGCAGTGCTGATCAGGACCAGCGTAGTGCCCGTAACCTGGGCTCAAAGTCAGAGAACCTAACAATTGGGAAACTGCCCAGATAGGAGTAGCACTGGGCTGCCATGGTAGCACGCAGTGGGAACATCTAAGCCAGGCTAGGAGTCAGGGAGGGCTTCTTGGAGGAAGAGGCGTTCCAGCTGAGACCTGAAGGATGATTAAGTTAGCAGGAATGAGAGAAGTGGGAAGACAATTCCAGGCAGAAGAAACTGTGTGCAGATGGCAGGCTGGGCTCTGGTGGCCCATGATTCAGGGTGTGTCTGAACCTTTGCCTTCCCGGCAGCCCACGGTCAAGTTTGACAAGCAGCCGTGGTACATCGACTCCACGGGTGGCACGCTGCACCCATACCAGCTGGAGGGCCTCAACTGGCTACGCTTCTCCTGGGCCCAGGGCACCGACACCATCCTGGCTGACGAGATGGGTCTGGGCAAGACGGTGCAGACCATCGTCTTCCTCTACTCCCTGTACAAGGAGGTGCGGGCTGGGCGGGCGGTGGGGAGGGGGCCGGCCCTGGCCTTGGGCAGGCAGCCTCACGGCATCTGTCTCCCCATCCAGGGGCACTCCAAGGGTCCCTACCTGGTCAGTGCGCCCCTGTCCACCATTATCAACTGGGAACGTGAGTTTGAGATGTGGGCGCCCGACTTCTATGTGGTCACCTACACGGGGGACAAGGAGAGCCGCTCTGTGATCCGGGAGAACGAGTTCTCCTTCGAGGACAACGCTATTCGCAGTGGGAAGAAAGTGTTCCGCATGAAGGTGAGCACCCCTCTTCCCGGGGGAGGACCCTGGAGAGGTGCCTGGTCTGTCCCGTGGACACAGGGCCCTGAGGTCCATCCCCTCAGGGTCTCTCTGCGCTGGCGACTGTGGGGGCCAGCGGCTGGCAGAGTTACGAGCTGTGTCCGTGTCCTGGGGCTGCTGAAACAAAGCACCACAGACTGGAGGTGGGGGTGTAAAACAGCAGAAACTCACTCTCTCCGAGTTCTGGAACCAAGTCTGAAATCAAGGTGTCGCAGGGTCACGCTCTCTCTGAGGACTCCCAGGGAGGATCCATCCTTCCTGCCTCTTCCAGCCTCTGGGGCTGCAGGCATTCCTTGGCTTGTGGCATCACTCAGGCTGTGCCTTGACTGTCACATGGCAGTCTCCCCTTTGTGTCTGTGTCTCAGGAAGACACCAGTATTGGATTTTAGGGCCCATCCTACTCCATTGTCCTCATCTTAACCAATTACACCTGCAAAGACCCTGGCTCCAAATAAGGTCCCAATCTGCAGTTCTGGGTAGATAGGAATCTTGGGGGGACACGGTTCCACCCTGTACACCAGCTGTGTGACCTCTGGCAAGTCATTCTGTGCCTCCATCTTCTCTGTAAACTGCACATAAGTGATCCACTGCACAGAGCCATGGAGGGTTGAATGAGTAGGCCCTCCCAGACTTCCTGTGTGCATGGCTCACCAGGGGCCTTGCTGAAGGGCAGCTTCCAGTCCAGCAGCTCCAGTGGGGGCCTGAGGCTGCACAAAGTCCCAGACACTTCTGGTCCCCGGACCACACTTGGAGAAGCACTCCGGACAGTGCCTGGCCGCGGCGGGCCCTCGGGAATAGTGCTCAAGCTGTCTGCAGTGCAGGGGCTGGCGGGTGGTGGGTCATCTCCTGGGCTCCTCGGAGTTGCTTACGCAGTTTCTCCACTGGCTCAGAACAGTCGTGGCCCCAGAGATGCCCAGTGACTGTTGAATGAGGGGGTGATTTAGTGATCCCGGAGGTGACTGTGGGCCAGTTAGTCACAGAACGTCGCTGAGCTCACACTGGGGTCCTGCCATAGGCTGGACTCTCCACAGACACAGCTCTTATTTATTTTTAAAACTTGTGGTAAAATACACATAAACATAAAATTGACCATCTTAACCATTTTCAAGTGCATAGTTCAGGGGCATTAAGTACATTCACACCGTTGTACAACCACCACCACCATCCGTCTCCAGAACCCTTTTATCTTGCAAAACCCAAACTCTGTCCCCATTAAACACTCACTCCCCTCCCCCAACCCCTGGCAGCTTCCATTCCGCTCTCTGTCTCTGTGCATTTCGCTACTCTGAATACCTCATAGAGTAGAGTTGCACAGTATTTGTTCTTTTGTGACTGGCTTATTTCACTGAGCATAATGTCCTCAAGGTTAATCCATGCTGTCACATGTGTCAGAATCTCCTTCCTTTTTAAGGCTGAATAATATTCCTTTGTACAAATAGACCACGTGTCATTTATCCATTCCTCTGCCTGTGGGCATTGGGTTGTCTCCACCTTTTGGCTATTGTGGATAATACTGTGAACACAGGTGTGCAAATATTCGTTCAGGTCCCTGTTTTCTCTTCCTTTGGGTCTATGCCATAATTGCTGGAACATATGGTAATTCTCCATGTAATTTTTTGAGGAATAGACTTAGCTCTGTTAATCACAGCATTCCTCCTGTGGACGGCATTGCTCCCTTTTCACAGGTGAAGAGACTGAGGCTGGAGGTTAATTAACTTGACCAAGGTCTAGCTCAAAAGGGCAGGGCTGGGTGCAAACCCAGGCACCGCCTCTAGGCAAAACCTGTGCCCCGAGGCTCCCCTCTGCCCGTCTCTGATCCCTTCCTACGGGGTTGCTGGAGGGCCAGCTTCGTTTGGCTAGGACGGACTCCATCATGTGTGAGGCCCAGTGCAGAACGAAATACAGGAAATGGCTTTTCCTTCTGTGGTCTCTCTCTTGACCTGCCCTGCTATTTTTTTTATTTGCTGATGTTGTGTTTCCTCAGTTGGGGGATACTTGCGGGGTGAGCACCCCCTCCTCCATGCCCAGCCCTGGCAGGGGCGGCAGTGTTCCCTCGTTGGGAAGGGGGCTGAGGAACTGCCCCAGGGAGGGGGGGCCTGTGCTCCGTGCTCCCGGCACACACACCATTGTTCCACGGGCCTTGTCTTACAAAACAGATTCAACAGTAACATTATTAAGAATTTCAAATCAGAACTGCAGAGCACTAAGCCCTAAGTGTGAGGTCTCCTTCTCTATTTGAATCCTGGCTCTGCCATTTGTGGGCCATGGGGACCTGGGGAAGTTATCCAGCCCGAGACCGCATGAGCTGTAGCTGGGGACAGTGACAACATAGCTGGACTGGCTTGTGAGCATGAGAGAAGTGTAAGTGAGGACGAGGCACAGGACCTGCCCCACGCAGCCCGTTCCGTACGTGGCAGCTCTTGCCATTCTGAGTGTAGTGATGGCGGTAGCTCCATTCTCAGAAGCACCTCTCTCGGGGATGGTGAGTGCTCTGGGCCTCGGCTGAACCCTCTGCTCATTGGCCAGTGTCTTCTTCTCAGTCGCAGGGGCTCCCTGGGGTCCCTGGGTGTTCCTGTCCATGTGTCCTCCTCACCTCTGTCTCTGGAGACCTTGACCCGCTTGCCTCCCAGCTCTGTCCCCAAAGGCCCCTCTTTCCCTCCAGAAAGAAGTGCAGATCAAATTCCACGTCCTGCTCACGTCCTACGAGCTAATCACCATTGACCAGGCCATCCTGGGCTCCATCGAGTGGGCCTGCCTCGTGGTGGACGAGGCCCACCGGCTCAAGAACAACCAGTCCAAGGTAGGCGGTGCTGACTGGGCCCGAGCCGCCCTGCGCGGGCTGCCACTGCGCCCCCTCACGGCCCCTGTTCTCCCCTAAGTTCTTCAGGGTCTTGAACAGCTATAAGATCGATTACAAGCTGCTGCTGACGGGGACGCCCCTGCAGAACAACCTGGAGGAGCTGTTCCATCTCCTCAACTTCCTGACTCCAGAGCGGTTCAAGTGAGCCAGCGGGTCTGGCCGAGAAAGTGGGCGGCAGGGCAGCAGGTGGCCAGGGTCCATCCGCGGGGATGCCCGCTGGGCCTGGATTTCTCATCAGTAAAATGGGAGTGTTAGCAGTGCCTACCTCAAATTACCTGCATGGAGGGGATGTGGCACCAGCACAGGCAGAGAACTCTAGAAAAATCCTGACTTTTCCTCAGCTCTGCCCTAGATGACCTCTGGGGTCCTCCAGGGCTCCTGTCGCTGTGCCTACTCCCCTGGCTCATTTCTTTCCCTCCGCAAAGACCTAAAGTGACCACATGGGCAACAGAGGGGGACAAAGACTGAGTGCTGGTCAGCGGAATCTCCTTCCCTGGCCTCCTTGTCTTCACCTAATCCCCATTTTCCTGCTCAGAATGGGGGTTTCAGGTGGGAGTGCTGATTCTGGAATCAGGATATATAGATTAGAGGGTAGTCTGAGCCATATAGCCTTGGGCACCCATCAGCCTCAGTTTTCTTATCTGTAAAATGGGTGAGTGCGTCCGAGAGCTCATGTCCAGGATGGCTTTGTGGCTACAACAGTATTGTGTATGGCTGAGAGCTGTGATGTGTGGGTGACACAGGCAGAGATGGAGACTGAAAGGACACCCAGGGCAGGGATCTAGCCTCAGAGCCCCTGTTTTTCCTGTGACCCTCTGGCAGGTGGCAGGGGGCTGGCTGGCCGCTCCCTCACCACAGTCCTGACTTCCCCTGCAGAGGGGCTTTGGCCTGCTCCCGTCTCCTGCTTTTGTCTCTCATCCGAGCTCTTTGTTGCAGCAACCTGGAGGGTTTCCTGGAGGAGTTTGCTGACATCTCCAAGGAAGACCAGATCAAGAAGCTGCACGACCTGCTGGGGCCGCACATGCTGAGGCGGCTGAAGGCTGATGTGTTCAAGAACATGCCGGCCAAGACCGAGCTCATCGTCCGCGTGGAGCTGAGTCAGATGCAGAAGTGAGTGGGGGCTCGGCCCATGGGGGCCTGCCCTGGAGCAGCCCGCCGCACCCTCCCTGGGCTTGTCTCCTCGGCCACCCTTCCCCAAAGAGCCCCCACCTGGCCTTCCTGGGCCATTTCCCAGGTGGGTGGGAGGGCTCTTCAGCCTTGCTGAGGCCCTTTTGCACACACTTCCTTCTTGAGGCCTTTTTTCCGATTTCAATGACCAGGGTCTTGGGCTGCCTGAGTTCTCCCAGTGTCCCCAGCAACTTGCTCGGTGACTCCAGGCTGTGGCTTCACCTCTCAGGGCTGCCCTTGTCTGTCTGTAAATGGGTGCTTGGCCCCCGCGCCCAGCCTCCCTGCAGAGGCCGGTGTGGGCTGGGTGTGTGCAGCTGCCTCTCCTTGGTGTCCCGCTGCAGGAAGTACTACAAGTTCATCCTCACGCGGAACTTCGAGGCGCTGAACTCCAAGGGGGGCGGGAACCAGGTGTCGCTGCTCAATATCATGATGGACCTGAAGAAGTGTTGCAACCATCCCTACCTCTTCCCGGTGGCTGCCGTGGTAGGTCCCGTGGCTGCTGTGGGAGGACCCGTGGCTGCCGTGGAAGGATCCCTGTGGCCATCGTGTTAAGTGTCCTTGGCTGCCATCGTGCCCCTGGCTGCTGTGGCAGGTGCTCAGGTCATCAGGCCCCAGTCCTTCCTGAGTATGAGGACCTGAAGGTGATGTGGGTCCCCATTGTTCCAGAAGTTTCTGAAAGCCTGCTTCTGTCCACTGCTTAGGCAGGATCTCTCCTTCCGTTGCCCTTCCTTGTGACCCATAAAGTAATGGGGGCAGTGGGTCACCCCAAGGTCCCCCCAGGCCAGGGTTCTGAGGGCTGACCTGGCTGCACTCAATCGCCAAGGGAATCGGGAAGGCCCCGGGGGAGAGACTGGACCCTGGATTATACACCGAGCTCTAGCCCTGTGGTCTCAGGAAAGTTAAGTCCTCTCTGAGCCTCAGTTTTTCCTCTATAAAATGGGACAATAATAGCACTTACCTGGAAGGGTGAGGACCAGACGAGGTGGTACACATAAAATGCCCTCACAGAGAGCCTGGCACATCAGTTCTCAGGAAACGTTAGCCAACGTCATCATCATCTCTGCTCTTCTGGTTCTGATTTAAACCCTCCACAGTTTACCCCTGCCCTCAACAAAAAGGCCAGTGCAGAGTCAGGGGTGGGAGGCCGTGCTCTGGGTGAGCCCACATTGCTCTCATAGCTCTGGCATGGCAGAGGCCTTCTCACTGACCTTCTACCCAACTGGGGTTCAGGGGTCAGCCTTGTTTGGATGGGGCCTACAGTGATTGCGGAGACCAGGCCACATTCCTACTGGGAAAGCTGGCTTAGCAGAATGCTCGCTGTGTCAGTTGTCATTCACTGATGTCTCTGGTCCTGGTGGAGTGCCAGCAGCAGGGAGACAGAGGGCAGGGCCGGCAAGTGTGAGCCCTGCCTGGGACCGTGGTGCTGGGTGTGTATGACCTCTGCCCCTGCTGAGCTTGGCCTGACCCGGGCGTGGGCTTGGTGCTTAGCCCTTGTCCGTTCCTAGGGGGCCTCTTTGGTGCAGAGCCATAGAGGAGAGGGTGCCCCCCCCATGCCCCACCTTCTGCCGTGTCTACAGGAGGCCCCTGTCTTGCCCAATGGCTCCTATGATGGCAACTCCCTGGTCAAGTCTTCAGGGAAGCTAATGCTGCTCCAGAAGATGCTCAAAAAACTGCGGGATGAAGGGCATCGTGTGCTCATCTTCTCCCAGGTGAGTTACTGCCAGGTGGCTGCCTGGCCTCTCCCAGCTCCAATTCCACCCCCCGCAGAGGGCCTTCTGCCCCTGGTGGCTGAGGGCACCACCTGCTGGCAGCCCCTCAGGGCTGGTGCTGTTTCCTTGTGTGTTGCATGTCAGGTCATTCCTCGGTGCCCTGGCATGACACAGCCAAGGAAAGCTGGCTGGGTGCCAAGCTCAAGGCACTCAGGCCACACTGGTTATACAAACCACCTGCCTCTTAGGGTGTGCTCCTGAAGCAGTGTAGAGCCTGCCTTCGTGTCCTGGCTGGTATGATAGCCCCACCCCTCACGTCTGCAGTCTGGCTTCTCGTGAACATAGGGCCCTGGAGTTGGTTTGGGAAGAGCCTTGAGGTGGGGGCCGCTCCAGGGGGCCCTCTCTCCAGCCCAGTCCTGAAGTTTGCATTTCCAGCATTGCATTTGGTTGGTCAGAGGCAGGGCTAGCAGCTGTTAAGGTTTGTGCATCTGTGCACTCAGTGTTCCTTCATCCCTTCATACATCAGGCTCTGTGCTAGGCACGGGAGGAGGCATGGCCCTGTCCTCAAGACACTCATAGTCTATATGGGAGTCAGGGTAAAGAGACAGTTATCTGACCCTGTGGTTAGTTTTGTGACAGAGGTCACAGTTGATGGTCCTGTAGGGTCCTGGTGCTAACAATGCTTCCTTATGGGGTGACTGGCTCAAAGCCAGAGGCTGGGATGTGGCTCCTGTGTGCACAAAAGTCAACTGGAAACAGCTGCTGCCACGAGCAGCCCTGAGCCCACCCTCGGCCTGTAGCAGGCCAAGGAATCTGGGGAAAGCTGACCAAGGCTGAGACTGTTGGCTGGCCTGAAGATGAGATCCACAGTGCCCCCAACCCCTTTGCCAACATAAGACATGATTCTGGGCTGAGGCCTCGAGGGACGAAGTAGAGGGAACTGTACAACCCCTAGAAATGAGCACAGAGGGAAAGTCGCAGACAGAACCCTCCCATCCAAAAGGACCCTACAAACCCAATTCCAAAACTCATGGCAAAATCGAATGTAAAGACATCCCACAAAACATTAAGTAGAACCCAAATTAAATGAATAATAGAAAAAGACTTTATATAAACATGCTGCCTGGGACCCACCTGTCTCCTCACTCAGCAGGGTGCTCTGTCCTCCCCCACCTGTCGTGACGTCCCTGCCCATGGCCCTGGTGGGGGGGCCTTGCTCTTTGGCAGCCCCTCAGGCAAACCATGTCCCTTGCAGATGACCAAGATGTTGGACCTCCTCGAGGACTTCCTGGAGTATGAGGGTTACAAGTACGAGCGGATTGATGGTGGCATCACAGGAGGCCTCCGGCAAGAGGCGATCGACAGATTCAACGGTATCCCACCTTACCGAGGGGTTTTTGAATGGGACCTCATGAAAGCGGACCCGTGCTTAGGTCCTAAAAGCTGCCCCTTAGTTTTATGCTAAAAGGAGTTCATTCCATGGAACCTTCAGAGGGCCAGCAGGGTGCTAAGGGGCCCAGGTAATGACACCTGCTCAGAACTGAAGCACAAGGAGAAAGGCAGAGGGGGAGAGAGGTATCACCTCTGTTATTAATGAAGCTGGTGCCAAGGGGCTGGCTGCTCCTGTGGGCTTCTCATATTGACACCAGATAAACCACTAGTAACAAGTGGTGTAGGACAGAGCTGAGTGCAAGCTCCCTGTAGGCCTAGAGGACTGAGAGAGGAAGAGGCAAGGCTACACTCCCACACTTGCCAGTCTGCTCTTTGAGGGCGGAGAGGCCAGCAGCGAGCTCTTAGTGAAGGAAGCATGTGCAGTGGGGAAGTGTCAGCTGGACCGGTGCCTCTTCAGTGGCACATTTGCAGCAGTTAGCCCCGGGCTCTTTCCCTGGGGCTCGTGGCCTTTTCCTGGCATCCACCCTCAGAACAGGGCTGGGGCCCCACTGCCCAAATGCCCCAAGCAGCAATTTCTGTTGCCCACTTATGTCAGATGTAAAGCAAGTACAACACATCTAGACATGGCCCCGGCCACACATGCAAGCAGGAGTGGCTGAAGCTTCGGGCAGATCGGGACCTGTTTGTAGCTCTAGTGGGTGCTGTGGTCAGTCCCAGGTCACTTAATGAAGGGCCCCGATGGGCCTCAAAACCAGTCAGAATTGTGTGGGGCGGCCCGGGCCCTGGAGCTGTGACCCTGAGTGGTCCTGGCCGCCTTGACGGCATCATGGGCTGGGGGAGCCGGGAGGGCTCAGAGGACCTAGCTCTCCAGGGCCTCATCAGGGGCTCTGTCCGTATTTACTGACTGCAGTGTGGTTTTTGCTCATCTGGCCTTAGGAAGTTGACTTCCTTCTCATTCTGGCTCTTCCTGTTGGGCCAGGGCTCAGAGCCCAGCTGGCTAAGTGGGGCTCAGGTGGGCTGCTGTCCCCACACTGGACTCAGGCCCCCTCTGGCTTCACTGAGTGCAGGTTTGGCCCTTGTCTGTAATGGGGTTACAGTTCATACCCCTGCTTTCCACTTGTCTCCCCTCCTGCCCTCCTGTCTGCCGTCCACCTCTCCCCACCCCCACCTCTCTGGGTTTGCCCCTTACCCACCCCTCTTCTTCAGCCCCTGGGGCCCAGCAGTTCTGCTTCCTCCTCTCAACCCGGGCGGGCGGCCTGGGCATCAACCTGGCCACGGCAGACACAGTTATCATCTACGACTCAGACTGGAATCCGCACAATGACATCCAGGTCTGTGGCTCTGACACCGAAACCCCCTGGGCTCCTCACCGCCCCTAGTTCTGTGGGCCTCACCCGCCCAATGTCTCAGGACTTCACCTTCTCCTGGGCCAGCCCCGGGGATTCTCAACCCCAAGATGAGCCTTGGGAGGTGAGTGGAGGCTTTGCCTGCCCCTCTAGCGCCTTATTGTACAAAGGAGGAAACAGGCCCAGAGAGGGCAGGGGATGTGTCCAAGGACACACAGCAATCTGGTCTCTGTCCCATCACCCTCAGGACCAAGACTATGGAGGGGAGCAGGATGAGGGAGTCAGTCCTGAGACACTGGGGGGGTCAGTTTGGGAGGGGACAAGGAGAACAGAGTGGGGGGACAAGGCCTGTTGGAGGCTTGGGAGAGGGAGAGATGGAGGAGGGGGCAAATGAAGCTGATGAGGGAGGATGGGAAGGTTGGGGGGCTAGAGGTTGTGGGAGCAGAGATATACTCTGATGTCCCCTGGCCACCCCACTTGGGGCTGGGACACACACACACACATATTGAACACTCACGCTCTTAGGGGGAACACAAACATATCTCAGGCACAGGTGTGTGCATCTATGCCCAGTCACCCACACAGATAATTACATTGAGTCACATCGTGCAGGGACCCACTGCACAGGGCCTCAGGCATGTCCTCGTCACACAGGGCAGCTTCCGGGCCTCGCAGCCCTCGCATGGTGGCTGTGTGTCTACAACACGTGGGCTTGCAGTCCCATTACTGGCTCACTCCCAAGGAGGTGCAGCCCCCGTCTCCCCATCACCACCGTGAGTCCCATGTGCCTTTGTTACATCCAGCCCACTGCCCCTCACAGCCCCCTGCACACCTGCACAGGAGCCCAGGCCCACATGAGACTACACACAGTCAGGAAGTGAGCACAGCGAGCCTGGTGCGTGCCCATCTGCACACAGTCTGCGGCCCATCCCACGCAGAACACGCTCACGAGCACACTGGCACGCCCCCACCCCCCATGTGGCGCCTGGCCCTGGGCCCCAGCCCTCGGTGGCGCCCTGAGTGCTGAGCTGCAGGTCACCTCCAGGCCTTCAGCCGAGCCCACCGCATCGGGCAGAACAAGAAGGTGATGATTTACCGCTTCGTGACGCGGGCCTCAGTGGAGGAGCGCATCACGCAGGTGGCCAAGCGCAAGATGATGCTGACGCACCTGGTGGTGCGGCCTGGCCTCGGCTCCAAGTCGGGCTCCATGACCAAGCAGGAGCTGGACGACATCCTGAAGTTTGGCACAGAGGAGCTCTTCAAGGACGACGTGGAGGGTGGGTGTCCAGGGCCACAGAATGTGGGGGAGCTGCTTCAGACACCCCACCCCAGGGCCTGCCCCAGCCCCCAGCCTCTCTCGTCTGCTCCTGCCTCCCTGACTGCTGGCCAGGGTGGGCAGGGCCAGGGCGGTGACTCGGTGCTGCCCCCCAGCCCTGCAGCCCCTCCGCCTCTGCCTTACAGGTATGATGTCCCAGGGCCAGAGGCCCATCACGCCCATCCCTGATGTCCAGTCCTCCAAAGGGGGCGCGCTGGCTGCCAGCATGAAGAAAAAGCACGGCAGCACCCCGCCAGGTAGGGGCCAGTCCAGCCCCCAGTTCCTCCTGTGCGTTGGCGGCTGCCCCTGGAGAGGAAGGGGTTCCCCTCACTCTGCTTCACCCGCTTGTGTTTTTGGGCTTCGTTGCCCACCCCCCTGGACTCCCACTTGCTTGCCGGTGGACGGCCGTGGGTGGGCAGTGGGGTTGTTACGTGTGGCTTCCGCACTCGGGTCACCATGCTTCTCTGCTGCAGCCCCTGTCAGCGACTGGGAAGAACCATGGTCAGCAGTCTGTCCCGGTGGGACCCCCCGACCCCCTCTGTTCCCCCACTCTGCACCCTGTCTGCCCCCAGGTGACAACAAGGACGTGGAGGACAGCAGTGTGATCCACTATGACGACGCGGCCATCTCCAAGCTGCTGGACCGGAATCAGGATGCCACGGACGACACGGAGCTGCAGAACATGAACGAGTACTTGAGCTCCTTCAAAGTGGCGCAGTACGTGGTGCGCGAGGAGGACGGCGTGGTAAGCCCTGGGCCCCGCCCCGCTCCGTCCCGCCCCGCCCCGCGCGGCTCCAGCCCCGCCCCCGCCCCGCCCCCACCACAATCCGCTGATCCTCTTGCATACAGCCCTGTCCAGGGGTCTGGCATTCAAGCCCTTCCCAGCCCTGCCCAGTGCCCCTCCGCTCTGTGCCTCAGGGCCTGTATCAGGCCCCCCCACACTCCATCTTCCAGGACACGCCTGCGCTCCACCCACTGCACCTTTTTCCTTTTCCACCCCCAAAGCCCCATTGTCCCCCAAAGCCAGGGGTCTCTCCCAGGGGGCCTTCTCCACTTCCTCCTCAGCTTCCACGCAGACCCTGGGTGCTAATTGATCTTTTGTGTGCCGGTTCTCCTTTTGAAACCGGGAGTCCCCTGAAGGCAGGGGTGGGGCTTATTCCACTCTGTACCCCAGTGCCTGCACAAGGCCAGGAAATACTTGGGGAGTGAATGAATGAATGAATGAATGACTGTGACAGGGGCAGGAAGAGGGAGGCAGCTGGCACTGGGGTGACCAGGGAAGGCTTCCTGGAATAGGCAGGCTTTTCAGTTTGTTCTTGAGCCCCTAGAAGGTGAGGTGTGGTGGAATTAGCATGAGGCTTCCCTGGGGGAAGAGACGCCCACCAGCTGGCCCCCCATTATTGAGTCCCTTGGCTCCTGTGTCCCAGGAGGAGGTGGAGCGGGAGATCATCAAGCAGGAGGAGAACGTGGACCCCGACTATTGGGAGAAGCTGCTCCGGCATCACTACGAGCAGCAGCAGGAGGACCTGGCCCGCAACCTGGGCAAAGGCAAGCGCATCCGCAAGCAAGTGAACTACAACGACGCCTCCCAGGAGGACCAGGGTGAGTGTGCAGGCTCGGGAGGGCTGCGTGGTGCCCGGGGGCCAGGGCCTGGTGGGCAGGATTCTGGCCTGTTGGAGAGGGCATCGCATGGCAGGAAGCCCTGGGGGCAGGACAGCAGGAGCTGTGGGGGAACAGCCTGAGCTGGGACGTTTCCTGGAGAAGGGTGCTTGGGGACAGGTGTGGGGTGTTGGGTGTTTGGGGGACAAGGTGGGTAGTGGTCCAGTGACTTCACTGCCAGGGTGTCACCTTGTGCAAGCCTCAGTTTCCCCCTCTGTAGAACACGGATGAGGTAGTCTAATGCCGTGGGAAATAGTGTCAGGTTGGTGGGATTATTAAGTGAGCTCACGGGAAGAAGTACTACGTGGTGGCCATTTTCATTGTCACTGCTTTTGGGCTGGGGTGTGGGGCCTTGGCGTGGCCCAGAGTGTGGAGGCCTCGGGGTGGGCTTCTGCTTGCACAGCTCATTCTGCACCCCTCTGCCGGGCCCCCCAGAGTGGCAGGACGAGCTCTCGGACAATCAGTCTGAATATTCCATTGGCTCTGAGGATGAGGACGAGGACTTTGAGGAAAGGCCGGAAGGGCAGAGTGAGTCTCAGCGCTGGTGACCATGGGCTGGGGCCCAGGCCATGTGTCGGGGAGCTAATGGCCAGCGGGGTACCCCCGGGGGCATCAGGACAGGTTCGAGGGCGGCTTTGGAGATCATCCTGAGGGGTCCCACTGTCCTGGGGGAGTTGGTGGATGGGATGGGGGCAGGATGCTCTGGGCCCCTCTGAAAGGCTGTGGCGGGACTGCTCCCCAGGTGGTCGGCGACAATCCAGGAGGCAGCTGAAGAGTGACAGGGACAAGCCCCTGCCACCTCTTCTTGCCCGCGTTGGTGGCAACATCGAGGTGGGGCCCAGTTGCACCCCCACATTCCACCTCCCCTTCCTGATTTATCTTGTCCCCCTCAGACAGAGAGCTCACCCCTGCTGCTACCCCTGGGGTATGGAGAACAGTCAGGAGGCGGGAGGGCTGGGTCCTGCCCAGGGTCACATGCCAGGTAGAGGTGGGGCTGAGACAGATGCGGGGTCTGGGCGCCACCTTCTGTGTCCTGTCCGAGCTGGAGGCGCCTGCCCTCTCTGTGTCCCCTCCCTGCCTCCTCCCCTTATCCCTGAGTTCTCTGCCCCCCACCCGCTCCCTGCCCTGCCCAGGTGCTGGGCTTCAATGCCCGACAGCGGAAGGCGTTTCTGAATGCCATCATGCGCTGGGGCATGCCCCCCCAGGACGCTTTCAACTCCCACTGGCTGGTGCGGGACCTTCGAGGAAAGAGCGAGAAGGAATTTAGGTAAAGGGGCGGAGTTGGTGGCCCAGGGTGTGGCCGCCCACCCCAGAGTGGGCAGGCTCCAGATGTGCGAGCCAGCACGACGGGCAGTGTTTCTGCTCCCACCAGGCTATGGGCATCTGGAGAATTCACTGCCATCTGGTCCTTGGGGGCTGGGGTCCAGGCCTGGGCAGGGCTGATTTACAGAAAACGCTGGGTAGCCACCTCTGCCAGGGCAGCTGGTGTGAACGGGGGCAAGAAGGATCTGGGTTACCCAGGGCAAAGGCCGTCCTAAGAGGTTCCCCTGCCAGGGGAGGCCCCCTCTGTCCTTCCCTGGGGGCCTCAGGCAGCAGGCTTGGTTGGGAGGCAGGTGATGGATGATAATCCCAGCCAGGAGGTCCCTGGGGGTCCTGCCAGCCCTCATAGAGGGTCCTTGCCCCCCAACTCCCTGAGCCCCAGTCCCCCCCCACCCCAGAGCCTATGTGTCCCTCTTCATGCGGCACCTGTGTGAGCCGGGGGCTGATGGCGCGGAGACCTTCGCGGACGGCGTGCCCCGGGAGGGCCTCTCGCGGCAGCATGTCCTCACCCGCATCGGAGTCATGTCACTAGTTAGGAAGAAGGTGGGTGAGTCGGCCTTATCTGGGCCTTCCCTGGCACATTCCCGCGGCCCTGGCGTGCTCCTGCAGGGGGTCAGTGGGCAGAGGACAAGTGCTGGGCCACACAGCTGCCCGGGGTCTGAGCCAGGCCAGAGGGATGGCCCCCAATGCCTCTCTGGATGGGGGTTGGGGGGGAGGGGCTGGAGGCCAGGATGACGGGCCACAAGGCAGAGGACATGGAAACGGATTGGGGTGGGGTCTGGAATATGGGTTGTGGTCAAAAGTACATCTGGCTTGGCCAGCCTCATGCAGAGGTGGCATCTACCCCAAGCCTGGGACACCCCCAGTCCCACTGGCAGCTCTGAGGCCCTCACAGCTGAACTGTGACCACTTTCCTCCTTCCTACCCTCCCACTGGACCAGGTTCAGGAGTTTGAGCACGTCAATGGGAAGTATAGCACCCCGGACTTGATTCCTGAGGGACCCGAGGGCAAGAAGCCGGGCGAGGTCATCTCCTCGGATCCCAACACGCCAGTGCCTGCCAGCCCTGCTCACCTCTTGCCCACCCCACTGGGCCTGCCAGGTCTGGACTCGGACAAGTGGGGCCTGGCACCTGGGTCATGGGAGGCGGCACGGCCCTAGGAGACCCTGAGTCCTCTGCACACCCCGCAAAGGATAGGCTCCCTTCCCCCTGGAGCTTCTGCCTGCAGAAGTGCTGCTCTGCTGAGACTTTTTCTTTTCAGTGACAGCTTTGAGATATTATTCATGTACCACAACATTCAGTCTTTGAAAGTGTACTATTCGGTGGTTTCTGGTATATTCACAGGAATGTGCTGCCATTGCTTCTATCTAATTCCAGAACATTTTCCTCACCCCCCAAAGACACATGTACCTGTTAGCGGTCACTCCCCATATCTCCTCTCCCCAGCCCCCAAGGCCCTGGCAACCACTAATCTACTTTCTGTGTCTACGAATTTGTCTGTTCTGGGCATTTCATGTAAATGAAATAATATAATACCGTGTTTCCCTGAAAATAAGACTGGGTCTTACATTAATTTTTGCTCCAAAAGACACATTAGGGCTTCTGTTCAAGGGATGTCCTCCTGAAAAATCATGCTAGGGCTTATTATTTTCCAGTTAGGTCTTATTTTCGGGGAAACATGGTAGCTGGTCTTTGTGACTGGCTTCTGTTACTCAGCACCATGTTTTCAAGGTCCGTCCGTGTTGGAGTGTGTGTCAGTGCTGCGTTCCTTTTTATGGCTGAGTAACATTCCATTTTGTGTGTATACCACGTTTTGTTCGTCCGTTCATCAGCTGATGGGTTTGGGGTTGTTTCTTCTTTCTGGCTCTTGTGAATAATGTTGCTATGAACATTGGTGTTCAAGTTTTTATGTGGACGTGGGTTTTCTTTTCTCTTGGGTCAGTAGCGAGGAGTGGAATTGCTGGGTCACACGGTATAACTTTTTGAGGAACTGCCAAACTGGTTTTCACAGTGACCACACCATTTTACTGTCTCAGTGTCTGAGGGTTCCAGTTTCTCCACATCTTCTCCAGCACTTGTGATCTTGACTTTTTGCTTCAGGCCATCTTAGTGGGTAGGAAGTGGTTCTCATTGTGGTTTGGCTTTGCATTTTTCTGAAGGCGGAGGCAGTGAGCATCTTCCAGTGTACAAACGGGCCATTCAGACATCTTTGGAGAAAGGTCTTTTCAAATCTTTCGCCCATCTTTAATTGGGTTATTTGTCTCCAAGTGTCTTATTAGTGACCCATGTATTTATATGGGCAAAGGACCTCTCTGGCTGGGGCAGACCTACCTCCACCAGGTGACAGGTGAGGCCCTGAGAGGTTTGGAGCCTCAGAGGGCATCCTGCTTCTGGGCACAGTATGCCCTCTGGAGGTGGGCACTCCTGGGTTTGCTTCCCGGCCCTCCCTGTGTAACCTCGGGCAAGTCATACCCTGTAAGCCCTATTTTCTTTTCTGTGATATGGGTGGGATAGTGCCGACCTTCCAGGGCTACTTGGAGCACACGAGTCATTGGCACTGGCAGTGAGTTGGGAACTGGTTTGGGGTGGAGGAGACACATGGCCAATCAGCTGGCCTGAAAGTCGGCTCACCCGGGATCCTGCCTCCCAGTCCAGGCCTGCACCCATCTCGCTTCCAGACGGGAGGCCCCCTGGGTGTCCAGCCTTGTCCTGTCAGCCCTTGCTTTGGCCTCATTGGGGCCAAGGTCCTCCAAGGATCCCCACATTGCAGGCCTTGTTTCGGGTCTCTGGCTCACCTGGGGGTTCTGTCCTTCTCCTGGAGGTGCCTGGCCCAGACGGGGCCTCCTGAAGGCCAGACCCTACCTGTCCTCTCTGGCATCCACTTCCTGCCCTCTCCCTGATCCCTGCCTGAGCCCAACTGTCTCACCTCTTCCTTGATCTTTCAGACAAAATGGAAACCCAGCTGGGCTACATGGATGAGAAGGAGCTGGGGGTGCAGAAGCCAAAGAAGCCCCCAGAAATCCAGGTCTGGAAGATGCTGGTATTTGGGTCCATGGTGGATGTGGGGCGGGGTTTGGGTCTGGGAGCCTTCTCAGGTCTCACCCAGAACTTCTGGCTTCAAGTTTAGACCTCGGGGTCTGGGGATACAGATTAGAAGCAACGATGGGAACCAGGAGAGTGGGTCCCCAGCCCAGTGCCGGTTCCCTGCCTTTCATTCCTATTGCGGCCCCAGGCCCTGCAACTCCCCTAGCCTGTCTTCCGTAGGTCCTGCCAACTGCCCTGGACAGAGTGGACGGTGAGGACAAGCACGAGAGCTCAGAAGGCCAGGAGAGGGCCCGAGAGGAGCGACTGCAGGAGATGGACAAGGCCCAGCTGTCCCCAGAGCAGCTGCCAAAAGGTGCGGGCTTTCCTCGGGCATCCACCCAAATGTAGTCTCTGCCCTCCTCAGCCTTGGGCCAGGGAAGGCTGGCCAGGCTGTGCCTCATTCCATCTCCCCCTGGCTGAGTGGGGGACTGTGCACTGCTCTGTCCTAGCACCAGAGGCCCCAGGATGAGGGGAGAGCCAGGGACTGAGCTCTCCGCTGTCACTTTTCCCAGGTACACAGTTTGCAGGTTAGTGGGCTTTCTTTTTCTTAGTGATTTCTAACTCAGTTTGCATTGTGGTCTGGAAACGTGAGTCTGTATGAGACTGTTGCTATATGATATTGTCAAAAATCTGCTTTCTGGCTTAATGTGGTCAGATTTTGTAAATGCTCAGGTGTGCTTGAAAGAACACCTGTTCTCTAATTTTGGGGTGTAAGGTTCCAAATATATGTAAGGTTCCAAATATGGGCATTAGATAATGCTTGCTAATTATGTTCAAATATTTTATATACTTACTCATTTTTGATTTGCATTGTTCAGTCATGTCTGAGAGACTTGTGTTAAAATCTCTCACTATGGTTGTGGATTAGTCTCATTCTCCTTGTAAAGCCAGATTTTGCTTCATATTGTTTGAGACTAGGTTGTGAGGTGCATATTGGTTCAGGATTTTTATATTTTTCTGAAGAAGTGTGCCTCTAATTATTATGTAATGACCTTCTTTTCCCTCCTGATACTTTTTACTTTAAGGTTTATTTAGGCTGATTTGGATTAATCTTACTTTTGTTTGGTATACACTCAGTATATGTTTCTAGCCCTATAGTTAAAAAAAGTATATATATATATATTATATTGTATTATATTATATTATGTTATATTAACTTTATTATTATATAATTCATATACCGTACACTTGACCCATTTAAAATGTACCATTCAATTGTTTTTAGTATATTCACAGAGTTGTGTAACCATCAGCAAAATGAATTTTAGAACATTTCCATCACTCCCAAAAGAAACCCCGTACCCACTAGCAGTCATTCTCCATTTCCTCCTCCCGCCAGCCCCTGGAAACAGTAATCTACTTTCTGTCTCTATGGATTTGCCTATTCTGGACATTTCATATAGATGGAATTGTAAAATATATGTCCTTTTTTATCTGGCTACTCTCCCTTAGCATAATGTTTTCAAGGTTCATCCATGGTGTGGCATGTATTGGTACTTCATTTCTTTTTATGGTGGAATAACCTTCTATTGTATGGCTATACCACATTTTATTTATCCATTTGTCAGCTGATGGACATTTGGGTTGTTTCTGAGTTTTTGGCTATTTTGAGTAATGCTTCTGTGAACGTTTATGTACATGTTTTTGTGTGGACATAGGTTTCAGTTCTTCGGGTATATACCTAGAAGTGGGATTGTTGGATTGTATGGTGACTCTATGTTCAATATTTTGATTGTTTTCTATAGCAGCTGCACTATAGCAGTTTTACATTCTCATCAGCAATGTGTGAGGGTCCAATTTCTCAACATTCTCGCCAACACTTATTATCTGTCTTTTTTATTATAACCATCCTAGTGGTTGAGAAGTGGTATCTCATTGTGGTTTTGATTTGTATTTCCCTTATGCATAAAGATGTTGAATATCTTTTCATGTGCTGATTGGCCATTTGTGTATGTCTTTGTTGGAAAAATGTCTTTTCAGATCTTTTGCCCATTTTTAAATTAGACTATTTGTCTTTTCAGTTTTGAGTTGTAAGAGTTCTTTATAAATACATGTATCTTATCAGAGATATGATTTGCAAGTATTTTCTTCCATTCCTTCACCTATAATTTATCTATGTAATAATGTTATAGGGATATCGCTTGTAAACAGTTTGTTATTTTTAATCATAGAATCTCTACTTTTTAGCTGGCAAGTTTAATCTCTTTACATTTATTGTAATAGCTGAATATTTGGATAAATTTTTACTGTCTTATTTTGTGCTTTATATTATTACCCTTTCCTTTTCTTTTTCCCCCCCCTTTTCCTGCCATCTCTTGGATTGATCAAATTCTCTTTATATTTACCTTTTCCCCCTCAACTCCTTTGGAAAGTTTATAGTCAATTCTATTTTGTAATTCTGAATTGTTTGCATGTATCCCTTCTGAATACTGTCAGGACTGTGGACAACTTCAGTTCTAACCCATTTCCTTTCCTTCTTCCCTTCTTCCAAGTGCTGTTGCCCAGTGTTTTCATTTCAATTTGTTTTAATTCCCTAAATTTGTTATTATGCTTATTCCTAAATTTTTAATCCTTATTGAGATCTTCCCACATTCTTAGCAGTTTTGTGTTTGCTAATTTGTTCATCATTGCTTTGTTCAGTGTCCTTCTTCCTAAAATACACCCTTGGTGCTTTCAGCAAATTTCTGTGAAGGGCAGATTTTCTCATCGTGTGTTATTTTTCCTTTACTCTTGAGTAATAGCAAAATTCGTGGCGGGAGAGGGTTATCCTCTCACCACTGAAAATGTTATTCCTTTTGTGTTCTGGCTTCTATTACACCGCTGTGAAAGGCTGCTCTGAGGGTAATTGTTGCTCCTTTAGGAAATCTGCCTTTTCTATCTTTTCTAACATTGAAAGACCACTTTTTAAAAAATTTATTTAGGTGTTCTTATTTATTTTTCAATGATAGTTGACATTCAATATTATTTTATGTTAGTTGAAAGACCACTTGTAAGATAGTCTGTTTGTCTTTGGTGATGTGCTCTCTCACTGAAATGATTTTTTTTTTTTTATGCTGCTTGCGACTATGATTCTTATTATTGTCTTTCATTGATTACAGGCAGATTCTCAGTCCGCTGCTCTTTGAATATTACTTTGTCCCATTGTTTTTTCCTATTACTCATCGATTCCTTCATTCATTCATCCAGTCCATGTTTATGGAAGGCCTGCTGTGTGTTGGGTGCTGTCTTAGGCTTTGGGGGCACAAAAATGAACCCAACGAGCAAAGCTATCACATGGAATTGGATTCTAGTGGGGAGACGGGGAAACAACAATAAACAGAAGTATGTCTTGTTTGACAACAGGCTCCAAATGCACTGAGGAAAAGAAAGCAGGTAAAAGTTAGCAAAAGGTGGGCTGATGTGTCTTTCACGGCTTGTGCTTCTGTTGTTGTTCCCTCTCTCTCTGCAAGGCTTTAGGAGTCTTCTTCAGATCTAGCTTCAGTTTGCACTTTCTTTATCTAGCTGTTTTTAATCTACCCATCTGTCTTATTTTCTATGGCTGCTAACCAAAATATTACAAATTTAGCATTTGTTAGTTCTGAGACGTGTGAGTCAGAAGCCTAGCATGGTATGTCTGGGTTCTCTGCTAAGGTTGTGTAAGACTGAAATCAAGTTCTCATCTGGAGGCTGGAGGGAAAATTGACTTCCAAGCCCATTCTTGTTGTTCGTTGACTTCGGCTCCTTGGGGTTGGAGGACTGAAGCCTCGTTTCCTTGCTGGCTGTCAGCTGAGGGCTGTTCTCTGCATCTAGAAGCGGCCCATATTCCTTGCTTTGGGCCCACTCCATCCTCAAGCCAGGAATGGTACGCCGGCTGCCCTCATGCTTTGAATCTCTGAGGTCTTTTTCTGTGACTGGTCTGAGAAGATCCTGCTTTTAAAGGGCTGGTGTGATGAGGTCAGGGCCACCCAGATAATCTCCCTCTTTTAAGGTCCCCCGTGCCCCACACATGACGTGCTCACAGGAGTAGAATCCAGCTCGTCCACAGTCCTGAGTCTTGTTTTTCTTGTGGATTCTCTTCCTGTTTCTCTCTCTGGCAGGTGGATAATTGTTTTCTAAGTTTTGGTTGGGTGCATCTTCATCAGGAATTGTTTTTATCCATGGGATCCCATGTCACCTGGGTAATGGGAATGGTCTACCCTCCCACCCCCCACGCCCCATTTCCAGGAGCCCTGGGCCCACCAATCTCACTGGTGGTTTCGCTGGTCTGGGACCAGTGTTTATGGCACTCTCTCTGCTCATGGTGGGGACAGCTCAGATTGCACAGCCCGCACGACCTTTGTGTTGGGTTTGGAGCCCTCATTGGAGACGTCATGCCCCCAGATTCCACGTGGGAGCCCGGCTCCTCTGTGTGGCCGTGGGCTGGTGGGCAGAACTTTCTCTCTCTCGCAGAGAGCTCAGTGGTTGGAGGGTGTTGGTTTAATTCCAGTTGTCTGCGTCTCTGGGGCTCGAGGCCTCCTTCTTCCTGTCTGGGTGTCGAGACACAGCCGAAGCCTCCAGATCTCGTCCTGGTACCCACTCACCCCCGCCAGGCCTGGCTTCTGCTTCTTGAGCTTGTATTTTCCCTTCATTTATGGCACCTGACAGTTTTCCTTTTCTTCTTGGGAGCTCACATGTGCGTGTGTTCAGTGTGATAGAGTTTGCCTGATATTTCTGGGTATTTGTAAGAAGGGTTCTGTGTTAACAGCAGCCTACCACGTTGCCAGAACTTCCAGTGTTCTGGTTATCATTGTGGTAGGGAGGATTTTGAGACGGTGCCTTGAGGAGTTTGGGGAGGGGGTGCTGCTGGAATGGGGGTGAAAGAAAAGAGGTAAGGCGATGATGGGTGGTGGGGGTGCTCTCCTTGATGGCACCTGTTGAACTCTTGAGTAAAATGATGGGCAGTGTTCTGTGCATGGCTGAAGCAGAGTTGGAAAACCACCAGCCCGGAGTCCCCTCTGCCCTTCTGGGACCCCTCCCAACCTCACCAATACCCTTTGTCTTACAGAAGAGATGTTTCCAGAGAAGGAGAAAATTCTGGACAAGCTGGAGCTAAGCTTGATTCACAACAGAGGGGATGACAGCGATTTCAGGCCAGGTTTGGGGCTCTTGCGTATGCTCTGTCCTGTGTCCCTTGGTTTCTTGGGGGTGCCATCTGGACCATGTTGGGCCTCCTGCAGTCTCCTGGGCACCATCTCCTCGGCCCTAGGCCCTGATTGGAGCTAATGGGTGGGAATCTGGACTCGCCAGCCCTTTAGGGGACAGACCCCCTCTCCCTGTCCTGACCCCTCCTGTGGCCCCAGTCCACTCCAGGAGGAAGGATTGCTGGCTGTAGAGCTTGGCCTGCAGCATTTGGGGCTCAGCTGGAAGCCTTGTGTACCTCTAGGTCCTGGAATGTTCTGGAACGACCATCCTCCAATCAGACCCCGAAAGCTACCTTCCTTGAACTTAAGCTGCACTTTTCACAGTGCTCTCCCCTTGTTCCCCGTGTTCCTTACTTGGTGGGGAAGGGGCACCTGGGCAGGGAGCCAGCTCTACCTACGCAGATGGAGAGAGAGGGCTACTCGGGTGTCCGTTTAAAATCCCCGTTGGCCGTTAGCCCCTGGAAGATGGGGAGATGTGTTTCCCGCTTGCCTTTGGGGCCCCAGCACTTGGCGGAGAGAGGCCCCTGGGCAGTGCCTTTGGATGGATGAGTGAATGTGGGTCTGTCCTGCCACAGATGATAGCAAAGCTGAAGAGAAGGAGCCCATTGAAATGCAGCAAAATGGTGACAGAGAGGAAGATGAAGAGGGGAAGAAGGAAGACAAGAATGGGAAGTTCAAATTCATGTTCAACATCGCAGATGGTGGCTTCACAGGTATCGGGGTGGCTGGTGGGCCGAGAGCTGGGGTGGTTGGTGCCACAGGCTTCCTGTCTGTGTGGGTCCTGGGAGTCTGGGCAGGTGGTCGTTTTATACTAAAGTGTGAATGGTTGATAAACATCCCCTGTATAACCTTTCCTAGTGACATTGGAACTGAGCCTTCAGGGGTGGGAAGATGGCAGGTAGTGAGGGAGAGGCTGTGCTAGGCCCACCCCTGGGAGGTGCTGGGGCATCTCATTCTGCTCCCCTTGGTGGCTTCCTAGAGCTGCACACACTGTGGCAGAATGAGGAACGTGCCGCTGTGACCTCGGGGAAAATCTACGACATCTGGCACCGGCGCCATGACTACTGGCTGCTGGCAGGCATTGTGACGTATCCTTGGCCAAGCCAGGCTGGGCAGGAGTCTGGCCTGTTCCTCTGTGGATCTCAGGGAGGAAGGGACATGGGGTGTGTGGGGTGAGGAGTCAGGAGCCATTGCTCCTGACCAGGTGCCCAGGAGCCTTTCCTGGTGATGATGATGACAATGACAATTGCAGCAGCTTGTCCCTTTACGCTCAGTACTCACCCCATCCTCACAGCAGCTTTCCAGAAGGGGCGCTACTATGATCCCCATTGTACAGAGGCGGAAACGAATGCTCAGGGAGGCCAAGTGACTCGCCCAGGAACACATGGCTAATAAGTCACAGCCCATCCATCTGGCTCCACAGCAAATGCTCCCTCCTCCTACACGACACAGACCTCACCTCCTCCCAGTAGTGACCCCCTAAAGGGTGCTTCACTATTTACAAGGCCTTTCATTCCTTCCTTCCTTCCTTCATTCACTCACACATTCAATCTTCAGTCTTTATTGATCACCCACCATGTGCCAGGCATGGAGGATGCAGCTGTGAACTAACCAGCCCCCAGTCCTGGTCTACCTGGAGTTCCCATCCTATGGGGGTAGATGGTGAGCACCAGAAGTTAGCAAAATGAGGGTCCAATGGGACGTGATAGAGCAGGGACGAGGCACAGGGAGCTTTGGGGGCAGGGGTTGCATTTCCAGTAGGATGGTCAGAGCAGGTGACATTTGAGCACAGACCTCCCAGAGGCAAGGACAGGGCCACACAGTTAACTCAGGAGAGCCCCCCAGCAAAGTTGGCCTTCATGACAGCCTTGAGGGAGCTGGCTATTGTAACGAGAGGCGGGGTTTTGTGGACGGGGGTTGGTAGACCATTCCTGCGAGGGGCCAGAGAGTGAATGTTTTAGGGTTTGCAGAGTGACCACTCCACTCTGCCGTGGTAGCAAAAATAGCCCCAGACAGTATCAGGCTGTGTTCCAATAAAACTATTTACAAAAGCAGGCTGTGGGCCATAGTTTCCTGATCCTGTCATGGAGGCTAAGGTTTAGAGCCTGGGTTCACATCCTGACTCTGCCTCTCATAACCGTGGGACCTTGGGCAAGATCATTTTATTGTGTCTCCTGTTCCCTCTGGAAGCTTTAGGGAAGGATCCTTCCTTGCTTCTCCCCAGCTTCTGGTGGTGGCCATCCACCCTTGGGGTCGCTTCGTTTGGAGCTGCGTCACCCCAATCTCTGTCTCCATTTCATATGGCCTTCCTGGTGTCTGTGTCCAAATTTCCCCTCATGAGGATACTAGCCCACCTTAACCAGTATGACCCTTTCTTTCTTTTTTTTTAAAAAAAAAGCAAAGGAGTTTTTATTTTTTTAATTTTTATTGGGGAATATTGGGGAACAGTGTGTTTCTCCAGGGCCCATCAGCTCCAAGTTGTTGTCCTTCAGTCTAGCTGTGGAGGGCGCAGCTCCACTCCAAGTCCAGTCACCATTTTCAATCTAGTTGCAGGGGGCGCAACCCACCATCCCATGTAGAAATTGAACTGGCAACCTTGTTGTAAAAAGTTTGTGCGCTAACCAGCTGAGCCATCGGTCTGCCCCTCCCGCAGCTCAGCGGCAGCTCATTGTTTTCAATCTAGTTGTGGAGGGCGCAGCCCACCATCCCATGCGGGAATTGAATCAGCGACCCTGTTGTTAAGAGTTCATGCTCTAACCAACTGAGCCATCCAGCCGCCCCCCGTATGACCCTTTCTTAACTTGAGTACACTTTCAAAGACCCTATTCCGAATGAGGTCTGTCACAGGCATTGAGGTTAGGACTTGAGCATGGGTGAAGGAGATAATCCTGTGAAGTGTCAGTGCCGTCTGGGCCCGGGGGGAGCCTGTCAGTGTCCACTAGTTGTCACAGCATTACCACCACACTCATCCTGGAGCCAAGGTTAACGAGTTGCCTGAGAGTACACTGTCAGGATGCTGAACACACACTGGCCCTGCCCCCGCCTCCTGCCCCTGGCCAGGTTTGCCCTTAACAGTGCCCACCCAGGCATGGCTATGCTCGCTGGCAGGACATCCAGAATGACCCGAGGTACGTGATCCTCAACGAGCCGTTCAAGTCTGAGACCCACAAGGGCAACTACCTGGAGATGAAGAACAAGTTCCTGGCCCGCAGGTTCAAGGTCAGTCCATGGCAGGCCTTTGGGGGAGGGGGCTGCAAGAGGGGCAGGATACATGAGGACCTGGGGCAAAGGAGCTAGTGAGCAGCGACCCCCTCCGCCTATATGTGGGAGCCGGCCAGGCTGTCCACACAGGGGAGTAATTTAGTCAGTCAGTGAACCGGGTGCTGGGTCCTTGCCCTGGGTCTGACCGACTCCACTGGGCGAGTGTCACTGCCCCGGGTGATGGGTACAGAGAATCCAGCTTGGTGAGTGCTCAAGAGGTGGCCAGGATCAGGTGACAATGGCCTTCTGGGTGGGAATGTCTCCTTCCTCCTTTCTTTCTGCCCAGAGCCTTGGCCTGGGGGGGTGGGGTGGAGAAGGGGGCCAGGCCAACACTCAGTCACCCCCGCCCTCCAGCTGCTGGAGCAGGCGCTGGTCATAGAGGAGCAGCTCCGGAGGGCCGCGTACCTCAACATGACCCAGGACCCCAACCACCCAGCCATGGCCCTCAATGCCCGCCTAGCCGAGGTGGAGTGCCTTGCCGAGAGCCACCAGCACTTGTCCAAGGAGTCCCTCGCTGGGAACAAGCCGGCCAATGCCGTCCTGCACAAAGGTGAGTCACCTGCTCCCCAAATCCGGCCCGCCTGCCATCCTGCTTCCCTCCTCCTGCCCAGGGGATCCTTGGCTATAGATGAGGGCGCTGATGGGGCCCTAGGACTGGAGACAGAATGGCAGCCCGGAGGCCAGAGCCTCCTGGCCAGGATGGGACAGTCTGTAGTCCATTCCCTCAAGCCCCGACTGCGAGCCTTAAATGCATGATGTCTGCAATCCCCGTGCTGTCCTTAAGTGGGGAGGTTTATTATCCCGTTCTCAAGATGGGGACATTGAAACTCAGGGAGGTGAAGGCATCGCCCAAGGCTTCCTGATTCAGACCTTTGACCCCTGTGCTCCAAATCTTCAGGAAGCCCCAAGGCTGGTTGGGGGAGGGCCTCCCTGGCCTCCCTGGCCCTGCTCTGTGTGGGAGATGTTTCCTGAGGCAGCTCTGCCTGTGAGCCCCCCATCCTGTCCCCAGTAGTGGGCAGGGGCTGCAGGCCTCCCTGGGAGCTGGGAGGCTGGCTGAGGGCCTGGAGGGAAGGCCAGCGTTGGCCTCGAGTTTCTGGCCCTCATTTCTGCAGCCCGCAGGCGCCTAGGAGAAGTTCTTTGGGAAACCCCATTCTTCTCCCAGGTGGCATCTCGGGCCCGGTGAGGAGCGCCCCCTGGTGTCTGCTGCCTGGAGAGTGCAGTAACACACCCCTGTAAATAAGCCCCAGCGGCGCCACCTGCGTCACAGCGTCTCCCCTCCTGTACCTTCCTCCACAGTCTTGAACCAGCTGGAGGAGCTGCTGAGTGACATGAAGGCGGACGTGACGCGCCTGCCCTCCATGCTGTCCCGCATTCCCCCGGTGGCCGCCCGCCTCCAGATGTCGGAGCGCAGCATCCTCAGCCGACTGACCAACCGAGCCGGTGACCCCACCATCCAGCAGGTCAGGTTCTGCCCGCGGGCCCTTGAGCCTGAGACCCCGTCAGGCACGTCCTGGGCGCCCCTGGGCTGGGGCTTGGGTCCGCGGTGTGGGACTACGACCTTTAAACCTGAGTCCTTGCCTCCAGGGCTCTTTCGGCTCCTCCCAGATGTACAACAACAGCTTTGGGCCCAACTTCCGGGGCCCTGGACCGGGAGGGATTGTCAACTACAACCAGATGCCCCTGGGGCCCTATGTGACCGGTAGGTGCCCGTCTGCTTCCGGGCAGCATGTACAGGGGCACCCGCGGGCCCCGCCTGCCCGTCACCGCCCCTGTCAAGCCGAGGTTCTCTCTGTTTCTGACAGATATCTAGCCGTCCCCGCGACTTCCCTCTGTTGCAGCGCTCATTTCCAGCTGAGGTGAGGCCACTTGTGGATGCTCCACTGCCCCTCGTCCCTTCCTTGGCTCTGCAGGTCAGGCCTGATCAGAATCAGCCCTGGTCCCCGTGACTGATTCATGCCCCTGAGCCTTGGGGACATCACTGCCTTCTCGGGCTCCGAGGGTGTCACACACTTTCCTGGAGCCCCCTGCCCCAGCTCCCTCTGCCCGGGGACGTCTCGGGGCCAGCATGTCTTCCCCGGCTGCCAGATACTTCCCTGCGAGGCTGGGAAATGGGACACGAAGGGTGGGTGCACTTGGGCGTGCTCCTCTGTGGACACGTGTGTCTGTGGCAGTCAGTCAGAGGCCATCACCCCCAGCTGGGAACCCTGTCTCCACTGTCCTGCCTGCGTGTCCTGCTGGGGGGGTGCGGTACCCCAGGGTATCACCTCTTGTCTCACCCCAGTCCCTGCCTAGGACCAGGAGGGTGGCTCAGGGTTGGGGGGCGGTAAGTGTTACTGGCTAGGAGCGGGGAGCTTATTTCTGAGGAACTGCCAGTTCACCCTGGCCCTCACCAAGCCCTGTCTGGCACTTCAGGGTGGAGGTGCCGGAGGGGAGGTGGTTTCCAGAATGGCTGCCCCGCAGGCTGCCACTTCTAGGGTGCTCTCCTGCACTCTGGGTGTGTCTGGGCGGGCGTGGCTAGGGATCCCTCTCGGATTGCAGCTGCCTGTGACAGGCAGTGGGTGGGGTGGCTCCAGGGTGTGGGGTGCTCCCCCCAGTGGAGACCTGACCACACCCCAGCATCACCGTGATCTGCTTCTTGCAGCCACGCCTGCCGGGTCACTTGCCTGACCCCCACAAGAGAGAAAAGCCTTTTTAGGAGTTGTTGCCACCTTGGGACGGAAAGGGAATGCCATCACCTGGGGGACGGAGCCCGGAAGTGCCACCTCATCATAACCCAAGTGTTCCACACAGCGTCACACCCACACCACGGGATGCGCCCCTGGGCCACCTTTGCCAGAACGACTTCTTAGAGGAGATTTCATTTATTTGTCCATCTTTTGCACTTTCCTATTGAAGACTTGAACAAGTTCGTCTTGATAAAGTTGAGTGATATGCGGAGGAGACTAACTGCAGTGCCACCTCCCTGTCTGTGCACAGGCTCCGACAGGAGGGAAGCTCCTGGAAGCCCTGCTGCTGCTCATGCTCTCGGCAGGGAGGATGCCGTGTCTGCCCCGCAGCCCTCGCTGTGCCCCCATCACCCAGTCCCGTGTGCACTGCCTGACTGCCCTCTGCTCTGCCCCCTGTATGCATGGGGCCCCCCAGGGCCTGGCACAATGGTGGAGGCCTGGCTGATGCTCGGGTCAGAGCAGAGTGTTTATTCCACCCCCTTCCTGCCAGGGCTGGAGTCACCAGGTCTGTGCGGTCTCCTTGGGGAGGGGTCTCTGTTGGCACCAGCGTAGGGCCTGTGGCAGGCCCAGGTGTGCTCCTGGGAGTGGGACACGAGCCCTGTGTGTGTGGGTGGCACAGGGGCTGTGAGGCCTTCACCTCGGCCTCCGCCAGGTGGGGTTATGAACAGGTGGTAGTTAGCATCTCAGCAGAGAGGTCACAGCAGCACTGAAGATGGCCCAGAAGCCCCTGGCCCTGCCCTGTGCCCTGGGCTGTCTGTCACACCCACCTCCAGATACACCCTGCCCCGCGTGGTCTCATGGGCTGCAGACATGGAGGAAGCAGGCCTCCCCCTGGAGCCTGGACCTCTCCTTGCCCTCCTGTCAGTGGCGAGGCCTGTCTAGGCACTTGCCACCCAGGGCAAGGCCATAGCTGCCCTCGCTGTGCCTTGTGGGGAGCTCTGCTTGGAGGCAGGGGACTGGACCTGATGGCCTCTCCATACCTCCCTGCCACAGCACCGCAGGCTTCCTGTCGGCTGTCTGACTGGGAACATGGTGTTGGCGCCCCTCCACCCAGCTGGTGGTGCCCTGTAACGGCCCCAGGTGGGGTGGGGAGAGTGGGCCAGGCCTGGACCCATGTCCAATGCTCCCTCTGGCTCCAGCTCAGCCTGGAAGGGATTTCCGACCCTTGGGCTTCCTGGGGGGCGGGGTGTGTGTGCCCTGGGTAAGAATCCTGTTTGAGTGACAGGCAAGCTGGGTCTGGGGTTGGAGGTGCCAAGAGGGGCCTGGGCTCAGCTCCCCGGGCCAGGATTGGAGCCAGGATTTCGTGGTTCATCTTGGGACAGTTGGGCGATTGGCCGGCCCTCATAGAGCCCCGGATCTCCTCATCTGTAAATGGCTCTTTCTGAACCCTGGAGGGCTGGACCCCCAAGGCCCCTTCCATCTTGGCAGCCCCACACTCTATCTTGATCAAAATCTCCAAGGCCAACCGAGCCCGCAATTGTGTGTGGGTAGACGGGGCGTGTCTTGGCAAGTTTCCAGGACACGCGTGCAGCAGCGGCTGACCCGCCTTCTGGGAAGGGTGGGGTCATTCCAGTCCTGTGCTTCACGTGCATGTGTGTCCTCGTCAGTGCCTCCCTGCAAAGGCTCCTGGCGCAGACCACAGGCGAGGTGACTGCCACGAATCCCTCCGCCCCCAGGGCCCTGAGAAGGGGCCCTCCCAGACGGCTGTCAGCCCTGTGGTTGGCCTTGTTGGGAACAGTGCCAGCCTTCCCTGGCCACAGTGGATGGTCTCAAGTGTCAGGCTGGGAGGCATGCAGCAGTAGGACAGGGGTCTGATTCTCCACTGCTCCAACCCAGAGGCCCACGGTGCCTCCCGTTTCAGCCCGTCCTCCCCAGGGAGCCTTCCTTTGTTCCTAACGTCCCTATGCCCGTCCCAGGCCTTGCCAGGCTCCCCTTTGCCCTTCTCACCATGCCAGAGCCAGGCACCCCCAGACGGCCTGGCCCCCGGCACTGCTGGTCCCAGGATGGGTTCTGCTCTCCATGACCAGCACCCCGGACGCCCGGGAGGGTGTGCTGTGGACAGTGAGGAGCCGGTTTCTGGTTGACTGGTTTGGGAGAGGCAAAAGAATCTTAAGAATGTTTTCTTCTTAGTTATCAGTTATCTCCCACCAAAAGCGGTGGGTGGGGGTGTCCACTACCTTGGGCATCTTCAGGCTAGGTTTGGTTTCTGCTGCTGGCAGAATGAGGGTTGTCGTGTGCAAGCAGAATCCCAAAGTGCCAGCCTGCAGTTTTGTTTGCAGCCACCTTATTATTTAGACCAGTGCCAAGTAGGCTTTCTGCTGAACCACCTTTGGGCCCTGGTCTCCAAACGCATCACCTGCTGGGCTCCCAGGTGCCGAGGGGAGTTTGGGTTGGATGGACCGTATCCAGAGGGCATGTGGGATGCTCAACAGACACTCTCACACGGAAGCACATCCCAAGATTCTGTGTGAAGAGACCCGCCCTGCAAGCCACCTTCAGAAGCTCCTTTGTTCTCTGCAAATTATGACCAAGGTCCTGCTGATACCACAGCTGGTGCAGGCACCACCCTTCTGCTTGTTGGGGCCCCTTCCAGGGCAGGATCCTCTTGGGGTCCCCTGCCCAGGTCAGGGGCTTGCCCCAGGGACACCTGTTGTCCTTGTTTGCAGGTGTCGGGTCCCAGGGCTCTTGTGTAGAGGGTGGGCTCAGGGACCTGGGAGCAGGCAGCCTGGAGCATGGTGGCAGGGGAAGGGCCTCGGGCGGGACGCAAGGCCTGAGGTCTTGGCGTGGCCATGGTCTAGGGCCCCCTACGGCCTGTACCCTCCGCCTGTGCCCTCCGTCGAGGGAGCCGACTCCAGCCCCATTTTCTATTTCTGGAAGTTTACAGGTTGTGGTATATCAGCCCAAAGTCATTGGTGTTGTGTTTTGGATTTTTTCCTTTGTTTTCAGATTTTTTTTTAAGCAAAGTATTTTTTTAGGTGCGATAACCCAGAAAGGGCCCGTTGGGTGTGTGCGTGTGTCCTGAACCCCTGACATCGAGCTAGGAGCCTGAGCTCCGAGCCTGGAGATGAGGGAAGGGTCCCATTTTCCATGCATCAGAGGGGCTATTAGGGTGCAGACTGTGGGGCCGGGTCACTTGCCTTGGGACAGCCCCAGGTCAGCCAAGATCTTGGCAGCCCAGCAGGGAGGGTTCCCGCTGGGGATGGGGCTGGAGCTTTGGAAGCTGAGCCCCTGTAAGCAGTGACCTGTCGGGCCCTTGGGAAGACCTGTGGGACGTAAGACAGAGACTGTCGCTGACACCATCCCCTTCACTTTGTACTCTGTGTGTATGTCTTGGTTTTCTGTGTTTTAATAAATCCTTTGGGAAAGGACTGAATTAGGGTGTTTTCCTGAGATTCTCACTGATCTAAGAAGGGGGTGAGGGCTGGGGGCAGGGGAAGGACGTGGGGTAATGGGGTGTCATCCGAAGCCACCTCTCACCGAGACCTAGCCGCATGGGGCTGAGGGGCTTGCTGGGGAGGAGTGACAACCCAGGAAGGGTTGTGTAGGGATGGTGCCTGCCCTTCCTACCTGCACCCTTGAACACACACCCCATCACATCAAACACGGAGCCCCCAGGGATAGCCTGCAGCCCTCCTCGGACCCCACCCTCTGTCCACAGAGGGCACAGCAGCTTCCCAGCAACCAGAGTGTGTGTTGGGGGCACCTCCATTCCGAATGGAGAGACGAGGGGGTCTCCATCCTCAATCTCTGCCTCTTCTCCAGGGCCCATTTCTCCCAACCCACTATTGGCTCCAGGGTCAGGATTCGGGGGCCTCTGAATGGTGGCAGCCTTCTCCCCCCTGCCCCCACTGCCCTCCCGCCAGCCCTGATCTGGAGCACGGATTGGCCTGGAAATGAGAGGAGCGGAAAGCCCAGGACCCTTCGGGCTTGGGTTTTATTTTGTCATTCCATAAATACGGAAGCGCAAGACGTATGGCAGTCTCGCCTCGAGAGGGAGGGCGTACCGTTAGCTGAGGAACCACAGTCATTAAAAAAAGGGAGAGAAAGCAGCACATTATTTACATGACTGGAAGAGAACAGAAAACGGAGCAAGTCCTGCGTCGCTCCTTGGATTTTACCACAGATGTGGGCTGAGAAATGGTGGGGACTCCGTGTGTCATTAACAAGAAAGAATGATCCCAGCCCTGTCCCCAGTCCAGGCCTACTTCCTGTGTAGGGCACTCCTGAGGGACCCATGGGGCAAATTCTGCTTCAAGGGGACGGGGAGAGGCTGGGGGGAGGCCCTGCCCCTTTCAGGCCTGCCGCTGCCCTGCTCTTTTCAGGCTCTGACTGCCCTTGGCCGTCCATCCAACTTCCTCTGCCCTACTCCAGCCCCCTCCTAAGTCAAGGGACCCTCGGCCAGGAAGCAGAGCCCGTCTTCCCTGCCGTGGGTGTAGGACACTAGGACAGTGCCTCAGGGCCAAGGCAGCTGGGTCCTGGCACCGGCCATTTCTGCCTAGGCTGAGCTCAGCCTTGGTTGCCCTTTTCTCCCTGTTTGGCAAACATGCAGCCAACAGGGGCTCAGCCTTCCTGGCTGTGGCTCCTGGGGGCACAGCCCCCACCTCGGGCCCCACTACAAGTCCTGGTCCCTGTTCCAACAGTGGGTGGTCTGGGGGCAGGTGTGCAGAGGGCCCAGCCAGTCTCCCCAGGAGGGGGACGTGATTTGGCCCACTGTGTGGGCCAGACAAAGTGCCCAGGGCATGACTCCTCCACCTCGGGTGACGGGGAGTGGCCGCTGGCTGGGCACCTCTGCTGGGACAGGTGTTGCCCCCTCCCCACACCCACAGGGTGAAGCCTGCAGGAGACTGGGTGAAGACCCCCAAGGGCCTGGTCTATGAGGAGGGGGAAGGTTCTAGACTCCAGGTCAGCACAAAGGTCAGGAGTGGAGAAGGCTGTCCTCGCCTTGCCTTTGTGGCTTTCTCAAAGCTGCTGTCCCAGGCCTCAGCCCAGCCAGGACTGATGGGAGCCTTCGAGAATGACAGGGGAAGCTTCTGGTAACAGCAGCTTCTATGAAAGCAGGACCCGCTGTGCCCACCTTCCAGGGAGAGTGTGAGGGTGTGGGGTGCCCAGGTGGGGCTGGCCGGCACTGGGCCCCCCCCAGAGTGGGCTCGCACAGCTGTAGAGCCTGGCTCCTGCCCCACCACATAGCCAGCAGAGGCTGGGGTACCTCTCAGGACCTCAGGGTCTGGGGCTGCAAAGCGGCTGACAGTTCTGTCCTGCCCTTCCTCCCTGTCTCCAATCTGTTCCAGGCTGTGAAAGGGAATGACTAACTCCAGCCATCCCCACTTTTCACAGGGTGTGTGTGTGTGGGGGGTTCCAGGGGCAGCACTGCTGCCCATCCATCCAGGTCACAAGCTCTGAGCTCATTGACACTTAGCACCCCAAGACGGAACACCCCAGCCTTGCCTGATTTGAGGCCTTGCGGGGGCACCTCTCTAAGGAGAGGCTCCTGGGATGTGTTCCCACATTGTGGGGGCTGCTGTTGGGTGTCAGGCCTCCCAGCCCTGGGCTCACAGTGCAGACAACCCCAGGGACCCTCCCTCACTGGAAAGATCTAAGCATGTTCTCTCTGTGGACCCAATGCCACCACCCCAGGCAGAACAGACACCAACCTCTCCTGAGAGTGGTCAGAGGCCACAGTCCAGCTAAGCATGCACGACCTCAGGGCCTTCTGGGGCATGCATGGGGCAGCAGACTGGGGTCCCGGCAGGGAGGGAAGGTGGGAGGCCCTGGAGGGACCTGGGCTGGAGCCCGCTCCACCAGGCCCCCTGCCAAGTGCTCTGGGCCGCCCAGGTATGGGGCTCATTGTGCAGGGAGCATGATGGTGGGGCGATGAGCTTGAAATCCGATCCCCAAACTTTCTGTGGGTCCCAAATTGCAGAGCCAGTCCCCCTGGATCCCTGCCCCTGCCAGCAAGGGAGGAGGTAGGGGTCAAGGTATAACATGGGAGGCCCCTCAGAAACCCCCTGGGGCAGGTGGCTGTGGAAAAGGGGTGGGGGAAGCATCTGAGGTCAGGCCCATTGGAAAGTACCTGGAGCCCCTGGCCAGAGGGAGGCCCCCGTGGGGAGGCCCCGCCCCAACATCCAGGCCCCGCAGAGGCGGCCACAGAAAGACCAACACCAGGCGGGGGCTCTTGGCAGAGGAGCGGCCAGCCCTGCCTGCCCCCAGACCCCAATTGGTCCGGCCTGGCCTGGACTTGAGGAGTCTCCATGAAGGGTTGCAGCTGGGAGAAAACGTGGTGGTTTCTTCTTGGAGGATGAGCAGAGGCTGCAGGCTTGGGTGGGACCACTTTACCGTCCTTCTAATAATCAATGTCCCCGCCACGATATGGGTCCCTGGAAGCCACATGGGTCCCTGGAAGCAGCGGATGGTGTGTTGCAGTGACTTTTGAGATGTTTTCCCAATGACGTTATCTGGGTGCCTTGTTTTCTTTTTGATGCAAACCACACAAGAGTGTGGCTTCAGAACAGCGTAAGCGAGCAGCGAACAGAGAGACTGGGAGGGGAAGGAAAGTGTCCGGGCCAGCGGGGGGGCTTCTTAGGACCGGTAGTCCTTTTTGCTGTAGGGTTTATTGCCCAAAATACTATCGATCTCGTGGATAATGGAAGATGACAGCTTGGGAAGGACCTGTGTGGGAAGACGAGAGCGAATCAGAATTCCACCAAGACGGGCCCGGCCTGCACAGGAGGCGGGTGGGTGATGTTCGGCCAGCCCCGCTGGTCCAGGCCCCTCCTGCCCCTGTTTTATCTATCTCCAGCTGAAGCAAGTTGGGGCCACACTGCTTTTTTATTCCAGAAGGTTTGGAGCAGAGAGGAAGCCTGCCCTGGTTTATACTCTGCCCCTCAAACTCCAGAATGCTCTAGAACCTTCGGGAAGGCATAAGATGCAGACTGCAGGGCCAGGTGCCTGATTTCCACACCCCTAAACTGGTTTTCCCAGCCTTTCTTACCTCACCCTTCCAGGTGACAAAACCCCAGGGGCCATCTCTGACTCGCTCTCCCTCAGCCTCACATCCAGTTTTCAGCCAGTCCCTCTGGCCCATCTTCCAAACAGGATGCACCGACCTCTCCCATCTCCACCTCCCCCTACTCACTCTCCCACTGTGACTTCCCAGCACATCTCTCTGCCTCTGCTTCTGCCGCCCAGTTTCCCTCCACAGCAGCCAGGGAGGGATGCTTTTAAAACCCAAGTCAGACCACACCCCTCAGCATCACACAGCACCCATCTCACTCACAATTGTCACCAAAGTCCTCAGACAGTGTGCAGTGTCCTGTGGGATCCACTCAGCTCCTGCCCTGCCCCCCTGCTGGCCCCTGGGCTTGCACCCACCTTGGATCTTCCATGGCTGTCCCACCACCTGGAACGTTCTTCCCCAAGTGTTTGCATGGCCCAGTCCTCACCCTCCGAGCCTTTGCTCACGTCACTTTCTCCCGAAGCCCACCCTGAGAGCCCCTTCACCCTGGGCCCATGGCTCTACCTCCCCTCTGCCCCGCCAGACACCCTGACCTTGCTCTAGTGTTTTTCCATAGTGCTTATCTGACAAATACTCTAATTCCCTTAATTCTCGAATTTAGCGTTTACTGTCTGTTCTGGCTAGAACGCCTGCTCTTCTGGGGGTGCTCTTTGGTGGCTCACTGATGGAGCCCAGGTACCGAGGACAGTGCTTGGCACGCAGTAAGTGCTCCCCAAATATGTGCTGGACAAATGGGGGTCCCATCAAGGAATCCTGACCTCTGCTCAAGGGCCCTGGGGGGCTGGCGCCCAGCGGGGACCCTGCTCACCTGTATTGCTCCAATGTTCTCCATTAGCTGGTCTGTGCTAGAAGCGCCCAGGAGCACGGAGCTGACGCCCTCGTTCCTCAGGCACCAGGCTGGGGGGGCAGCAAGACCACAGGTGAGGAGGCATACCCACTGCAGGGTTCCTTCTGGTTCTGCCCTGACCCTCACTGGTCCAGAGACACCTGGCCTCTTGGTATGGGAGCTGGGAGTGCCTAGGAGGGGCCTGGCAAGCCCAGTGCTCAGGGGTGCTGGGGGAGACCTGGCCCAAACTGCCCCCGTGTGGAGAGGTGGCCTGTGCTCAGGGACCCCATCCCCATAGCTGGCTGATGGAAGGGGTGGCCCAGGCACCAGGGGTCCCCCCAGCCCTGTTACCTATGGCCAGCTGCGGGAGGGTGCAGCCCAGGCGCTCTGCGATGGCCTGCAGCTCCTTCAGCTTGGCCTGCTGGCGCCGGCCCTCCTCACTCAGGATCTTGTCCTTCAGCCACTGGTAGCCCTGGTTGGGGGTGGGGGAGAGAGCGCAGCCCATGGGTGAGGGCGGGTCACCTGCACCTCTGTATGCCCTGGCCGATGACTTGTGCGCCTTTCAGACCCTTCTCCCCAAACAGCAGCTCTCATCTGCACTTACAGGCAGCACCGCCCCGCCCCCAGCACGCCCCCAGCCTAAACATGGCGGCTGTGGGCAGAGTTGGAAGGGTGAGGCCTGCTGCACTCTGACCCTGGAGTCTGAGGCAGGGCCCCGGAGGCAGCACAAGTTGGCGGACACGCTGACTTCCCTTCTCCCAGGAGGCCTGGCGTCCCTGCGAGGGGTACTGCTGCCTTTGGCCCAGATCTGGGGGGGCGAGGGTCGTCTCCCTGCCTCCACCCCTGCGGTTGCAGTGCCTCCCAGGGGCAACCTGACCTTGCTGTCAGGGGAGGGGAGAGGTGGGGGCAGGCCATCCTGCCCTCAAACCTGGGGCGGGGGTTCCAGTGCTGGATCTGCCCTGGCCTGGGCAGGCCTTTTCCTGCCTGCTCCTCGTGCCCCAAACCCCGCATTCTGGGGACTCTCTCTCAGTCCCCTCTCCAGAAGTGTGTGTGTGTGGGGGGCTTGTCCCGGGGAGTCACATTTGAGTGACAACTGAAGAAGGTCTGCAGCCCCTGGCCCTGAGCTCAGCCCAGAGCCCTCAGTGATGGGCCAGAGTGTGTGTGAGCGTGTGTGTGTCTGTGAATGTGTGTAAGCATGTGTGTGTGTGTGTGTGTGTGTGTGTGTGTGAATGGAGGGAGGAGCACCCCACATCCCAAATGGCACATGTGGACCCAGCCAAGGTTGTGAATACTGAACTGGGGTGGGGAGGGTGGTGGCGCTCGGAGTGCAGAGGCCTCTTCTCCTGGGGCATGTCCCCTGGGGTGGGCTCCGCCCAGCAGGGGCTCCAAGTTCCCACAGCCTGGGAGCACCCAGCAGACAGGGGCCTCGCACCAGCGTCCAGGCAGCCTGCCCAAAGACCCCACCTGTCCAAAATGCCTGTCCCCTGCCTGTCCCCTGCCCCTCCCCGCCCCTCCCCCAGCCACTCCTTTACCTTCAAGGAGGCTCTGGAGTAGGGTGGGACGCCACCGTCGTACTTTCCAGAAACGATGCCGCAGGCCAGAGGGGACCAGGTCATGGCGCCCACTCCTGAGAGAGGAAAGCCCGTGGAGGTCAAGCCCTGGGCCCTGGGGGGAGGGGGGTGGGGAGAGGGCTGTGCAGGGGGGGTGGGGCGGGCCGAGGAGCCCACCTATCTTGTGGAAGAGCTCAGGCAGCTGCACCTCGACCTTCTCACGCTGGAACATGTGGTACTCTGCTTGCTCGCAGATGGGCGGGATCAGGTTGAACTGCCGGGCCACAGAGTAGGCCTCCTGTGGATGCAAGGAGGGGCTTGTGGTCTGACGGTCAGCAGGTCTGGGGGCACTGCTGCGCAGCAGGGAGGAGACACAGAGGCCTCTCCAGGAAGAGTGGCCCACCTGCCCCGCCCCCTTCTCACAGCTTTCCTGGGAGCCTGTTAGGCCCTACCATCCACCTGGGAAAAGGGGGTGGGCTGTCAGACCCCAAGGTTGAAGGGATTGAGGGGGGAGCACACCCAGTAGTGAGACTTAGGTTTGGCATTTATTAGCTGGGAGGCTTTCCCCCCCCTCCCCCTTCTTCTGCTTCTCCCCCGCTCCACTCCAGTTCAAGCAGTTGTTTCTCAGTCTGGTTGTGTAGGACACAGCTCCCTGGCCCACGCTGGTATTATGAGCCTTGCGCTCCCCCCCACCCCCCTGAGGCATTCGGTTGTCAGTTGGCCGCTCACAGCAGCTCACAGAAGCTGTCACCGGCTGCTGGCCACTCATGCTGGCTGCCAGCCACTCATGCCAGCACACAGTAGCCCATGGCAGCTCACGCTGGCTGCTGGCTACTCACGCTGGCTGCCGGCCACTCATGCTGTCTGCTGGCCACTCACGCTGGCCACTGGCCACTCACGCTGGCCACTGGCCACTCATGGCAGCACACAGCAGCCCACACCAACCTCCAGCTGCTCAGGGCAGCCCAGCTCCAGGGAGAGCTGTTGTTCACAATCTTAGCCATAGAGGGCGCAGCTCACTGGCCCATGTGGGAATTGAACCCGTGGCCTTCGGAGTTAGGAGCATGGCGTTCCAACCGTCTGAGCCACTGGGCTGGCCCTGCTGGGAGGCTTTGTGCAAGGGGTGAGCCCCTCTGTGCCTCAGTTTCCCCATCTGTTGTGAGGGTCAAATGAGGCAACAGTGTTCACAGCCCTCACGGCAGACAGTGCCTACATGGGTGGGCATTCAGTGTCTGTCAGCTGTGCAGTTACTGCTTTTATCATGATGGTCACTCCAGGGCGCTGGACCCAGGACCCTGGCAGCAGCAGGAAAGGCGAGGTCAGGAGGGAGAGTGGCTGGCATCAGTCCATTTCTGGGACTTGCTGCTCATGCCTCCACTCCACAGACCAGATGGGTGTGAGCCAGGGCTGATGTTGACAGACAGACCCCTGGGAAAGCCCTGTCTGCCAACCTGGGAGGCCCTTTCCCTTTAGCTATAGACTCAGCTTTCACATCTGTGAAATGGGTGTGAAATAGGGAGAAGATGCTGCTGGCTCCAGGCAGCTTCAGAAAGATGCCAAATGCTCATTAATGCCACAAATGCCAAAGCCGATTAGTGCCAGGGACTGCTAGGGTAGTTTTTTTTTTTTTTTTTTAAACTTTTTATTTATTTTAAGTGTGTTTTTCCAGGACCCATCAGCTCCAAGCCAAGTAGTTGTTTCGACCTAGTTGTAAAGGGCGCAGCTCACAGTGGCCCATGTGGGGCTCGAATTGGCAACCTTGCTGTTCAGAGCACTGCGCTCCAACCAAGTGAGCCAATGGGCCGCCTCAGCTAGGGCGTGTTTAACTTGAAAATCCTGCTTAATTTCTTTGATGAAGTGGAAATCAGGGACTCATTAGAGGAGAAACCCCCTTCCAGGGGAACTGAGATACGGGAATTCTGGGAGGTGGAGCAGTAAGGGTTAAGGCTGAGAGGGGTCCTGGAAGCAAGGGTCGTGGTGGTCAGCCTCAGAGGGGAGACTGCGAGGGGGCCGTCCCCTGGCCTCTGCCCTCCATTCTCCCCTCCGGTGCCTGCTCTGAGGAGCACACAGCCACTCTGCTGACCCTTCTGGGATACTCCAGAAACAGCAAGAAGCATCTGCTGCCCTCGGCCTCAAATGCCTCCCGTGGAGGGAAATGACAATGAAGGGGACACTTTCCTGAAAGTGTAGGTGAGGGGGAAACATCATGGATTACGAGATGGACACCCGGGGTCCCAACAGCTGCTCACATCCGGAGGCTGCCCAGACTCCGAGCCACACGGCTGGGCATTCATCTCAGAATGAACTGTGTGACCTTCGGCATGTAAGCTCTCTGAAAACCAGGATGACAGCAGCACTTACCTCACAGGGCACTGTGAGGATTTAGTGGGAGTTAGTCCACAGGAAGCCTTTGAATCTAACAGCACCTGGAAGACCATGAGAGCTCAGCGGGAGGGCCCGCCATTGCTGTCACCTGAGCTCCAGAACCTCTGCTAAGAGCTCACACCTGTTCTCAGGTAATCTTCCCAACAGCCTCATGAGGGGGCGGTCTTCCTAGTGGTCTTGTGTTCTAGGTGGGGAAAGTGAGCCTCAGAGGTGAAGCCTCCTGTCAACACAGACAAATTCCACCCAGGCCTGAAGCTAAGACTCCCCTGTCTGCGAAGCCTGCGGCCATGACTACCAGACCACAGTAATCTGTGTAATTGTGACCAACGGCTCTGGATCTGCCAGAGCCCCGGGAGCCGCAGAGTGGGGACAGGGAGCACACGCTTGGGACACACACACACCAAGAAGTCACCATACCATGATCTCCATGGAGCTCCAGCGTGACGTGCCCCAGTACATGGCCATCCCCTGGTTGATGACGTGCGTCATGGCGCGAACGGTCTCTGTCATGAGAGAAGGGGAAACCGCAGGTGGGAGGGCAGCCAGGGGCACGGGGCCCAGCCTGGGGACATTCTGCAAATATAGGCGGGGCGCCGGGAGCAGGGAAGGGGGCTGCGAAGACGGCTTGCAAGCAGTGTACTTCCTGGCTCCGAGGTCGGGTGTGGCAGGGGAATCTCCGGGACGACAGAAAAAAGTGAACCTCCACCCTAGAAGTTGGTCTTGAAAACCACTTCCCCGAATGGAACATTTGAAAAATGGGTTATGGATGGACTGGGATGCTTCTGTGGCAGGTTAGAGGGATGAGGGCAGGGGAGACCAAAGTATGTGATTCTAGACTCTAGAAGGGGGGAGTTCTCTAGTTGGGCAAGAATCAGGGACGCTGGTCCTCAGGAAGAACCAGATACGGATTAAGGTTCCAATCAGATTTGCGGAAGGCAACAGGAAGGAAACACAATTTTTGCTGTTTCTGGCCTGTTACTTCGGGCCATTCCCAGTTCTCAGTGGGATCTGGAGAACTGAAGGCAGAGGTGATGATGGCATCTGTAGGGACAAAGGGCATGGCGTGGGGCCCTGGGTGGTCCCAGAGTGGGGGCTGCAGGCTGGAGCTCCCCATGTGTCCCAAAGGAGAGCCCAAAGGAGACATGGACAGCCCCGTTTGGGCCAGGCCTCGGCTTCTCAAGTCAGCCCAGCCCTGGGCTAGAGTGGGCCCCCAGCACAAGATGGTGGTGGTTTCTGCCCCCAGGACAATGGGGTCAGTCTCTACGTGCTCTGGAAACAACCTGAATACCCTGAATACCGGGCAGCTGAGAATCGCAATGTCCTAAGAAGTAAATGGTTGAAACCCCAGGCCTTCCTTTTAAGTAGGAGAGAAGGGACCCTCCCTCACCTAATACAGTAGATTCTCCCTAGCACTCAAGAAAAGGTTTTGAGAAATAAAAATCTGCCAGGTATAGTTCCCTCCTAGGCTGTTTCAGCCTCATGGGGATGTTGTGGTTTTCCAAACAGCACTTGGCCTCACATTTTTAAATGTCCAATGTCCTTAGCTTTGCGGGGCAGGACTGCTTGCCCAGGTTTCTCCCAGGCCCCATACAGTGCTTGCAAGTTCAGCTGCCCAAGGCAGCGTGGGAAACAGAGTTGAAGAACAAGTGTTTCTAAAACAAAGCGCGACACTGCTCTTGCCCGAGGTCCCCTCTTAGTAGAAAGCTAAGGTAGCTGGGGCTTCTGGGGTGGTGGGCTCAGAGGGTTTGCCCAGAACCCCTAAAAAAATCACAACTGGACTTCCATGCCTGCAGGCCACGCCCTGCCCTCTCCTTCCTTCCAAGGTCAAGGACGTGGCTCCTCTCTGCCCATCTCAGGGAGGAGGGCTGGCTGGCAGCGGAGCCTGAACTCTGCTGGGACCACTAACGGGCCTCTGCTTTAACCGCCAATGCCATTCGACGTGAAGGAGGATAGCACCTGGTTGGAGAGGCTGGAGGGTCCCAGGAAGATATCTGCCCACATCCAGACCCTGAACCCAGGCTCTCAGCCGGGCTCTCCGTGTTGGGTTCTTTAGAAACACTCTTGGGGGCACCTGCAACCATGCAGCATAACTGCCCGATTCTTTTCAGCCAAGGCTCAGGTCTACATGCTGGAGAGAGGGAAGCCAGAGGACACCCCGTTCACCAGCCTGGCTCCCTGGCACCGCTCTCTCCTCACGGGGAAACGACACAGTGCACGGCAGTGCCCCTTCCATGCAGAGAAGGAAGTGCACGGTGCCTGGGGTACAAGGCCATGGGCAGGCCCCGCGAGAACCTGGGGCTGGTCTCTGAGGGAAGGGGGTCCTGTGCAAAGGCTCCGGGGTTCCCCAAGTGCCCCGGGCAGTGGCAGGCTGGGCGTGGGGCCCACACAGGAGCACTTTGCACTTCTGCCCACGCATGATGTCCTTGGCCCCAGAAACAAGGACAACTGTCCTTCACCTCAATATTTAATGCCGCTGGACAGAAGCAGGGGGACCACATCCTTGCAACTGCTGCCAAACCCCATGGTATCTCCTGCCATGTCACAAATAATACATGGGAGGGGTCAGGTGGCAGTGCCAGTTGGCAGGCAGGAGCCCTGCCAACATGGAACACAGCCCAGGCCCAGGGAGACCTAGGCCTGCCTGTGGGGTGGGGTTCTGGGTGCCCTTAGCTTAGGGGCAGGTAGAGACCAGCAGGGGCAGAGGCTGCCCAGGTCCCGAGTCTCCCTGGCTCACGTAGCTATTCTTCAAGGACGAGAATGAGTCCATTTCAGTGGAGAGGTCTGGCCACATGGCAAGGGGTGAGGGTGGCAGGTGGCCCGGCCCGCCCAGGGGACGTGAGCAGTACCCCAGCCAGGATGCTCATGGCAGAACCGGTGGGCCATGGAGGGGGCGTCTCACATGGGGGTTTACTGCTTCTGGGTGGGGTAGGAGCTCAGCAAACATGAACGACAGAGAAGCTACAACTTGTTGGGGCCACATGGGCTGGGGTCCCCCATGTGTTTGCTCCAGTGGGAACTGGGTCTCCCCCAGCCCTCTCCCAGTCCATCCAGGGTCAAGGTTTCAGGCGCTGATCACAGCATCCCCAACTCAAGAGGAGGCCCCGGCAGACAGCTGGCCGGCGCCCTGAGGATCACAGCAGTGCCAGGCGGGGTGGGAACATGCACACGGGAGGACAGACGGGAGGGATGAGATGACAGCGTGGCCTGGGCGGGGGCCCTTTTCCTTCACTTGCAAGATGTTCTCACAGGGCACTTATTTTTCCCTTATGCATTTTATGGAGAAGTTTGTCATCAGGGGGAGAGTCGTGTAAATAAAATCACTGTCTCATAAAATGCAGCTTGGACACAGAAGTCAATAGTCGGGCCGAGGGTACTGTGTACCTTCTATGATGAATGTCCTGGACTTGGAAGAACTAAATGGGTCCCCTGGTGATAAAAGAAAGATTTAAAGAGACCAGAGTTTATAGCTGTGGGAACACGGTCAGGCCTGGTATGACAAGGGCACGGGAGGGAGGCACAAATCACTTTTCGCAGAATACTCGTTTTGTTAAAAAACAACCCACACACACACATGACACACACACGCACGCACAATGGTGTATACATATAAACACACGAAAAAAGTAATTTGAACACAACTTAATTTTCCAAGTCCCCAAAGCAGGAAAGCACAAACGAGAAGATGCCTGAGGCAGGAAGTCGGGGGAGACGGAGGATGGAGACGAAGTCAGAAGAATAAATAGGGCCTAAGAAACCAAAACCGCTGTCTTTTTCTGTGCCAAGGTAGCAGTGCATCCCCCAGAACAAAAGACCCGGAACCTCCCAGTGGAAAGCGATTGAAAGGAAGGAAGAAGTTGCATCTGAGTCATCAAACTGTGACTTCATTTTGCTACAGAATCTTAACAGCTGAGAGGAGAGAACATCCCAGCAGTTCTAAACCCAGGACGCAGAACTGGGTGTAGACCCAGAAGGGTGGGGACTCAGCCACGAGGTGCCAGGGCACACCTGGGGGGCAGGGGATGACAGTCAGAGGCTGAGCTCAGGCCCTTCCCGCCTGCCCACCCCCGCCCCCCACCAGGAAGGCCTGGCCTTTCCCTCCCACCTGTCCTGGCCTCTTCTGACTGCTGGCCTGGGTGCCCAGCCTGGGGGCCTGTGCTGGCGGCCATCAGATTCTTAGGCTCAGAACCTTCTGGGAACGGCACCAGGCCCGCTCAGATGGTAGAGAACCTACCTTCCATGGGCGTATTGGGGTCTGGGCGGTTGGCAAACACCACGTCCACGTATTCCAGCTGCAGCCGCTCCAGGGAGGCCTTCAGACCTGGGGGAGGAGTCAGAAGGGACTGTTACCATCTTCACACATTTTTCTGGGCCCTCCCCTGAGCCAGTGATGAAAGGCATGCATCCCCTGGTACCGGGAGCAAGTGCCACCTGGGGTTGCAGAAAGCCAGGATAGGAGTGGGGGCACACCACCAAAGGGGGTTCTGCCTGTTCAGGAAGACTGGGGGGAATACATAGGCCAAATGTCCTGTGATTGAATGAAGGGGGAGCATCCTCGGCTTCCTGGTGGCCCCTGGGTAACTGGGAGAGCTGCATGTAGTGTCTGTCATACCCAAGGCCGATGGTGTCTGAAATGCACCACTCATGAACCAGTACAGAGCAGACTCTGTGTGGAGAGTTGAGGCTGGGGGACAGGGAGGGGTGGGCAGCAAGGCCTCCTAAGCACTTCAGTTAGTGTAGGGCGTGTATTACCTTGATGAAAATGAACATGGATAAAAGAGGCCGGAAGACAGTAAAAACACAGAATAAGCTGATCCCTCTCCCCGCGCTCCTATGTGCTGAGCCCTGCACTGTGGATCTGAGCTCCACCCTCACAAGGCATCTTCCCGGATCCCAATGCCCAGAGGTGGGTGCTCTCACTACGCCCATTCTATAGATGCTGCCTCAGAGGCTTGCGGAAGTGATGTCAGCACCGGAGGGAAACCCAGGCCTGTCTGTGTCCTCCCCAGAGACAACAAGGGTGACACTGCCCTGCCCTGCCCATACCCCTGCCCCCTCCCTCATGACACAGAGGGTCCCCCTGTGTGAGCCTGGGTGGGAGGAGAAGGTCGGACCAGAGCTCCGGGGGTCCCCAGGCTGGGGGCCCTGCGCCCTGTCACTGGTGGGGGTGGGGGCACTGCTTTCTTCGTCTTTGCACCCAGGGAGGATGGCGTGGGTTGAGGGGTCCACACGGGGCCAGAGCCCCCTCACCTTCTATGATGTGCTTCCTGGAAAGACCTCGTTCAGTCTCCGCTCTGAAAACACAGGCCGACAGCATGAGTGATGCTGCAAGTGGTTTTGGGGAAAATGTTTGTGATGTGACGTTAGGCAAAGCAAAGGAGGTCAGCACGCGCCATGGGCGGTCTGATTCCACTCTGGGGACAAAAGCACGAGGCTGCAGGGGCGCGCTCATGCAGGCTGGGCCGGGAGGAGGCCTGGGCTGTCCTCGGGGTGGTGGGGGTGGACGCATCTGGTTTTCAATGTGTTCTTCTGCTTGGCTTGAATTTTTTTTTTTTGAGTTTAAGAATGAATCATATATATAATTTCTAGGAAGCCAATTTTGTCCAGTCCTAGACAGAATATGGCAGGCAGCTGGAGGCCAGCAGGGCTGTTCTGTGGCCCAGGGAAGGTGGAGTGGTTTGGACAGTTCAAGAATTTTCTGTGTTGCAGAATTTTTAAGATGTTACCTTTGTCATCAGAAAAAACGACAAACCCACGAAAGTAAAATTAAAAATTAAATAGGGTTTGAGGAAAAGATAAACTCAGCAGAAGCCGCTTTTTTGGAACTTGATGTCCTTTAACAGATATGGGCACCAGCCAGGACAGACGGTTGCACACATGCAGGCCACTCCTGCTGCGGGCACCAGGGAATAAACTGCACTGGGCTCCTGGCCACGGCCGGCCTGTCCAGGACAGGACCCTGCACCCTCTGTTGCCCCAGGACTGCCGTCCTCCCCCCACCCAGAAGCCTCCTAAATCAGAGATGTCTGCAGGAGGTGGGGCTGTGGCCGCTGGACCTGACCCCACGCCGATAGCATCACCCACGGCTGCACCTACTTTCCTCCCCAGAAGATCTTCGTGGTGATGACCAGGCTGGATCGTCTGTAGACAGAAGAGAACGGGGGTGTTACTGGGCGTGGCCCCTCAGGGGTCCTCTCCTCCCCCTGACCATCTTCCGCTCTCATACAGGGGTCCTAACACCCTCCTCATCGGGGAGCACGGCTGTGAAGTGGGGCACCTCTCTATTATTTGATGTTCGCAGTGTGCTGAGCCTGGGTCCTGGGGCTCCCATGGAGTCAGGAGACAACTCACGGATGCAACTAACTAACCAAACTAACCATTACATGGATGCAACTACCATGTTTCCCCGAAAATAAGACCAGGTCTTATATTAATTTTTGCTCCAAAAGACGCATTAGGGCGTATTTTCAGGGGATCTATGTTTTTCATGTACAACAATCTACATTTATTCAAATACAGTCATGTCATCTTCTTCTGGAACATCATCATAACGTACTAAATGCGTCTGTCTGGCTGACAATCTTAACCGGGCTTATTTTCGGGGTAGGTCTTATTTTCGGGGAAACACGGAAACTAACCATGTAACAGTTAAGTCAGACAGTGGGGGTCTGACAGAGAGGAAGCCGGAGGAGGAGGTGCATTCAGCATTAGGTAGAGGGGGGTCTCAGGGATGGGGCTCAGCATATACGAAGCAGACTGAGGGAGTGGTCAGGCAGAGACTGGAGAAGGTCCGGTTAGGTTCGGAGGCTACCCCGGGGCTCTGGTGGGTGACATGAGCAAAGGATGGAAGGAGGCAGTGTTTCAGAAAATCTGTGAGTGGACAGCAGGCAGGGAGCTGGGGGGCCCACTGAGGGAGGGAGAGGTTGGGGTGGGGGTAGGACCTGGATTGTGAGGGGAGCTCAGTGGTGCTGAGGGGAGTCTGGGCTGGGGCATCTGAGAGCCGAGGGTGGGAGGGGAAGTGCAGATTCAGTTCTCCTGCTTTAAATCCACATGAGACAAACGCAGACCCCATGACTCTCTCTTGGAGGGGGTGTACGGGGGGGGGGGGGTAATGATGGCTGTTCCTGGCTACATTTGACCTTGACCCTTCCCAAGGGAGGGGGTGAGTGATCCCTGTGGTTGTGGGTCCCCCCCCCCAGCTGCTCAGGAAACAGCTCAGAGCCACAAGCACAGGCAGCTGGGGTCACCTCCAGGTGGGAGGGATGACCTATATAAGGGTCCTGTGTAGTCACCTGACTTAATCAGAGGCAATTTACTTTAATTAGGGAGTGAGGAGGAATTTATTTTGGCGTCAGTTAGAGCCAGGAAGAAACAACTTGGGTGGGTTAAAGGAGGGGTGTATTTCACCCACGTGGAGGCCTGATGCTGAATGGCATTTGCTAGGGGCCTGGGGAGGGCGGGGAGTGGCCCAGCTTTGTAACAGCTTCTGGTGCTCCTGAAAATAAAGACACGTGGGCCCAGGGTGTGTCTGCCACTTCAGAGGAAGCTGGGGGCTGGGGCTAGGGGGCCCCAAAGTGCAGGCAACCGCTCAGCCCAGCAGTCCGAGGAGGGTGGGAACGGCCTGACAAGGGACAGCAGGCTCCTGACCTGCGTCCCGGGGGGTCAGCCCAGAGGGACATGGGGGTGTCCTAAGAGCTGCCCCTTCCCCGGTGAGTGTGACACGTCTGGCTCTGGGCTGGGCGGGTGTTTTACAGACTTAGGCCGTTGGAGCCTCAGGACAGCCCACCAGGGAGGTGGGGACACAAGCTCCAGAAAGGTGAGACACTTGCCAAGTCCTGTGGACAGGGCAGAAGGGTGGATTCCAGCCCCTGGGAAGGACCCTGCGCCCCTCTCTTCTTGGCAGCACCCCTGCCGTACAGGGGCTATCTGGGGAGTTCTCACGTTCTCAGCTCTTTATGGCCTAAGTCAGCTTTGCAGCCCGGGACCCTGGCCCTCTGCACCCCTGCGGACAAACGAGGTGAGTGGTGGAGGGGTCGAGCTGGGGGGCCAGGGCCTCCACTTGACTCACTTCCCAGGAGATGCCTCCTGACTTGGAAAACTGAAGGGTGCGCCCGACGTGGCGACTGACTCAGTGGAAGCTCCCTCACCTCCTCACAGCCCCTGGCTCCCGGGGGCTGCACACCTGCCTGGGGCTACCTCCATTCTGGGACAGTCTTCCCTTCCCAGTGAGACATATTCTGGGACTTCCAGGCCTTAGGAAGACGGGCAGGCTGGACAAGGGCCGACAAAGCCAACCCTGGACGCTCTCCTGGCAAATAGGAAAGGACAGCAACCGGGACCCAAGCCAGCGCTTGCCCTGGGCCACCTGCCCACCCCATCCCAGACCCCAGAATGCATCTGCCCTCACGGAGCCCTCCCTTCCCACCGGCCTTCTCCAGGCTCTTCCTGTGTGTGCGCCCTGGCCACCGACCACACAGAGAGCAGTCATTACCTCCATCCCTTCTTCTTAATGATGTTCCCTAAAACAACTTCCGCCCTGCAAAAAAGACAGACAGGAGATTTCCTTACAGCGTAACAGAAACATCAAACCCCGCTCCACCGTGACAATCGGCCACTTGGTCCCCTCTGTGAAGGTGCCACTGGGGCCAGAGAGCCAGGCTGTCAATGCCCGCCGTGGCTCAGGCAGCTCACTTGAGAGAGCGAGCCTGGGAGCAGCAGTGCTACTCCATCACGGAGCTCGCCGTGGGCACAAGTCCCCACAGGCATTGTCCGAGCAGCAGTGGCTCGGCTCTCAGAGGAGGAAGGAGCCCAAGTCCTGCTCAGCTGGACCGTAGCACCCCGTCTCCCTGCGTGGCTGCAAACTCACTGGGGAAAATGCAGCATCACGTGGGCGAAGTTTCCAGATAAGTATGTTTTTTAAAAGGTAAAATATTCATCTGTTATCAGAGACAATAAACATGTCTTCAGGGGCAGGGGCTGAATCTGCAGCAGAGGGTGTGCGTGTGTCCCTCTTGCTTCTTGCTTTTGAACAACAGACAGACAGATGCCACGCTGACCGCTGTCTGTCCTGTTTGGCACCACTCTGGGTCCTGCACCAAAATCGGGCCAGCCAGAGTCACGGGTGAGTTGTTCCAGCCTCATTTGGCACTGCAGTGCTGGATTTTTAATTTTTTAACATTGAACTTCTAAGAACTTTTTGCTTGTAGCAGAATGTTTCTGAGCGAAAACAATGGACAGAGAATGATCCACACTCAGTGCCACATTCAATTATATAAGCGCCTGAGTCATCCATTCAGAGACAACAGGCTCTAATTTGCAAGCTGTTTAGAATACATTCTGAATGCTCTGTTTTTGGTCAAGATGCACAGAAATTCACTCAGCCCTGGGCCTCTTCTTTCATTCCTTGGTCCCTCACTTGTGGGACAAAGGCTCAGGACAGGAGGAAGAGAGAAAAGTAAGCTGTGGTCCTGGGGTTACAGGAACTGTAGACAGAGGTAACCACCGCCTGTTGCTGGTGGCCGTGGGTTCTTGTGGCCGTGGGGTTGGTGAGGCTGGCACCTGTCCAAGGGGGCACAAATCCTGCAGCTCTCTGGGAAGCGCCCAAATTAGCATCAGCATGAGAAGCAGGGGGACTCAGCAAGCTATGTGGTTGGCACCCTGGTCATTGAGAGGGACAGCACCTGGCCCACCACCGCTGGAGCTGCCCGGCAGCCCTGTGCCCCGTGCAGCCTCTCCCTGCCTGTCCCTTGGCATATAGTACCCAGCTTCCACGGGTGGGCAACTGCTGGAACCGAGGCATTGATGGGGGTGAGTAGGCAGATTCAGAGGCCGGAGAGGAGTGGAGGGCAGGATGAGGGCGCTGGGCTCCAGGGGCAACAACCCACGAGGCCTCTCCCCGAGTTCTCGGTTTCTGGGAAGGGGATTCCAAGACACACTGAAGCTGCCCAGGACCCAGTGTGCTGGCCCTAGTATACCAGCCCTCGGTGTCCCTTAATCAGGGGGTAGTGAAGAAAGTGACACAGAGTGTGGCTGCCATGAAATGGAGCGTGCTGGGCGCCTGCACAGCGAGCTGCACAGAGCTGCCTCCCGCACGTGGGTGCAATGCTAGGGCACAGGCTGGGGTGCTCCGAACGAGATGGGGGCAGGGCCCCTGTGGCTTTGCACTGGGTTTCTCCACCTCTGGCCTTTGGCTAGCTCATCTGTCGAGAAAGCGTTTCACTTTGATGGGAAGTGGCTGCCAGTTTGGAGGCGTTGGGAGGGGCTGTGGCGTCAGGAGGGGCCCAGGGCTGCTGAAGTTGATTAGAGGAGATTTGGGGGTCCCAGTGGAGGCCCCCAGGGCTGTCCGATCCTCAGACCCTGGGTCAGGACTTGAGCAGAGGCCCAGGTGGGTTCCCTAATTTGGGCCCCACTGCAGGCTGCAGGCACTAACCCGGAGCCTAGCATGGCAGGTGCTTGCCCTGTGGCCTGGGTGCATAGCAGGCCAGGCTGCTTCCAGCCCAGCTGAAGGGAATGTGGCTCGCTCCAGGCAGGAGGGGCCAGAGGGAGGAGGAAAGAGAGCCAACAAATGACTTCACAAATAAAGCTGACTTTTGGAAACCTGATGCAGGAGAGTGGATGATTTGATTACAGCCCGTCTTTAAAACTGAAGCCAGCAGCCTTGGCTGAAGAGGGCTTTTACATAATTGAGTAGGAAAGTTCACTGCCAAATATGAAGTGCCTTTTACAGTGCTCGGCTCGGCTCACGAGACCCCACTCTCCCCAGCTCCAGAGGCCCTGATTCTCTGCAGCCCTAATCGCACCATTAAGATGTGAAAATGTCCAGTGTGTGGTGCTGGCCACAAGTCACGGGCACAGCAGGAGAGCCCCGGATGACAGCTTAATTGTGGCCCCACACAGCTTCTTTGGCACCAGAGGGGCTGAGGTCATTTCGGTGCGTGGACACATGGGGAGTTTGGCAAGTGACCAGTGTCTAAGTGTGCTGCGATTCTGGCCCCATGAAAATAACGTGCCCTCGGGCCATTCAGAATTGAGAAAAGTGGGCAGAGTGGGAGGCGTGAAGCGTCTGGGGAAGCAGAGCCACAGGCTCTTCCCAGGGGAGCCGTGGCCCGTATGGCTCTTTCCCACGAGAAAGACACGTACTTGCCCGCCGCGTAGACTTCCGCGGTATCGAAGAGGTTGATGCCATTGTCGTAGGCCAAGGTCATTAGCTGCTCCGCCATCTGAAACGAGATAACCGGGGCAGCTCTCAGGCGGCACTGTCCTGCCAGCCCGGGGGCAGTGCCTGTATTGGGGCTCCCCTCGTCCTCTTCTGCCACAGGATGGGCGGGCATGGAGGCAGCACTCAGGAACAGACCCGTAGAGAAGAAAGAAGAAAACAAAATGAACGAAGAAACAGCCTAGGGACTATGAGTTTCTGTTGAGCAGGGACTCCATCTGTTGGGTCCTCTAGGCAGGCTTTGCACCTGTACTGGGTTAATGGCTTTTCAAGTTCAGGTCTACCCAGAGCTTTAGGATGTGATCTTATGTGGACATGGGGCTTTTCAGGTGTCATTAGTTTATTTAAGTTGAGGTCACACTGCTTTGGGGTGGACCCTAAATCCACTATGAGGGGTGTCCTTATAAGAACAGACACAGATATACAAGGAAGACGCCATGTGGAGATGGAGCAGAACGGGGGTGATGTGTCTACAAGCCAAGTCTGCCCAGGACCACCGGCTCCCAGCAGAGCTGGGACTGAGGAATGGAACGGACCCCTTCAGAGTCTGGCTGGGAACGCAGCCCTACTGACACCTTGATTTTGGATTTCTGGCATCCAGAACTGTGAGAGAATACATTTCTGTTTTTTAAGCCACTCAGCTGCAGGGCTTTGTTATGGCAGACTGGGGAAAGTAACAGCCCACATCAGGAGTGCGCTAGATCATGGCAGAATGAATATTTTAAAGCTACGGCTAGAATGCATCCTGTGATGCCGTAGCCCACTGAATCCTTCCCAGCAATGGCATGAAAACGATATTATTATTGTTTGCAGATGGAGAAACTGCCGTGCTCAGCTGGCACTCTGGCTTTGGCCCGGTTCTCCAATGCCTTGCAGGCAGGGGCTGACGACTAGCGACCAACTGGTAATGGGGGTGAAGAGAAAGGATGGGGGAAGGCAGCCTACAACGGACAGCCCCCTCCAAGATGTAGTAGAGAAGGGGCCCCTGAATTCTCCTGGCACTCTGGACAGGGCGGGTGTCCCTCTGAGTGTCACAGATGCAAACTCCCCCATCCCCCACTTATCCAAGCTCAGCTCAGAGCACCAAGGCCCCTCCCCAGCTAGCGCAGGGTGGGGTGAATGATACTTAAACCCTACAAAACTGCAGGACAGAAGCTTCACAGAGCTTCTCCCAATTCCAAACTTAGAAGCTCCACCCACCAGGCAGGTATGGAGAGCGAGGTTGGTGGCCGGTGGGGATCAGTGGGGTGGATGAGGGGCTCAAACGCTGCCCGAGGGAAGGTGGTCAGGTGCGACCACATCTTTTGGTTTTTCAAGAGAAGCGAGAAATCCAGGATTCTTTTTTTTTTTTGGGGGGGGGGGAGGAATCTGATTTTCGAATGTCTGCGATGAACCCTAAAGCTTTCAGATCCTGAGCAGTTAGCTGCTGCCGCCTGACTCCAAGTGCAGGGCATGGTGATGCCATTGCTGGAGGAGTTCTCTGGACTCTGGAGCTCTAGTGTAAGTGTATCGAGTGTATCCATACACCTTCTCCTGCCCCCCACGCCCTCCTTCTGCTGCTGCTCCGCTCCCATGCAGCTCCCTCTACCTTAGGGCCCCTTTCTTGTCTTTGGTGTTCCAGGCACACGAGTTTCCTTGACGGGTTCTGTCTTCATCCCAACTTTTCCCGATACGTCCCACCAGGCCGCGGACCCTACCCTGATGGGGCCGTACAGATGCTTCAGGGAGCAAGCTGTCTCCTGGGGAGGGCTCTGAGCAGAGGTGACTCAGGGCAAGGCTCTTCTTGTTGTATTTCAGACACACGCATATTTTCTTACACGGAGGGAAGCTTGCTACAGGTATTCTGCAATTTGCTTTTGTCACTTACAACACATCCTGGAAATCAATCCATACCAGGTCACGGAGACCTCCTGCAGTACTTTTTAAAAAAAAAAATGTATTAAAAAAATGAAAAACGGTGGTAAAATATATATAAAAATTATCATTTTAACCATTTTCACGTGTGCAGTTCTGTGGCATTAAGTAGAGTCACGCTGTTGTGCAACCAGCCCCACCATCCACTTCCAGAACTTTTTTATCTTCCACGACTGAAACCCCATCCCCTTAAACACTAACACCCCATTTCACCACCCCCAGCCCCTGGCACCACCTGTCTACTTTCAGTCTCTACGAATCTGACTCCACTGAGTAGCTCACATGCATGGAATCATACAGTACTTGTCCTTCTGTGACTGGCTTACTTATTTCACGTGGCATGACGCTCTCGAGGTCACTCATGCTGTAGCATGTGACAGGATTTACAGGGCTGAGTTTTGACAGGCGGTTAGGAGTTCGTCAGGCAGGCTGGGGAGAGTGGGTGGAGGAGGGGGCGTTGCAGGCAGAGGACCAGTGTATGCCTGCTGTGCCTGCAGTCTTGCCCACCTGGGCTCAGGTCACCCACCTACGCCTCCTCACTCACTCACCTTTCTCTCCATCTGGCCTGGAAACCGTCAGCCCATCCTGTCAGCTTCCCCTTGCAAACCGATGCAGAGTCTGACCACTCCTGCCACGTGTACTCTGCCCGCCTGGCCCAAGCCAGAGCATCCTTCAGCTGGGTTTTTGCTGTAGACCCACAACTCTCTGCCTCTCTCCCTATCTCCTCTCCTCCTCTCCCCCCACCCCCAGGCCAAGTGTGGCCCAGGGACCAGCAGCGTCAGCATCAGGTGCATCAGGCTGTGTCCGGACCTGCCATGGCAGACTCGGCAAATCTCCAGGGTGTCCTGCACATGTTACAGTTTGAGAAGCAGTCCTCTGAGTGGCCTCCTCCCATGTAACAGCCAGTGAGCCTTTTATGGTCAAATTTCTTCTTTGCTAAAAGCCCCCAGTGGCTTCCACGCCATGGATGGTCAAAGCCAAAATCCCCAGCGGGACTGATTAAATTAAGGGTATCAAGAGGGGGAGATTATCCTGGATCACCTAAGTGGGTCCTAAATGCCATCATCACACGTGTCTTTACAAGAGAGAGGCAGAGGGAGATTTGACACAGGAGGAACAGAAGGGGGTGTGACCACTGGGGCTGGACCGATGTGTCCACACGTGAGCATGGCCGAAGAGGCGAAAGGCATTGCTCCTAGGAGCCTTCACTGCGAGTGTGGCTTTGCCCTCACCTTGCTCTCAGCCGCTGATACTGATTTAGGACTTCTGGGCTCCAGACTGTGAGAGAACAAATCTCTGGTGTTTCTAAACCACGCAGTTGGTGGTCACTTGAATGCACCCTCCATGGCACGTTGAGCCCTCAGGGATAAGATGAGCTCGCTGTCTGTCCCCCTCACCAGAGAGAGAGCAGCCTGGAGGCAGGAACCTGGGACCCAGCACTCGGTAGCTGCTCAGCAGGCATGAGTTGAGTGGAGCCTGCTTTCCAGCTGGCTCCGGTGGTTCCTAGACCTATTGCTCCAACCGCCTCCTCACTGCCCCTGGCCACTCCTCTCTCTGCTCTATCACCCCAGAGAAGCCTTCTCCTCCTTCCACCTGAGCAGCCCTGTGAGGTCACAGAAGGGGCACTAAACCTGAGGTTGGAACCTGACTCTGACCAGGGCAGCTCTGAGACCTGGCCGTATGATCTGAGTTTTACTAACATTGTCTGCTTCCTCTGTGGCTGGTTCCTCTCTGCCCAGCCCACTGGGGCCTCCCTGCCTGGGATGACAGCCCCACAGATGACAGCTGCCGAGACCCCACAGGACAGGGAACGGCAAACCTTTTCCGTAAAGGGCTAGAGAGTAAATAGTCTAGGCTTTGCGGGCCAGATGGTCTCTCTGGCTGGTACTCAACTCTGCTTTGTGTCGTGAAAGCAGCTACAGACAATATGAAGGTGAGTGGGTATGGCCGCCTGCCAATAAAACTTTATTTACAAAAACTGGCTGTAGAATTCATAGAGACAGAGATTAGAGGTTAACCAGGGGCTGGGGAGTTGTTGCTTAATGGGGACAGGGTGATGAAAAATTCTGGAAATGGACCGTGGTGATGGTCGCATAGCAAATGAATGTACTTAATGTCACTGACCTGTACACTTAGAAATGGTTAACATGGTAAATTTTATGTTATGCATGTTTTAACCACAGTAAAAATGGTTCAAATGGCAAATCTTATGTTTCAAATAGCTAATAAAAAAGAAAAAGCTAACAAGAAAAAAAAATCGGTGGGGGGCCACATTTGGCCCGCTGGCGCTCTCTCGCTGACATTTGCAGTGTCTCACCATGGAACACTCATGTGCCACAGTAAATCCAACAGTTGCTTGTTTCTGAACCTCCCTGGCACCTGGGCACAGTATTTGGCACACAAGACGTAACTCTGGATTCCTGGGCATGTTGCCTTCCTTTGGACATAGGCTTAACAAGGAACACGGCATTCTAGACTGGGCTTCCTGTCTGGGACGCCCAGTGGGGCCGTGGGGCCTCCCTGGGGTTGGGCAGCACTCATGTCTCTCTGAGCCCGGGATAGTTCTTGCTTCCTTGTGGCACCAACCCTGTAGGCTCACGCCCAGCAGGCAGCCAGCTGAAGACTAAAATGCAGGCATTCTGCATCGGAACGTGGCGAGTTGGGCCCCTCACACTACACATATTGATTGTTCGGGGCACTAACTGTAAGTGAAAATTCGGCTTGCTCCTTCGCTCAATCATTTGCACCCGCCAAGACCTTCTAGAGTCCTGAATCTGTCATCTATTGTATCTGCTGTCCTCCCAGCTTTGCGTCACCTGGAAACGACTTCTAATGTCTCCATACATGTCACTGTGTCCCTGATGGAGACATGGCAGAGCCAGCCGGGGCTGCCACCGGATCATTAATCAATACCCTCTGGGTACGATGATCTGTTGGTGAAAAGGTCACCTAATTGGATGGTCACCATCCGCCACTTCTCTCCATCTTTCCCACAAGGACACCACATGCAGTGCAGCCAGTGCTATGTGGAAATGAAGTCACGCCCTCCCAGAATTCTCCCGTGTATGAATTTAGTGACTACATGGAGAGGGAAACAGGCGAGTCAGACTCGGCCTCTCTGGGTGACCACGTCCTGGTGGGTGTTGGGGCCCCTGCTTCCGGTCTCAGTGCTTGGAACCAATCGGCTGGTCCCCTGCACCTTAAACACTGTGCCTTCACCCTGAGACAGCCCAGCCCCAGCCCCTCAAAGCAAGGCCCAAGTGTTCTCGAACCCATGCTGTCATAACAAGAAAAAGGAACAGAAAACACAAATTAAATGCATTTAGATCGCGATCGAAGCAAAGCTTTTCCTTTGAAAACTAACTGAGCAACCACAGCTTACCAGGGTCTCAAATGAACTCACGTATTAATTTTTAAACGCAACAGTAAGTAGGACAAATGTGAACATGGCTTCTTGTGCAGACATCCAGAGGTCGCTGAGCAAATGCCACTGTTCTTGTTTCCCAGATACCCACTCACTGTCCCGGAGCGCACAGCAGCTTGGAAATGCACGCAGCGCTCTCTGGGACAGACCCAGAGACGCAAGCATCCCAGTTGTGAAGAGAGCCGCCCCAGCAAGTGTGTGTGACGCTAGTGCATGCAACTGATGCCAGCCCTGGGGACTGCAGCGGGAGCCTGGGGAGACGTAAATCTGCTCAGTCCTCAGCTGGGAGCAAAGTCTGCGGAACTTGCTCTCAGGCGCCTCAGCAGATGGTTACTGAAGTTGCAAATTCGCACGGGCATGCTCGTAGCAGCCGCTTACAGAGGCACGGGGCTTTATAATTGGGAAAACCCGCCCTCCCTGAATGTTCCTGGACCACGGCAGAGGACAAACCCGAGGTGCTGGGACTTGAGGGGACTTGAAGCCCCAAGGCACCTGGCTGCTAAGTGTGGTCTGGCTGCTGGGCTCCCACAAGGCCAGGAAGAGGGAAGCCGGGGCGGCTGCGGGGCACAGACCCACTGGGGCACTTAGTGGCCCTCAACCACGTGCTCGGGGGAATGAGAGAGCCCTGTCTTACCTCGTCGGTGATCTGGCCTCCGAAGGTCACCCATGTTCCTAGAAGGAGACACACAGGCTCAAGTCAGAGGACCTCCCCAGGAAGCCACATGTCCCTTCCCCGGGTGCTGGGACCTCAGGCTGGGGCACAGGGCGACAGCCACAAGCTGTCACATGGCTTTGCTCTGTGGTGAGCATGTCCTGGGCATGTGTGGATACCTGGCCTTTGGGCAAGTGTCCCTCTCTTGGGGCCACCAAACCAAGGGGACAGGATGTACCCAGAGTAGGCAGCAGGCCGCAGGGCTTTGAAACGCTGGTTGTGGCTCCCACTCCAGGGACAGGCCGCAGGGAGCAGGACGAGGGGTGTCTCCCCGAAAATGGGGAAGGACTGACGGCCTTGTCCTCGTGTTTGCCAGATGGCAGGTGTGTGTGTGTGTGTGTGTGTGTGTGTGTGTTGGGAACGGATACGGTGTGCATCGTGGAGGTGGAGGGACAGCGTGATTTTGGAATGGAGCTCACATCTTGGAAAAGAGGAAAAAGGCCGCATCTCTGTCCCCCTCCCTCTCTTAGGCATCCCCTCGCCTCCTGGTTACCATGGCAACAGACAGATTGACAGACAGACATCCTGGTTGTGGGTGCTACTCCCTCCCCGCCCCCAGGGCGGCCCCCTTCAGTTCTTGCCCAGCCCTCCCACAGCCCCTGCTTCCTTGGGGGGCACTGGACCAAGGGGCCTCCACACTCACCAAGCCCCAGGCAGGACACCCGCAGGCCCGACTTGCCCAGGTTCCTGAAAAACAAACGCTGTGTGAGTTCTCAGTGGCCAGGGCAGGACCTGCCAACCGGCTTGGGCCCTCCACTGCTCCCAATGCCAGCCCCCTGAGCTCCCCATCTCAGCTAATGCTCGTTTTGAGGCTCTGAAAGCAAGAGGGACGTTCAGGGAAAGGCCTACTGCTCTCTTGCCCCTGGGGGTCCAGGGCCAACTGTCCCCCCTCCACACACACACCAGGGGTTAGCCACACTGCTGGGACAGGCCACGCTGGTGACAAGGCTGGAGGACCACCCCGGGGAGAGAATGGTGAGATGGACACGTCTTATCTCACAGGCTGAAAGAAACTGACTCAGGCCTATGGTACCGGCGACGGGACAGCCTCCTATAACAAATCCCTCTTTCCGTTTCTTTAGTGTCACATTTGTGATTTTGTGTATCTTTATTCCTCCTGTCTGAGAAGCTGAGCAGAAGTTAGTCCCACTTCACGGGCCACGTGACCCAGGGACCTGTCCCTCAGTAGTAGGAAAGTGGGGAGACAAGAGTTCCATCGTGGGGTGCTGATTCCTGCCCTGGGCTGAGCCATGAGCCGAGCCCTGACCCACGGCCACTCAGTAGGGGGAGATCCAGACTCCCCGACAGCATACAGGCTGCCCAGGGCTCTGTCATGGGCCCACTGAAGCGCCCCTCCATGGGGCACATGCCAGGTCCCCATGAATGGGCCGTGGGCCCTCACTAATGTCCTCAGGGGGTCATGGAGGGTGGCAGCGCCCCGCTGAGCCCTGGGATGCCAGTCCATCCTGACACAGGCTGGCTGGGAGCCTGGGGGGCAACAGCAGGCCGGGTGGCCCTCAAGTATCCTGTCACCAGTCCCCCGACAACAGGTGGGGCTAGCACCTGCCTTTTCCTGACACTGAGTCCCACTTTATGGAAGAACACACTAAACATGTCCAGGAGTGGGGGGCTGGGCTCCACCCAGCAGCTGGCTTGGGGAGCACACTCCCAGCCACGGTGGCATGCCCCCCTCCCCGCATTTTCTGGTAACACAGGATGTGAGCTGCCCAGATGGTGAAGTTGGTAAGTGGCAGGGCGGGTGTCCCGGCCACAGCTGGGCGCTGACCTTTTTGGTGTTGGACTTCATTTCCCTCCTGGGACCCCTGCTGGCAACCTAGTCCTGGGACCAGCCCGGGGTGTGCTATCCTTCTAGGCAGTGGGAAGTCAGACTGCTGCGAGACACAGAGGGAGAACCCCAGCCTCCTTCCCCAAGGGCCCCCCACTGTTTCCCTGTGCTACCCCACTTCTAACTATAGTGGGTGATGTGTCCTCAGTTCCTCTACCCAAACCCAGTCCCCTGGGAAGGAGGTGTGGGGCGTGAGCCCGATCAGCTGCTCTCTGACACAGGCCCACTCTGACCTTCTGCAGCCTCAGTTTCCCTGGTTACAAGACCCCTGGACCCCACCCATATCACAGGCGGTCGTTGGTTGGGGGAGAGTAGACTAAACTTGGAAGCAGTTTGAACACAGTTTGATGTGTCACCAAACTTAAGGTTGAAATTACCCAGCTTTCTTGTCAAATTTCCCATTCAAAGCAGCCCAGCTGCCAGCTCACTGTTCTTACAGGACTGACGGGGACCCTCCTAAATGAGGATGCAATAGCAGCTGATTTCTCTTTGGGGGCGGGGAGAGGTAAGGCAGAGGCTCAGAGGCTGGAGCGCAAATCCTGTTTCAGCCTTTCTGGCTGTGTGCCCCCGCGCATGTCATGTAAGGTAAGAGCCGGTGCTCCCCTGTGCTCATCTGCAGAAAGGGCTCACCATGGCACCTCTCGGGGTGGCCATGGTGACTCTGACTCCGCCTGGGTGTCACTCCGAGAGGCAGCACAGACAGGACAGAGGCCTGGCTCCTTATATGAAAAACAACAGACAGATACAAAAGGCTTTACATATTACGGTGTTAAAAAGGGAATGGAAGGAAGTCTCCCCTCGTCTTTTCCCCTGTAAATCGGTGAAGTAATCGGAAGGTGCCTCAGCATGGCTTATAGGCTCCAACCTAGAGCAAGCTCGTTTGTGACGGCTGGAAAGGCAGGCCTGACCCATCACCTATACACTCGCCTCAGGCCAGGTGTACTTAGCAGTTGAGGTAATTTTTCCTACGCTACCTAGAAAGTACCTGTGACGAGAAATTAGAACATTGCTCACAAGCAGTCTGGTAACGAAGCAAAAGGACTGAAGGTTCCTTCTGGTCAGCAGTTCTTAACTGTTCTGGGGACTAAAACAGACCCCTCTGTGAACATGTGCTCACACACGAAAGCCCTCAGAACCTCGTTTGTGGTGCCCAGGTGTTCGCAGAGCCCTAAGGCCCCTGGTCTAGATAAGTCCAGGTGCTGGAGTAGGGCTGAGATCCCCCCTCCCGCAAAACCACCCCCACGTTTGACCATGGGGAATCAATTTCCTGGCCAGGCTCTGTGGAAGGCCAGGCTTTTGAGTGTCCTCCTGCATTTTCCCTTTCATCAGTGTGGAACCCAGTGCCAGGACGTGCTACGTGCTCGGGATGAATGGATTTGGCAGTAGATAAGTGGTGACGACAGAACGCCAGGCTGAGCTCATATGTTTCTGTGGCCGAAAATGCGCGCGGCCTCTCACCACCAGAATGGGCTGCATTTCCTCCCAAGCCAGGGTAGGACCCAGGGCGCCTGGCTGACCAGCTGCTTCTCCACCCACTGCCCAACGGGAAGGATTTAACAAAACTAGGGCACCGTGTGATGCCTCAATTCCCCCGCTCGAGCTGTTTCCCCATTAAAATGACGGTATTAGTTCTGCCATCCACTGCCAGGCCTCAGGAGAATGAATGAGAAAGGACAGGGTGTCTCCGGGCTAAAACCTTTACAGATATGCTGCTCAGTGGGGGTGGGGCTCTCAAGAAATCACAGCCTGGTCTGGACCGCGGCTGGTGACACACTCGCTGCTATTCAAAACTTTCAAGAGGCGAAAGGTACTTCCTACAGACTTTTCTCCCCTAATTAGAACCTGACACAATGATAAAATAGTTGGCTAAATCTCTAAACCCAAATAACGTTAGTCTTCATTAATTTGACTCATGTCTCTTCTAGGGTCTGGAAACCCTCTAATGAGGACTTGCAAGTTTTAACCTTTGCCAAGAAAAGCTCTGAGAGGCTCGTCAAGCAGCCCCCTCACTCAGCCCCAAACACTGCACCTCACACTCTGGGCAATTACAGATCCTTTAAAAATAGTTCAAGGCCTTTCACTTCAGCCATCTGGATTGAGGACAAAACTCTGATCAAGTGATGGAAAGAAACATGGCGTTGATGATCTGGTTTGATGAAGAAGGGACCAGGATGCTTTGCAGTCACTGTGGGGTGACTACCTGTTTACAGGTCTGTTCTGCTCCCAGATTCCAGGCTCCCTAAGGACAGGCCTGGGTTTCCAGGTCTTCTTTCGATTGCAGCTGGCAGTGGCAGGGTCCCGAGGGTATAACTCCAGGTGAGAAGCCCAGACCCTGGAGCAGACCTGGGGACCCAATGCTGGCTTCTCCCCTTACTCACTGTGCTTGGCCTCCCAGCTCCCCTCACACTGAGCACCTCTTCGTTCCTCCGGCAAGAATGTGGCAGCCTGGTGCTGGCCACACACCTTTAGTTCCCTTAACACTAACAGGTGTGGCTGGAGGCCTCCTCCTGGCCCTGGAGGGCACCGCTGGGATGGGCCAGCTTCCTAAGGAGATGGGGGGTCCACAGATTGAGATCAGGCCCCCTGCAGCCTCCACCTGCACCCTGGCTGTGGCCCTGGGACAGTCATTATGGAGCAATCCCCTGGGGCAAGGATCTGTGAGGCAGGTCCCCATGAGCAGGAACCCCCCCCCATGCTCAGCAAGGCCACCCTGTGGTTTGGATTCTGCCATCCATTTCAGCTGCTATGAAACATCCTTCCAGGGTATGAACCCACCTCCCCTTCCCACAGCCCAAGTGAAGCTCTCCTGGCCCAGCCACTCGTAAGGACACACAAGGTCTAGCAGTTAGGAGGTGCTGGGGCTGGGATCTGAACCCAGGTCCTCAGACTGCAAACCCCTCCAGTCCAATGAGTGTCACTCTTCATTGTCGGTCTCGCCCTCCTGCCTCCAGCATGTGTCACGCACGCACGCACACACGTATGTGCACATACACAGATGCACACACAGTCATGCTGAGCACATACTGTTACCAGGCTCTTTGCGATCTGCTCCTCAATGGATCTTAGGATCTCAGGAGGGAAATCACGTTAACAGCCACGCTTTCCGCTGACACAGTGCTTTATAGTTTTAGAAATGGTCTCTTGTATGAACTCCTTTGAGGATCTTAGGATTGACTTAAAAATCGCAGCAGGGAACAGGTATCAAACTAAAAAAGTGTACAGTGTTTACTCCTACCGTGTTTCCCCGAAAATAAGACCGGGTCTTATACTAAGTTTTGCTCCAAAAGACGCATTAGGGCTTATGTTCAGGGGATGTCATCCTGAAAAATCAGGCTAGGGCTTATTTTCCGGTTAGGTCTTATTTTTGGGGAAACACGGTAGCTTTTGATCCCCACTTAAAAGATACAAATCCCCAGAGATTCCAGAATAGAAAATTCCATCCTGCATTGTCCTTGCTGAGCTTAGAGGATAGGACAAAACCCTTCACCCCAGAGGTTCATTACAGAATGCCAAACCTCCCCCAAGGACAGGGAAGGGAGGGATAAGGGACTAGATGCAGAAGGACTCAGTTATTCCAGAATTCTGGAGGAGGCATGGGACTTACGACTTGGTTCTTTCCATGAGGTCCAACTTTGGGGCTTTGGTTTTGGGGAGGTTTAAGCTATGTGTCTCGGTTGTCAGATTTCTCTCACTTTCGAGTTGCCACCAAATACCAGCTGATAACAAGTCTCCTCAAATACAACAAGAACCGTCTGTGGCTTTTTTAGAGGCTGGTAGCCATGTGACTAAGTCACAGAGGGAAGACTGGGGAACACTTTCCTGGGAAACCCGGGAACCAGAAACCTAACCTAGCTTTTCCAGTTTATGCAGGTAGTTTGTTGTAAGGACCCCCTTCTCCCAGGAACAATGTTCTTGAAGCAACAAGGGGCTCTGGGCGCAGAGAGACTCGTGGGGGATAAGAAAGGCCAGACCTCCAGCAGGGTGCCCCATGACCCTGCCCCCAGGGGCCCTTTGTACAAAGCTGGACCCTCCTTTTCCACCTGGTACATCTGCTGAGCATCTGAGCAGGGCCCTGGGTGGGGCAGTGGGGTGGGAGCGCAAGGGATAGCAGGAGGGTCCCTGCACCTTACACTTGAGCTTTGCACTCTCTCCACATACAAGTCACAGCAAGAGAACCTGCAGCCCTGGGGGACTGAGCCCAGGCAGAGGCACCTAGGACAGCCTGTGTCATCATCATGCTGGGGCTGAGCCATCAGCAGGAGACTCCAGATGTGGCTCTGTGGCCTGTGCAGTATCTGTCCTGCCTAGAGGAATTGGAGCCTGGGTTCTGGCTCAGGTCGGGGAGGGGGGATTAATTCCATGCCTTGGTTCCCCCAATGGCCCCTGACTATCAGACCAATGCTTGTCATAGTGGCCTAACTGCAAAAACTACAGACGACGACCCACGAGGCAGCTTCTGGGGCCCTGTGTGCCCAGGGGGAGGGCAGGGGGCCTGTAGCCAATGCCCAGGGTCCCCAGGAAGAGAAATCATCACAGAGTCCAACGTGGGCGACTTGGCTATTGTAACCCCCCCCCCCCCCGCCTCGGAACAGAAACAACCCGGCAGAAGGAAGAGGGGCCATCATGCACCTTCTCTCCCTAGTCATGAAAAAACTTGGGGCTGACCCTGAGCCTCGACTTTGTTTCTCATCAGTCTCCTAAGGTGAGAAAAAGCACCCCCTCTCCCCAGCCTCTCAGCTCGCGAACCACCCAAGTCTGAAGGGATTTGCAGATTTACCAGCTCCCCCAGATGGGGTCGGGGAGCCCCCTGCACCGCAAAGCCACCGAGCCTCGTACCTATATTTCATCCCCGGCTGCTTCACGCTGGCGTCACCAGTGCTCGGGTGGCTCTGCACTGACAGCTGTCCCAGGCTCCGGGCCACCATGGCCACAGTGCGGAAGCGGCCGCGGGTGGCCAGGCTGGGGCTGCTGGCCGCCGGCCGTCCCAGCCGCTCATCAGGGCCCCGGCCCTTGAGGCCGTGCTCCGAGCACACGAAGGACACCTGCATGCTGAGGTCGGGCTGACACTCAGCGCCAGGCCGCGTCCCCTCTCCTTCTGGGTTTCGAAGTCATCTGCCCCTGGAAGCCCTTCTCTGCCCCCACAAGGCTTTATCTTAGGAGGCCAAGGAGCTGCGAGGCCTTCCTCCAGGAGCGAGGGTTCCCGAAGGCAACGACAACGACGGAGATGACGGAGAAAACGCCTGTGCAGCCTCCCAGGGAAGGGAATCAAATTTCCAGAAGCGTGCGAGTAAAGACCTTATCACAGACGACTTGGAGATCATGTGGGGGTGCCATTTGCTGTCCCATTCACATCTTCCTTGTCTCTGGGGGTCCCTCCTCTGCCCCCATCCTGGTCTGGCTCTGGCTGCCCGGCCCCCAGCCCAGCAGTGTCCAGCAGGGCTGGGCTACTAGCTACTCCTGACCAATGAGCAACATCATGGCCTCTGACGGGAGGAGGAGGAGGGACGGCCCCTCCGTCGGGGCAGCGGCCTGGGGGCTGAGCTGGGGCTGCTCTCTTGGGGCAGCGGCCTGGCAGCTCGGGGAGCAGCTGTGTCTCCAGGCTTCCCTGAGTCTCTCGGAGGAAGCCTGGAGTGTAACTCCTGGTGTCACACTGTGGGCTGTTGGGACTCCCACCGAGTCAGTTAGGTAACCGGTGAGAGCAGCAGGAGGCCTCCGGTGACTCATCATTAAAGGGGGGGACGCTGGGGGTGGGGGTGGGGGGCGCAGCACTGACAGCCGCTGGGCCAACACCGAGCCAGGCAGGCAGTGTAGCCGGCAGACGGCTCAGCTCGCAGGCAGCAGCTCCGGCCAGCTCTGTCCGCTTGTGATTCTCACCCAGGAAAGTGGGGCTTCCACTGGGGCTTGGCACAAGGAGAAGCCAAATCACCATAAATGTGGAGGACAAAAGGCCACTATTTAGATGACAGTGACACATGGCCTGAGGAAAGGAACCTGGGGGTCAGGGACCAGAGACCTGGGCAGTACCAGCACTTACACAGAACTTATGAGGTCATAGCAGACACTCAATAAATGCTTCTGGAATGAATGAATGCATGGATGGAGGGATGAACGAATGAACGAGTGAAGATTCCCCCCCACCCCAGTCTCATCCTGCTTTCCCACACTCATGGCTCTGGGGTTCCCTGAAACCCAGAGAGATCCCCATTAGCAGGAGGGGCTGGCATTGCACTCTGACCCCAAACATGCCACTCTTGACCTTCAGGGGCCCCCTGGCCAAAGCTGCCTTTGGGTCCTTTCTTGCCCTTTAGGAGGGGCTGAGAAAGCAGGAAGCAGGTGGTCAGCGGTCTAGCTCAGGCTCCGCTGTTCATTCCCTGTGTGATTATAAGTGAGTGTCTTGCCCTCTCTGGGCCTCTAGGCCTCCACTGACAAAAAGAGGGGCGTGGCTAGAGGAGCCACTCTGTCCCTGCCAGCTGGGACCTGCAGGGGCCTTCCACACCAGCTGGCTGTCCACCCTGGCAGGACCCAGAGAAGAATCCATCCAGAACTGCTCACAACAGATGGTGGCTGAAGTTGCTCTCAGCCCGGCCCTCCGTGTTTGACACAGAAGTTAGGAGTAAAATCTTGTTGGGTCCTGGGCTTCCTGCTCGTGAGCTGGGCAGCAACTTCCACGCCGAGCCTCAGTGTCCTCAGGGTCCGGTCAGCTCACAGTCCAGTCAAAGGCACAGTTAGGTCACACCTGCACAGTGCTCACGTGGGGTCTGGTCCTCGGGAAGTGCTCACAGGTGGCATGTGTGCCCATGGCCCCCCAGCATAAGGGAATGGCTTTCTGGGGGTGGGAGTCAGTGTAGGGCCATGTGCGAGATTCTCCCCGTGCCCCCCAAGTAAGTGGACCCCTATCAACTTCCCCACAAACACAAGTCTGACTTGGCTGCAGGAGCTACTTCCTGAGGGTGACCTCGGGACACAGGGTCTGGAAGGGCAGAGCTGGGCCCTTTGCCAAGGGGGCTCTGGTAGGTCACAGATGCCACCTACAGAGGTCAGTGGGAGCCCCTAGGACCCACAGGCCCAGCTCTGCCTACCTCTTCCACCTGCCCATGTAAGCCTTGGGGCTTGGCTGGCCTGGGTCCCTGAGCTCAGGGCAGGCTGGGGCCCTCCGTGAGCCCCCTGGTGGCAGGGACGGGAAGGTGGGCGGGCGGTCTGCAATGCTGACCCCACTCACCAGCTGCCCGTCCTTCCATTTGCTGGATCCTGCCACTTGAGGACATCGGGCCCCAGTGTTCAGGGAGCCCACTGGCCTACTGAAGAGGCCGAAGGCGGCCAACTCTGCCTCCGGCCCCTCCCCAGGGCTCTCGGAGCTCATAGTCCCAGGCAGAGTTGCTCAACATCGTACCAGGGCGTCAGAGAGCGTGTTACAAATGCAGATTCCTGGGCCCCACCCAGACGGACGGAATCAGTGGTTCAGGGGCTGGGCCTGGGAAGCTGTATTTTCATCAAGAGCTTCGAGTGGTTAAGCACCTGGCCCAGGGGATGTGGGAATCTCCACTTCATTCTTTCTTACACGTCTCCCTGTGCTCTGGCAAACTCTTGGATCTCACAGAGCTGGCCTCTTACTGGTTCTCAGGGGCTGCTCTCCCCCGGGTCGTGTGCTCTCAGCACCACCACGTTAAGTGAGAGCCACAAGGACTTAGTCTCCGGCCTTACTGCACGACGCAGCAATTCCACTCCTAGTCTGTGCCCAGAGAGCTGAACACACACCCACACAAAACCTTGAACACAGATGCCCACACAATAGCGGAAAAAGTGGAAACCACCCAAACGTCCATCAACTGACAAATGGATAAACAAAATGAGGTCCAGCCACAGAGTGGAGTGTTATTCAGCCCTACAAAGGAACGCAGTACCGACGACACAGGCTACAGCACGGATGGACCTGAAATCATGGGCTGAGTGAGAAGCCAGTCACAGAAGGCCACAGAGTATAGGATTCCATTTACATGGGATGTTCAGAACAGGCAAATCCATAGAGACAGAAAGCAGACTGGTGGTTGCCAGGGGCTGGGGCGGGGGAAACTGGGGAGCTAATGTGGGTACAGGGTTTCTTTTTGGGGTGATGAAAATTTTCTAAAATGGATTGTGATGACTTTTGCACAACTCTATGATATACTAAGACTACTGAATTATACACTTTAAATGGCTGCGTGGTATGTGAATTATCTCTCAATAAGGCTGCTTCCAATAAAAAATAAAAAAGGTCATCTACCCGAAAAGCCTCTGGGATTCACTCTTACTGTTTCCTGTGGGAGTGCCCTTCCCGTTTCTCTGCCTTTGAACTCATCACACTCTGACATCAGCTCAGATGGTACCTGCGGGGTGTGAAGCCAGCCCCCAAGCACCAGTAACCTCTCTTCTCCAGTGCCACTGACCACACCCTCCCCAGTGACAGCAGGGGGCTGGGAACCCTTCGCTGGTTCCCCTAAACATCCGCAGGAGTCAAGACTTCACTCTCCTAGGGCTTGGGACAGAATCCCAGCACTCCTCCTATGGGGGCGTGTTGTGGGAACCATGGCGATGAACACCTGACCTCAGAACTGTCCTGGGGAATCCTGGACAAACGTGCTGATTCCAGGAGAGAACTGCGAAGCAGAGACGGTGGGCAGGTGGGTTTTTAAAGGCCGGCCAGTCTGTCACTTTCCACTTGCCCCAAACATGGGTCATGATTCCTTATATTCTTAGAAAGTTCACAAGAATTGACAAGAGTGGAAAGCTGAAACCTAAAAACCTTGATCTGAGCTTGCCACAGTCAAATGTCACTCCAAAAGGGTCTCTCCTTTCAAATGTGCTTAGATGGACAGGAGGGTGAAATGGGCTTCAGGCAGAAGCATCGAGCACGGACGGTTCACTGATCCACAACCGACTTTTCGGTTCTTTCCCTGCCTCCCCAGTACCTGCTGTTGTTAAAGCCAGCAGTTGGCTCCTGCTGTGATTAACCAGATACACGTCCACCCCAATTATCAGCTCTGCTGTGTGCCCACAGACTGCCACTGCAGAGGGCTTCCTGGAACAGGAGCTTCCAGCCCAGCTGCCTGGGACCCACCCCCCACCCCACCTCCTCTAGGATGGCTTGGAGAGACAGGAAAGCTGGGCCTAGCCAGGCCCGTCCCCAAGATGGGGAAAGGCTCTCCGTGGGAGGGAACGGACACCCTCCCTGCCCAGAATGAGGCCCAGGGAGGCTTCAGGCCCGCAGAAGTTTTATAGACGGCTTTAAAAGCACAGACTGAAGTGGCAACTCAAGCGTGAGGATGAGTGGCTGTGCCCTGCAGAGGCCGGTACCGCCCCTGTACCTGTCTGGCTGCCCTGACTGCTGAACGGAGCAGGGCTGCACCCAAAGGTCACTTCCTGCCCAAGGAGGAAGAGCAGACGCTGGAGAGTTGGGGGCTGCTGCAGTGGAGCAGTGGGACAGGAGGTCCTCAGCCCCTGAAGTTTCTAAGAGCAAAGGGCATCAGACCGGTGGCCTTTCTGGAGGAGGTGTCATCTGGTAGGTAAGAGCTGAAGGAAGACCCCTCAGGGGCAGAGGCCTGTGGCTGTGGCTTCCCTCAGGAGCACACACCCCAGTCAGGTCCAGCGCTACTGGCCTGAAAAGGTGACTGTGACCTTATTTGGAAATGGGGTCTTTGTAGATGTAATTAAGATGAGGTCATATGGGAGTAGGATGGGCCCTAATTCAAGGACCACTGTCCTTTTAAAGAGAGACATTTGGAGACAGACAGACACACACAGAGGGAAAACAGCCACGTGAAGATGGAGGCGGGGACTGGAGTGATGCGTCTACAAACCAAGGCGTGCCAGGAGAGTCTGCACCCGCCACAAACTGAGAGGGGACGGAATGCCTCCTTCAGAAGCTGGACGAGGCAGGAAGAATCCGCCCCTAGAGCCTCGAGAGGCGGCGTGGCCCTGCCCACACCTGGATCACTCTTCTGGCCTCCAGACTGGGAGAGAATCATTTCTGTTGTTTTCAGCCACCGTTTGTGGTACAGTCCTTTGTCATAGTGGCCTCAGGACCCAGGAAGCCCTCCATGACAGTCTAGCTGGAAGGGATCTCCTGTGAATAACCGAGCAACATGGTAGAGCCTGTTCAAAGGACTCGACCACAGATCAGAATCTGCCTCGTGGTCTTCTCAGCTCGTGGTAAGAGCCCACGCAGGCCTCCCTGCCCTGCTGGAAGCTCGTGGCCAGGGCTCACTGGCTATGGCTCCCTGCCTTCGTCTGGGCTGCAGGAGAGGCTCAGATGCAGTTTCCAGTTCTGCTGTCAAGGAAGCACGAGGAGGAGACACATTTCACAAGGGAATATTCTGGAAAGTACATTAAAATCAAGATCACTCAATACCATCCGCCAGTACTTACAGAGGCTTGGAATGTTCTAGGTGCTGGGAACAAAGGCCCTGCTCTCAGCGGGGTGCAGAGGGGCAAAACCAAGGTGAGAGACACAGTGGGAGGGGTGAGAATGACAACGAGACAGGAAAGGGCTTGGAAATGACTCACGAGGCATTTGTTCAAATTGGGTGGCCAGAAAAACCTCTTCGAGAACTCAGATGTCAATGATGGGAGCGAGACAACTGCATGGAAATCTGGGGGGATGCACCTTCCAGGCAGAGGGAACAGAATACGCGAGGGAACAGACCCTGAGGATGGAATGCGTTCGGCACATTCGAGCGTCCTGACTGGGAGGACAGGGGTCCAAGCTGGAATCAGAGGCGGGCCTGGGCCACGCAGGGCCTGGTGGGGAGTTTGGGTTCATTTCCGGAGCCGTGGGGGAGCAGAGGAGGAACACACAGAGCCAAGGTCTGGTGTCCGTGGGCACTGGGGGGGCCCAGGCCACAGCTTCCAGCGTCCTGCTGCCGCAGCTGCTGCCCCGTCTGAGGCCACGTCTCTGGGCCCTCTATCATTATGGTCAGGTGGCCCTGGGGAGAGGCAGCTCATACGGAGACTGTGCGGCCTTAAAAATTCAGTGCATTTCCTTTAAATAGCAAGAATTGAAGACGGTTGAAAGACACTGGGGGAAGTTAACAAGCAAGCTTTTCCCAGGCTGCAGGCTCCCTGATTAAATGCCAGGCCCACCGAGCAGCACTTAGCTAGAGGTGTTATCTTTTTTATATGAATATTTAAGACCGAGTTTAACTGGGTCCTGGCCCAGCTGCTGACGGGGAACGTTAACTGCGGGATGGCATTTATCTGGGATCTTTAATAACTGGTGGGGTTAGTCGTGGAAACGTCCCCTGCATGCAGGAAGATGAAATCCGCCAGATAAAGACAGGGCCCCAGGGGGGTGACAACCTTTGGCTCATCAAATGCTACAGGCGTGGGTGGTTTTCCTGTCAACTCCATGCCTCAGGCAGCAAGTTTCCCAGGGTACTTCAGCCCCACAGTTAGTTCAGCACGTTTCACATGTGGCAGATTTTCCTTGGGGTGCCAGGCAAATAAGAGATTTGTTCCTGTCTCCCTGCCTACGTTAGTTCTTTGGGGGGTTTCCATAACAAAGTGCTGCAAACTGAGGGGCTTCAAACAACAGAAATCAATTCTCTCCCAGTTCTGGAGGCCAGAGTCTCAGATCGAGGTGTTGCAGGGGCCGTGCTCCCTCTGAGGACTCTAGGGGAGGGTCCTTTCCGCCTCTCCCAATTTCGGGGGCTGCCAGCACCCATTGGCTTCTGGTCTTATCACTCCAGTCTCTGCCTCCAACACCGTCACATGGCCTCTTCCTTGTGTGTCTTCACATGACTTTCTTATGAGGATGCCAGTCTAAGGTTCCCTTACTCCAGTGTGACCTCATCTTAACTAATTACATCTTCAGTGACTCCATTTCCAAATAAGGTTACATTCTGAGGTTCATGAAATTTTGGGGGACACGATTCACTCTGGTGCACCCCCCATCACAGGTTGTATCCACAATGGAGGGAGCTAGGGTCTTCCCAGGGGGCGCAGGACAAGCTCTGGCCATCCTGCCTCATCCTACTTCTCTCGCCTTCCTCCCTCTGGTCCAGCGCCCGGACCTTCTCTCCTTTCCTCAAATGTGCCCCTGTCCTCTTGGCCTGGAAGGTTCTTCCCCACATCTTCAAGAGGCCCCCTTCTGATGGTTTGGGTCTCCGCTGTCCCTGGCCTCCCTTTACGGCTTAGGTGCTTACTGGCTTTTTCTCTGCCTCCCCTACTAGGATGTAACGTCCAGTCCAAGAGGGTGGGGACCCTGTCCTCCTAATCCATGCAGCACATAGCTGGTTGCCGGGAGCCAAGTAGACCCTCCATGAGCATTTGCTGAATTAATGAAAAGGATCAATAACTAGCCAGAAAAAGAAAAAAATACAGTCTCATCTCCCTCTTGAAAAATTTCCATCAGAATTAGGAGCTCTTGGGGCCAGACTAGCTGACCCTCTGTCCTTCCCTTACAGCTGGATTTACAATACAAAGCCTTCAGAATTCTGCCATCTAATGGACACACCGCAGAAGTGTTTTGTTTCTTGAAACTACAACCACTTGTTCAAATAATGAGCAGAAGGCCCCAACACATCCTTCATAGGAGAAAATGTTAAAGCAACAGAGCCAGTCTCTGCTCTGCTCTCCAGAGACCAGCAAGACAACCCCTGGGACTGTGTCCGGTGGGAACTAAAGATTTGGGGTGCCAGATCAAATATAGGACACCCAGTTAAACCTGAACTTCAGATAAACAACGAATAATTTTTTAGTAGACGTATGTTCCAAATACATGACATACTTATACTAAAATAATAATAATAATAATAAAATTTCGTTGTTTACTTGAAATTCAACTGGGGATCCTGTATTTTAATTTGCTAAATCTGGCAACAGTACACAGACTGGGCAGCGAGGGTCCTCTCTGGCCGACTGGCTCTGGCCAGGACTTGTCCCTGGGAGGTACAGGATAAAGCTGCATACATGCAAATTACAAATGAACACACAAGCTCTGGGGCTCTGGCCACTTTCTGAGAGTTTCAGAGGAGAAAGTGGGCCAGCCAGAGAGCTGCCCCAGACGCTGATTTCAAAGACCAGCAAGCCCAACAGAATGTCCTTCTAAGGTTCCACACAGCCCTACATGCCTGTCATCTGGAGAACACAGGGGACATTTAATCCACAGCCTTTGGCACCACAGTTACAACAGAGGCCACCTGTTGAAGACCACTTTCCGCAAGGACAGAGGACAGCCCAATATAGGGACTGAAAGGAGGGGAGCACATCTTTGCCCCCAGGATCCACCCTGGGTTTCTGGTGTGTCGTCAACCCCTAATAATTACTTTGTCCCAATGACGCTGCAAGAAGACAAACGAAAGAGCACATCTACCCCTGCTGCAGTTTTTTTTCAAGAAACCACATACCCCCCGCCCCCCGGGGAGAATGTACCAAACTTAACAGTGCTGATCCGTGGGGGATAGGCCTATGCAGACTTCCATTTTCTTCTTTTATACGTTTCTATGGGGTTGGAATTTTTAAACACAAAATATTTACCCCAACGCACAATAAAGTTGTTATCGGGGCTTCCTGGCGGCAGCCCCCTGCAGGACCTGCCTCCTGTCATGTGCCCACTGTACCTCCTGCCCCGCCTCACCCCACGCGGCCCTTACCGGTACTTCATGCCGGTGCGCCGGGAGGTGCAGCCGTCCAGGGAGAGGCCGTGCATACAGAGGAAACGCTCCATGTTCCTGGCCTGCGCGGCCGCCCGTACCTCCCACAGCCGCTGCAGCTCCAGCGTGTCGGGCTGACGGGCTGGGTGCAGGCCCCAGTCAGAGTGACACCGGCCGCTCACGCTCCTCAAGCTCTCGCTGTACGTCATGGACAACATGGTACCGTCTGGCCTGGGAGCCGCCGCTGTCCAGACGGGAAACGCCGAGCGGCGACGGGTTAGAGAGCGTGCTGCTGTCCCCAGCACCCAGGCTGGACGCTGGCCCTGGGGTGGGGGGGATGCCGAGACACATCCTCCAACGAGAGCGGCCGCCAAGGGGTGCTGGTGCCTGGGGATGTGGCTTGGCCCCTGGTAACACCTCTTGGCGAGAGAGTCTGGGTCCTCAAGTCTGCACTGGCTAGGGACTCTCGCTAAGCTCCCGTCTGCCTCCCCGTACTGCGGGTCAAGCATAGGCGAAGCTGCACTCCAGGCAGGAGAGTTGAAGGTGCCCCAAATGAAAATAGGGGTACGGAGAGCATGCAGAGAGCGTGAGCCCCAAAGCAGAAGACACAGTGGCATGGCACCCTCTGGAGGTGTCCTCGGGTAAGATCAGGGCAAGAGACATGCCCTGGAAGCAGCATGAGCACGGCTGACATTGAAGCAAACTCCAGCGTGATTTTGCCCACGTGCTGGGGAGCCCACCCCAGGAAGGCCCTATTTGTTCACAAGCCTTATACAGCGAATGCCATCCCCACACACACTCTCAGCTCGTAGAAAGCCCCATTGCACCAGCAGAGTTCTCTGGGCCTCACGCTCTGTGATCACTGAGTATGTCACAAACCACGCATTCTTGCACTTAAGGGGCAGTGACGGGCAGCATAGGTTTAGTAGGGAAATATCAAAGCTTAAACATTAAGAACCATGGCTAAATAGTCACCCTAAATGATGGCAACGCTCCCTTGGAAACTGAAAACAACATAAACGTCCATCAATAGGGAAGCTGGTGATGTAAATGAGTTCATTGGATAATGGAAATCTGTGCTGCCTTCAAGAGCGAGACGGCTCCATGTGCACTGACACATAAGGAGTCCTACGAGAGAGTGGGTAAAGGCAAGGGGACAGGCATGCGTGCAGAACACGGCCATTCGTGTGAATCCCCCGGCGCAGTGAGTGAATCAGTGCAGGGTGCATTATGCCTGCGTGTCCAAAGCCTGCGGCATCCTTAACCGGCAACAAGAACACGGTCACAGGGGTCAGGGGTAGTCTACACTCCAGGGACACGTCCCCTGCACCTGACCACAGCCCTCTGCCCTAGCCAGACGCCAGCACAGTGGGCCCAGCATCCTCACTGTCACCAAGGAGAGACGGTGAGCTGGGGAGTTGCCGTTCCAGCTGGGTCAGCTGCAGAGTGGGACCCTGGCGCCCAGCCGTGGGAGGTGGGGGAACCAGCACTGTCACCTATCCAGGTGCCCTCAAGGGAGGACAAGTGCAGTTTTCCCTGGGAAGGGCTGGGAGGGTAGAGGGGCAACCGAGGCAGCTCTGGAGGCCGCTGCTCAGTCCCTGAGAGTGGAGGTGGCACTGGAGTAGCCCCAGGTCAGCCCCTTCCCTGAGTGAGCTCTCCACCCCCACCGGACACTTCATATCCCCTTTTCCTGCTGCGATTTTTCTCCATGGCACTGTCATCATCTAACATGCTAGTCTTCTCTAATCATCTTGTTTGCTGCATTTGAGCCGCCTGAAGCTCGGGTCTAGGAGGGCAGTTCTGTGTGCTGTCACCACTGCACGCTCGGTGCCCAGCAGTGACTGGGTGTTTCCTTGGCAGTGCCCCACAGCACCTCTTGGGGCTGGGCTGGCTCCCTGACTCAGGCCCAGGCTCTGTGCAGAGGGTGGGTGGGGGCTTCCGGGCCAGGATTTTCATTCCCATGGCTCAGATCAGCGGGGCCCAGGACCTCTGACCCCAAAGGTTTGGACTGAGGTCTCTGATGGATGCGAAAACCAGCAGGGATGCCCCTGGCATGAAAAACCCCACCTTCCAGGAGAATCACTCTGGGGCAGGAGAGGGGCCCAGGGCTCCAGGGTGAGGGTTCGTCTTAGGAAAGGTGGCAGGACCAGCTCCCTCCTTCCCTCCCCAACACCAAGTGCATACAGGACAACGGCAGGCAGCTGCTTCGGATGCAGCTGTGTGGTCTGCTGCCAGCCCTGTGTGGAGTGAAAGCAGGCCAGTCCTGTCTTCCCTGGGGTCCGTGTTCAGGGAGAAGACCAGCAGGCCAGCTGCAGGGGCTCTTCCCAAAAAGCAGAGCCCGCCTCAGGCATTCAGGCCCAGCCGGGCCCAGCCGGGCCCAGATCAATAACCATTAGCTTTCAAGACATTACCCACAAAAAAGCACTCTGGTTTGGTTTGGCTCTGGAAATCTAGTGTGGCTAAGTGCCCAGGTTCTGGACAGGAGCAGCCCTGTCTGTCACCCCCTCAGTGCGACCCAGGCAGGCACCTGGCCTCTCTAAGCCTCAGTCTCCATGTTGGTGAAGTGGGATGAGCAGAGGCTTCTTGCACAGGCTGCAACGGGCTGCATGGGCCCAGTCTGGACAGCTGGGCAGGGGCTGGTGTTGCAGCTGACGTGTGCCCTGTATGGGGAGGCAGCCACCGGCAACGAGGTGTGGGATATGACACCAGTAATAAGTGGTGTGGAGACAAAAGGACAGGAGCTGGCAGGCAGGGCAGGCCTCTGGAGACGGCACACTTGAACATGTCCTTGAATGACATGAGGGAGCCGTCAGGTACCAGGACCACTAGCAAATCCTCACTAGGAGGAAATGCAGACATTAACACTAGCCCTGGTCCTGCAGGGAACATATGTTCCTAATGAGATGGGTGCAGGCTGGGGTGTGGCCAGGGGTTAGAGGGTGCCCTCTCTGTGGGGTCTAGGGTCTCCCCTGTCTGTGACCCTTCCTTATTGCAGCTTTGGGAGCAAGTCTGCATGGAGGGAGCCCAGAGCCTCCTGCTGTGAACGTCCTATGGTGCTGAGCAGGCTGGGGCCAGGGGCTGCTGGGAGAAGTGGGGTGTGGGCGAGCATGGTGGCCCCTGGCCAAGGGGGGAGGGGGGAGGCCCTGGCGCCCATGAGGGGGTCTGTGGCCAGAGGGCCACACACAGCAAGGGAGGACTGGGAGGAGCTGGGACACGATCCCCCTCCTAAGGTCCACGAAGGAGGAAGGACAAAGACAGTACAAGGGACCCTGACGGACGTCAGTGCGGCCAGCAGGAGAGGATGGACCAAGGAGCCACAGGAAGACACTCCGGGAGAAAGGAGGGCAAGCCCATCCTTGGGGCTCCTGCCAGCACCCCCCCGCCCCTCCCAACCTCTCCCTCCTCCATACTGTCCTGCTCCCCCACCCTGCATATCAAGAAAAATCAGCCTCCCCCCCTCACTAGCCATTGCTAATTACGCAGCCCCTATAGGTTCTTCCCACTTGCAGATTTGTTCTCGTGGAGGCCAGGGGCCTGGGGGAATTCGCTGCAAAGGAGCACGAGACAAGGGGAGAGGAAAGGAAGCCGTGCACCTCAGTAAGTCCGTGGGCATCATGACCTCCCTGAAGAGGCTTCACCTGGAATTTCTGAACTGTGGTCTGTTTACGGAAAGCCACCAAACCAGGAGCCTTGGGAGGAAGCCCGCATGTCTCTTTTAAACAGCGGCATTCCTCTCGATATTGCAGGAAACCAGCCAAAGTTCCTGAAAGGGGGAATGCTGCAAGCGGCTTCGTTCTGGAGCTCAGCTCTACAACGCATGGCAAGCATTAGGGCAGAAACGAAATTATTTTTGTTCGACACAGTCAGCCAGCCAAGGCCCAACCATGCAGCCCTGCATGCTCAGGCCCGCATGTTTCCAGACAGCCACCAAACGTCCGGCTGCCATTCCTGGGAAAACTGAAAATGCCGAATCTCACTGGTGAGCCCGACAAGGTGCCAGCTGGATGCCTAGGCCTCCCTGGACGAACGGACGGACGGGAAGACAGACAGCTCACACCTGCAGGCCTGGGAGCGAGCAGAGGGAGCGGCAGGATGCCCACCCTCCTTTCCCCAGCGCTCATCCCGCAGCTATGCAGGGCCGGCATGTGGGGAGGTTTTCCACTTCAAAACAAATATAGAGGGTCTAATTTCCAATCAGCCAAATGCACCCCCAAATACAGTCCCTCTGTTATTCCGATCCCCGGACACTGGTCCACAAGTGGCACCCCCAAAGAAAGTGCTGCCACTAACTCCAGGAGCTGAAGGGGCCACTCACCTGCCTTCCTGGAGTCTGCTCGTTCAAAAGGACACAGTCTAGTTTATTAGGGTTCACCAGACGCTCTAAAGATCTGGTGCAGCAGTGTTTTCATTAGGGAGTGTCACTGCAGAACGTCAGAGGCAGCTGGTGAATGGAAGAGTCCCCCAGGGGTCGGGCTTGGAGGCAGCAAGTCCATTAGTCCTATTAGGGCCGTTTCGTCTCCGTGAAAGAGGCTGAATTATTCACGAGAGCTATGCCCCTAAAAGCCCTGGAAATGCAGATCTGTGGTGCAGCTGGCCCAGCCGACTGGCACTGGGGCTAGGTAGGGGGCACTGGCCAGGGTCCTGCCATTCCCTCGGGCCCACTCCCTGCCCTCCACTGCCCCAGTGCCAGGGACACGACCCTGGGAACCACAGGTGGAGAGGGGCAGGCCGGGTTGTTATTTCAGCATGGGACCTGGGCTTGTAGCTCCCACCCCACCATGTTCCTTAATGTCTGTGGTGGGGGAGCCAGGGTCCCCATGTGACCATCACCCACATGAAGGGGTTGGGGGTCTGAGGAGACCTTCCCTAAGCACAGGCAGACAGAAACCCTTCCTCCCTCCCACTGGGGATGTGTCCCAGATTGGTACCCAGTACCTATAAATGGCTGGAAGGTTCCGGAAGCCTACTATTGACACCTCTGCCCCTCCCCCCAGGTAGGGGTGCAGGGACCCTTCCTCATAGTACATGCCCTGACCCGGGGTTTGGGAAATGCTTTGAGGCTGAGCTCTGGGGTGAGGCTATGCTGAGCCCCCTTTCCAGGGTCATGACCCCAGGGGCACTTTGGGTTACCCCAGGATAACCACTTTTTTTACCCCACTTTGGTTACCCCAAAGTGTCAGCATGACATTACCTTCCAGCTAAAAAGGCCAGTGCATGTGGGATTTTCGGTGGAGGCTGAGCTGTTTACCCCACGATAAACCTGAAAACAGGTGGCTGCCCCCTGCCACCAGGGGTAGGGAGGAATCACTGCCCCAGGCCCAGAGTAGAAAGCACACACAACGCGAGGCCAGGAGAGGACGCGGAACTGGAGGTGACAGGCAGTGGTTATTATTTGGAAAGGCCTTAGTGATCGAAATGGGACGTTTTCTCTCAAAGGCCCACGTCCGTTATGTCTCATGTCCCCTTTGGCTGGAGGTGGCCCTGGGCCTCACTGTTGGGTGGTGGTCAGCATGACATGATTTGAATGAGGCCCAGCTCCTCCCCCCGGGTCACTGCGCTTCTCTGTCAGCACAGCGTCCCCCTCTGTACCTGTTGGTTGACAAACCCGGGGACATGGTTCCTGCACCCTTCACTCCCTCTTCCTGTGGTCCCTGTGGGCCAGCCCTTCTCCATCTCTCCTGGTTTCCACATCCAGCCTCTGTCCTCCGTCTTATTCCCTGCGACTGGGCTTCCTGGTCGCTGCCCTGCTCAAACTCCACCGATGGCTCCCCAGTGCCCACTCCGTGCAGCCCACGCTCCTTAGCTTGGCATTCAGACCCTCCCTCATCAGACCCCCACCCACCTCGATGGCCCTGACGGCCCGTCTGTGTAAATACCACTTCCTGTTCTCACGCTGTTGTCTCTCCTGGAATGTTCCTCCCGATTTCTGTGTTGAATCCTATCGAGACTTCAAGGTCCAGCTCAAAGCCCCAGTGCTGCCGTGAGCCCAGCCTAGATGAACTGACTCTAGTCAACCCACGGACATATAAGCGAGCAATGAATGCTCCTTGCTGTACAGCACTGACTTTTGGGGGCTGTTTGTTATGTGGCATTCTGCGTAACAGCTGATGGATACCGGGTCTTAGCTCCTTACTGTCTGTCAGATCCTGACAGCACTGGTCACATCCTGCCTGGTAAACCTTTGCCCTGTTATAGGAGAGGCTCCACACTGCTGACGTAAGCATCTGCGAGCCATGTCAGCGCCTGGGTGACGAGGATGCCCCACTGGGAGTGGCACCCTGGACACTGGACAAAGATCCTACCCCCTTAGAGGTCATCATCAGGGGCCCCACAAGAGACACTGAGTGTGAAGCAACCACACTGGAGATCCAAAGGCAGGACAGCCAGAGCCTGGCATTGCACGAGGAGCTGAGAGGCAGAGAGGGATGTGGGAATGCACTTCTCCAACAGAACTTGTCCTCAGGGCAAGAAGGCCTGGTGGAGACGGATTCTCATCCAGAGGGGCCCCAAGGGGTGGACAAGACATTGGATCCATGGTGTTCCAAGGGCCAGCGAGGGGTGTGGAACACAGTCTCACTTCAACTCGGTTATACCCCACAACTTCCTCGGCCCCTCTCCCAGGCCATGCCCTCTCAGCAGGCTGGTCTGTGCCTGGACTTTTCTGCCTGCTTGTCTCACCTCATTCCTTTCCTTCCGGGAGTGAAGTGGGCTCGGGGTATGTGAGGACGCGGTTCAAGTGCACATTTGGTTTCACTGCTCAGACCCTGCTGGGATGAGTGTCACATATTTGCAGTGACATGTTGTATACCATTGCATACATACACAGTGATGACCATTTTATCCAACGAACACACTCGCAAGCCCACATTCAGATCTATTTCAGGAAAAACCTTACTGAGCAAAAGTTTGAGTAGAATGAAAGAGTCGGTCATCTCTCTCGAGACCTCTGTAAGGAGCGAGACACTGAAGTGGTGGCAAAATTAGCCTGAGGACCCAGGCCCATGGTCACGTCAGAGGTGCCGGTAACTGTCCCATGGCCCCATCAGTGGTGGGCATGAGCGACACCGGAGAGCGAGACCTGCCAGGCCTGAATACCAAGATGCACAAGAGACACCAGGACCCTGCCCCCGAGAGCCCCGCTGAGTCCCCACAGAGTCCCAAGGCTGGCGGAGCTCACCTGCAAGTTCCATCCCCTGACATTTTGCTGACAGGAAGAACATGTCAAAGTAAACTCTGAGAGTCAGAGACTTTCCGGGAAGCATGTGTCCTCGTGGGGTACCCCCTACTGTACAGGTTAGGAAGAGGCTGCCTAGAGGGAGGAAGGGACAGCCCGAGAGGACGCTGCTGACTGACCTGTCTCTTCCCTGGACACCATGTTGTTTCGCAGGGACACAACCTCTCACCAAGCAGGGATAGGTATCAGAAAGACGCTAGTGTGTCCCCCGGACCCATCCAGGTCACATTGGAGCCGCACCCCCAGGTAAGGCTGGCTGTGGGTTACCCTGAGAGAGCTGCAGGCTACATACACATCAGTTCAAATCCAAGGAAACGGGGAGAACGGATGGGCCACAGGGTCTTTGGCTCTGAAAACCCGAGCCACAAACTGCTGCCTGAGGAGGGAGGCTCAAAGGTAGAGCCTGCGAGAGCGAAGCAGGTATCACAAGTCCCTTTGCTCGAACCAAAGCAAATTCTAGAAGATCAGCACAATGAACCCAACTTCACGTTTTTTTTCATCGGGACATTACAGATGCCTCATGGGTGGGCGCCCAGAGAAAACAGGAGCCTGCACTTCGTCGGGGGGCTTTTGCTCCTGAGAAACCACCAGCACACCCAACCTGGGCACACAGCCCTCCCACCCCGCCCCCTGCCTTTAGCTTGTGGGTTTAGGGAAATGGAGGGCTCGTTACCTGTAAAACTGGAGCTGTCTTTTGGGACTCCCATACCGAGTACTGCGGACAGCAACGGAGGAGAGAGAAAAGGAGGGAGAGAAGAAAGAGAGTCCACAATCGGCATTAGCCACAGGGAGACGCCAGCCAGAACCACCAGCGACACCCACAGCCCCAGCCCCACCCGGCTCTGCTCAGGGCTGGCGGGGAGGATGCACGCTGGGTACCAAGTGCTCGGCCGAAGCGCCACCCAGTGGCGCAAGGAGGCAGACGCCCATTCTGTTGGGACAGCAGAGTGGGAACTGAAGACAGGAGGGAAACCCTGGGGGACAATCTGTTTGGATTTTAATGAAATATGCTTGAGAACAACAGTTGAAAACCCTCAAACCAAGAAGTGCCTGTCATCCCACTCACTGGCAAATCTTCATGTGACTGTGAGTTTTAGGACCTTGATGAAGGGGGGACACCCCTTTTCCCTGTGGTTTCCATGGATACTCGCTGATGCTCAGGCCCTGACAATTATCTAGAAAGGTCCAATCGCTCAAGCACTGATGGACCCCCAGGGTTCCACCTGGGCCCCAGCCGTTGGTGACTGCCAGCTGGGCTCTGTGCTCCGGTCAGGGTGCCAGCAGCTCTCACCCAGTGCCTCCTGCCTGTCTGCCTGGGTCCAACCGGGATGCAAGCAAACAGAAAGACCCAGAACTGGCCTCCTCAAGGAGGAGGTCCAGGGTGCCCAGTGAGTAGCTGGCCACCCCTGCCCTCCCCAGCATTTGAAGACGGGCAGACATGGTTCCCCACAGGCCTGCAAGGCTTTGAGCCTCACTCAGGCTGTTGGGGGAGCTGGAGGGGCCACAGGGGGCTCCGGGAGCCTCATGTGTAAGATGAGAGAAACAGAGGCCAGGAAGGGCACCCCGCCCCCACTCTTGGGCATCCGTGGAATTAGACTCCCACCTCTCCTGAATTATCCCACACCTGAATTATTCCAGGACAGGTGGGAGTCTAATCCTGGCTCCATCCCACCCAGAAAATCCTGAGTTTTTCTTTCCCATTTTGGTCTTCAAGGCTTCTGTCCCTTTCCTTGGAGAAAACGCACCCCCACCGCACTTCACTGTCCTCTGGGTCCAGGGGAAGAAACACAGTGGCCTTGGGGACCCTCCCAGAGGCAGGGTGACTCTGGGGAGGCCTGGGGTTGGGGGTCACCTGTAGATCATGCCGGGGGAGCCCGTCTGCCGCAGGGAGAGCCTAGCCGGGGAGCCCGTGGTCGATTCTGGATACATGGAGCCGGCCTCACTCGTCCCGACCTGCTCTCTTCTTCACAGAGGGAAGATTCTGGAAGAAAAGCAAAAGAGGAGGGGAGGTGGTTAAGAAAGACCAGTCAGGTTTGCCCAGGGGGCTCTGTGAGGGTGAAGGCCGTTTGTGGGGCATCTGCATGTCCCTTATCACACAGACAGACCGACCCATGGAGGCTCGGATGAGGCTGCCGGTCAGGTCCAAGGACTGTGAAGGATTTCCATTTCTCCACCCCCCCATGCTCCACGGGGGTCCTTCACCTGCACCCCCACCCCCATGGCTGCTTTTCTGAGGCTGTCAGAGCATTTTTTTCGTTGCCCAAACTCTGCAGAAATGGTCCGAGAGGGCATCTGTGGACTTGGTACTCTGGATTGTCTTCCCCATCCCAGGAGGTGGCGCCACTGTCACCCAGGGCCATCCTTGCTGCCTCACCTTCCCTGACCCCCACCCCAGCCGGTGCCACTGCTGAGCTTTAACGAAGCAGGTTTTCAGACACCCCATGACCCCAATTCCTGGGACTCAACACCCTTGTGTAACCCTCTCCCCCTGAGCGTACACTAGACCTAGTGACTGGCTTCGAACACCAGAATGTGGCACAGGTGACGGGATGTCATTTCCGTGATTAGGCGACGTAGACCGTGCCTTCTGTCTTGCTAGCAGACTCTCTCAATTGCTGGCTCTTGATGAAGCTTCTTGATGAAGCAAGCTGCCATGTTGGAGAGCCCCACGTGGCAAGGGACTGACGGTGGCCTCTGGCCAACAGCCCACAAGAAGGAATTCTTCACACCACCACGGGAGCTTGGAGGGGATCCCTCCCCAGTGGAACCTTCCAATAAGAGCCCAGCCCCACCGAAACTTTGATCGCTGCCTTGCGAGGCCAGAGGCACCCAGGAAAGCTGTGCCCCAACTTCTGACCCACAGAAGAAACTGAGGTAATAAAAGTTGTTTTAAGTTTGAGGTAATATTTCGGGCGGCAACAGATCATGCTCAGCTCCTGATCGTGTCCCCACCCGGTTCTTACTACTGCTGTTCCCAGCTCAGCAAAAAATCCATCATTATTCATCTTTAGAAACACCCAGAATCCCAAGCTTCTTGCGGTGATCCCCATAAGCTCCGCCATGGTCTGGGCCACCACCTTCTCTCTCGCAGGTCCCCCCTTCCCTCCAGTCACACACACACACACACACACACACACACACACTGATGTGTCTCCTGGCTTCCACCTTTACCCTTTACCGTCTACTTTACAGGAGCCAGAGTGAACCTTCTAGAACATAAATCAGATGATGTCATTACTTTGCTCAAAACCTTCCGATATTTTCCCAATCTACCCAGAGTGAAAGCCCAAATCTCAACAGTGACCTTGTGCCCCACCCCACCTGCCCATGATCCGTGGGACATCATCCCCTGCCTCCCCCTTGCTCATCCCACTCCCACACACCGGCTCCTTGGCGGTCCCACAAACCCGCAGATACTCCAACCTCAGGGCTTTTTTTTTTTTTTTAAAGAAGGGTGCAGCTCACGGTGGCCCATGCGGGGATTGAACCAGCAACCTTGGCGCTACCATCACCATGACCAACTGACCAACTGAGCTAACCTGCCACCCGCAACCTCAGGGCTTTCGCACCTGCTTTTTCCACCTGAGCCCTTTGACCACTGAGGTCCACCTGAGGGCCCCCTGCCCCCAACTTTGCCTCTTTATACAAAGGTTGCCTTCTCCTGGAGTCTTTCCCAGATACCTTATCTGCAACTGCAAACCCTTTCTCCCACACACTCCTCCAGTCCCTTCCCTGCAGAATTTTTCTCCCTAGCACTTGTCACCGTCTCATATACCTCATACTTCACTTACTGTCTCATTTGTTATCGTGTTTCCCTCCCAAACACTCAAATACTTGTTGAGTGAGTGAGTGAATGAATGACTGAGGCTTAGCCTGCTGAAGGCTCACCCAGAGAAAGCACAGGGGAAGGGAGGGGAGTGGGGACTCCGCCTCCACCAGGGACAAGGGAAGTCTTCTCTGGAGGGTGCAACGCCCTCTCTGTCCAGGGGGGGTGCTCAGGGCAACTACAGGTGCAGGGACAACCGGTATCGCCTGCTGCACTTAGCGAGGCGTCCCTGGGGAGGCCACCTGGCCTACTCCTCCCCCCTACCTAGCTTGGACTCTGAAGGTCAGGCTTCCTCCGAACCAGCGGCCAGCTTCTGGCCCAGAGCCCACCTCTGGGCTCTGCAGCCGTCCAATCAGGAGCAACGGCATCCATCCAGTGGCCAATCACGGAGGAAATGACATGCTAGCGGGATGCTGCCAATCTCAGGCACTGGGAGGGAGGCGGGCAGAGGGGTGCACCCTGCACCCTCTCGCAGCTTCCAGAGAGACAGCTGCTTTGGGGTCCGAAGCCTGGGTCCCTCCGTCTCCTGCACTTGTACCTGGTCTGTGTGTGACCTTGAGCAAACACCCCAATTTATACTTGGGGAAACTGAAGCAGGCAGCACTCAGAAAGCCTGCCCATACCTTCTCCCGGGAGCAAAGAGAAGTACGACACGAAAATGCTGAGCCCAGGAGGAAAGCTGTTGAGTAAGTCCCAGCTCTCACCCTTTACAAGGTGAGCTGACGGTGACACCAGGGCACCCCAAAGGTCAGGAGGCTCCATCTGTGGCCACTGTCTTTCTTCTCCCCAACTTACTGTTTTGAAAAACTTTCACACATCAGAAAAGTTGTAAAAAATCAGAACAGCAACAAACACCCCTATAATCTTCATCCTCTTCACCAACGGTCTACATTTTGCCTCATTTGCATGCACTTCCCCCCCTTCTCTCCTGTCCTTCCCTCCCTCCGTCTCCGTCTCTACACACACTCACACTCTTTCACACATTCATACTTACACACACACACACACACACACACACGCATTTTTTCTGGAGCCATTGAAAGTTGCGACCTCGGGGCTCCCCCCCCACACTGCAGCATGCCTCTTCTGAGAATAACAGCTGTCCTTCATCACGCCAGGATACATCTAAGGTGCTTATTCAATGTCACCTGATATATAGCCTATATTCAAATTTCCCCTATTCCAAAAATATATGTTATAGCTTTAAAATAACCCAGAGCCCACTCAAGGTTCACAAATGGCATTGGTTATTTCCCCCACTGTCCTCTCGTGTTTTTGTTTTTGTTTTTCAGGACACATTTTGAAAAGCTCAGGCCGTTTGTCTTGCCGACTGCCCCACATTTCGGATTTGTGTGCTGCCTCATGATTCGATTTGGCCAAGCCTTTTGGGTGAGGCTGTGTCTTCTGTGGGCACCCAGCCAGGAGGCACGTGTATACGCCCCGTGGGCAGAGCCAGGCTCCAGTCCCTTGGTTGAGGTGGCTTCCACCTTGACATGGCACATTTCCTCCTTTGTAATCAACCGGTAATTTCGGGGAGGGTTCTTGGCTTTGTGGATGTATCCAGTTCCCCTGCACCCTCTCACTGTGGGTGTTTCCTCAGCTTCAGTTTTTCCAGAAAGGCCAGTATGCTGCCAGTTAGAGCTCTGAGAGCAGAGGACAGGAAAGGACAGGAAGTGAGTGAAACAGAAAGGAAACACAAAAACGGATTCCTGGAGGTCTCAGACTGCAGCCCTGGCAAGGCCTCACTGTTTAGACTCTCCATGGACTGACTGGCGAGTTACACGGGGGCCTTCTGTGTAACTCTGGGTCCTGGGATTGGCCATGGGACGCTGAGGGCAGCCTTCTGGAAAACAGGACCCATGGCATGATTTTAACATGGACAAGCACATTTATACACACACAGAGGGAAAGCACCAGAATAAACCAGGTGATCCATGCAAAAAGTCCAGGGTCACCATGTACCAAGGCGAGGCGCCCCTGACCAGACACAAGAGCCCGCTCTCTCCTTTAGCCTTAGTTTCCTCATCTGCAAAATGGGGCCTGGCCTAGATGACCCTCAATTTCTCTGTTGAAGCTAAAGATGAATGACTATATTATTCTGGGGGAAACATGCCTGGGGGGTGTTCCAGTCACAGCTACTAGTGGTGTTCTCTCTCCCTCTTCCTCCCTTCTTCCTTCCCTCTCTCTCCTGCTTTTCTCCTCTGTCTTCCTCTCCCTCTTTTCCTCTCCACCCCCCACCCACCAGAGGCACCTGCACGAGAGGCACCTGCACCTGTGTATTCAGGACAGAGAAGAAAATGAACACGCACCTTAAATGAAAAACCACAAAGGTCAGACCTGAGCCTGCGAGTCCAGGATGGAGACACAAAATAAGAGAGGACACTTTCTCATTGGGCCTGGTTGGGGCCAGTTCTGGTCACCCACATGTTCCTGGGTGACTGAGCTGGCATCTGATTTGCATAGGAGGGTATGAGGGCATAGGAGATTGAATTGTGGGCCCCTAGCCCTTACTTCTCCCAGTATCCACGTCCTTTGCTGGGTGACTTTACTGCATCTTCCCAACACACACACACACACACACACACACACACACACACACACACGCACATGCCAATGGAGTGCGAGCAGAATGATGACGTGCCAGCCCCAGCCTCGGTCATGGGACACTAGCTTGGAGCCTCTGCCATCACCATGGACAAACGTGTCCCAGACCACCCTGCTGGTCCAAAGGGCTGCACGTGCCAGAGCGACCCAGCCTAGACGGGGACATGCAGCCAGCCGACCGAGGACTGCGTGGTAAGTGAAAGCTTACTGTGGTGGCCTGCTTCCACCACAGGCCTACTGTCATGCGGGACGGGGGCAGACTTCTAACTTCAGTGCTCCGGGGAGCAGGTTCTGGGCTTCAATCTCCAGGGTCATCCTTATTATGTTAAATCGTAACTCCAGTGAGGGGCGGGAGCTACCTCCAGTGACTGGAGAAGGAGACGCGTTCATCTCTCCACAGTAGATGCTGGAGCACAGAACTTGGGTGGCAGGAACCTTCATTTAGAGAGAGGTCTTGATCCAAAGTTAGCACTTTGAGTACTGAAGAGGCAACTGTTTCTAAGTGGAAATCTTGCCAGAGCCCACTGCACACACACGTCTTCTATCTTCTTCCCGGGATGGGTGGATGACATAATTCCACCCTCTTTGGGTGACCCAAGGAGACCCTTCCAGGAGTCAGGGAGGGCGGTGAGGCCCAGTCTGGGTTCACATCTGGCCCAGGGTTAGAGTATTATTGATATATGATCTTAGGCAAATCTCTCAATCTTATCTAATGTCAGTTTCTTCATCTGTGAAATGATATCAGGAGTTGGGCAGGCAAGGATCCATGTGCTAACAGGTGGGGGCGAAGTGGGGGCTGGCTTGGGCCTGCGCCTGGCCCTGGTGGAGGGACGTGGCCGTCCAAGGCCTGGCAGGGCTTCTGGGAAAGCTGCTGATCACTGTTCTTCCGGAACCTTTGCACCATGTGCATAAAGCTTATGAAGCTGTCCCTGCACAGATGTGTCCCGGAGGCGGCCTATTCCCTGGCAGTGGCCTTACCTTTCAGCTCACTCCTTAGGGTCCTCAGACTTGCTACAACATCTGCTGTGCCTTTGCTGCCTCTGGTTGCTCACAGAAGGCCACTCGTCTTTCCTACTTCCCCAGAAACTGGTTTATCTCTTATGGAAGTGACCATCGCACATAGTATGACTGTGTCACAGGGGACCTGTGCTTCTTAGACCCTCTGTGGCTGCACATCCAAAGTCTGGATCATCCTAGAAGCTCGAAGTTTCCAGAAGGCTGGCCCCTCAATAGCTGAGGTCTTAAGAATGATAACCTGGTCTGAGTTACCTGTTGCCACGTGACAGGGTTAGCAGCTTAAAACAACGAACCTTTCTCATAAGGTTCTGGAGAGTGAAGAATCGGGATTGATTTGGCTGGTGGCTCTGGCTCAGGGTTCCTCCTAAAACTGCAGTCAGGATGTCGGCAGGGGCTGCATCTCATCTGAAGGCTGGACTGGGGCCCCGGGCCCCGCTTCTTAGTCGTCTCATGCACGTGGCTATTTCTGGCCAGCTGGATCTCTCACGTCAAGACAGCTGGCTCTCCCCGGAGCGAGCAATCGAGAGAGAGAAGCTGCAATGTCTTTTATGACTATCGTAAGTATCAGAAGTTTTGTTTTATTGGTTGCAAAGATCAACTCTAATACGATGGGGGAGTAAGACCAGGAGATGGGGCCACTGGGGCTATCCTGGAGGTCAGTACTGGATTGTTCCCTATAGTTACTCCCCCTCACAATGAGCCCTGAGACCACTGGGGTATCAGCCCCCAGGGCAGAAGCTTGTCTCCTTTGGTCACAGATGGACCCCAGGTCCTAGAGCAGCACCTGCCACAATGCAGATGCTCAGTGATCACTGATGTGGATGGGGATGGGGGAAAGCAGAGAGCAGAGGCTGGTGCTGCCTGGGTGTGACAGATGACTGGGGAAGAGTCTGGGGAAGACTCAGGGCTCAGAGTGAGGCGTCCAGCCCGTGCTTTCTGAGCTGATGTTACTTTGCATGTTGCTTCTTACAGCCTTGAAATCCCTCCTGCCACAGCCTAGAAGTACTGCTATGACTACCGCATGGCACAAACCCTCCGCCTTTTATGGGGCCACAGCCTGCAGGAGCCAGAGGGGTGACTGTGCCTCGAAGAGACAGGAAGAGGTATAACTGCTCGAAACCACACAGATCCGCAAGGGTGCTTGCATAACACACCCTTCCTCTCCCACCCAGAAGCCAGGCGCCCTGAGATAGGACCCACTCCTCTCCTATGAGCAAGACTGGGGCAAAGAGTGAGCTGCTGACGAAGGCAGTGGCTGAGTGTGAGTGCACGTGGGGTATCAGTTCTGCCTGTGGGGTCGTCGGGGCCCCAGTTGCGGAAAGGGTCACCTACCCAGTTCCCAAGTAGCACCCTCAGCTCCGGCTCAGATTCAGATGGGGCTGGGGTGAACGGTGCTAGCGTCACCAGGGGTGGGTGTCACAGCCAAGACCCTGCTCTTTGCCACGGAGAGACCTGTCTTTCTTCTAAGCTCCTGAGGCCCGAGCCAGGGGAGCTGAGCAGCATAGTGACCCACCAGCCTGACAGTAAACAGCATGGACCTCACGTGGTCAGAACAGCAGACGATTCTGGACCACGGAGCCCCAGTAAGAATTTCTTAACAAGATCACAGACTGAAAATTTCAATCTTTTCAAAGCAACATTCAAATGGCCATCCCCTGATTACAAACAAGTTAACTCAGCACAGAGCCCAGGTCTGACTGCTGTACGGAGAGGCTCTGTTCACATCTATTAATGTCACAATTAAAAAAAAGTAAACGGGCAGCTGATGGCTCAGTTGGTTAGGGCGCGAGCTCTCAACAACAAGGTTGCCGGTTCAATTCCCGCATGGGATGGTGGGCTGCGCCCCCTGCAACTAAAGATTGAAAATGGCGACTGGATTGGAGCTGAGCTGCGCCCTCCACAACTAGATTGAAGGACAATGACTTGGAGCTGATGGGCCCTGGAAAAACACACTGTCCCCCAATATTCCCCAATAAAACAAAATAAAAAAAGTCACGGCCAAGGAATTCCAACTTTCCCAAAGCGACGCTGAAATGCCCTTACACAGCCTGTCCAGACCACACACACCCCTTTCTCATGCACCTCTGGTCTGGACGCCTCCCGACAGAAGCAGAAGCCTTGCTGTGGCCCCCGGCTATGCCAACACCAGGGCTGTGCACAGTTATGGCGGGGGGATGTATGTCCGTCCACTGGGGGTCAGTGGCCAAAGGCCCCCAGTGTTGGGAACAGCCGCCCTCTCTCCCTGAGAGAAAACAGAGACTCAGACCACGGGGTGGGGGCCTCGTCTCCTGGCCTTGGCTCCCCCAGCTCCACCCTGAGCCCAGTAGCCACATGTGGAAGCGTACCACGCAGAGCCCTCACCTGGTGCCGGGCAGAGGGGACCTCAGCGCTTTAGTCAGGGCAAGACGTGGGAAATGGAAGCCCACACGTGCTCTGCCATCCCCATAACCATTCCCAGTGCCCAGGGCACAGGGCTGTCAGGCATTCACTTGGCAAACGTGTCAGAGCTCCCAGCCTCTGCCCCACTGCCTCCTCCAGGTACCCTGGTCTCCCACTGTGACCACACCCTGCACCAACATCCTGCTGGGGCCCACTGGTGAAGAAGAGCCAGGTGGGGGAGGGAGGAGATGCTCAGGAGACGCACATGGCTTTTCTGGGCAGGGAGGAAGCCCTTGATGCACCAGGGAGCTCCCTGCCCCTCCCCCACTGCCCTCTCCCCACCCCCCATGGTGCCCACGGGAGGTCGTGCTGTGGTGCTGGGGCTGCAGACCATCCTCCCAGGACACAAGTGCAGGGTAGGGAAGGGCTTCCAAAGATCCTCTAGCTGCCCTGCCCCTTGCTCTACACTCAGCCCTGCAGTGGAGAGGAAGGGTGGGGGGTTCATTCATTTTGTTTTTAAGGCAGGGACCCTCACTTCTTGTCCTGGGAAACTACTTTTCACTTGGGGATGGGAAATCCCAGGCCAGGGGTTCCTGGGGACAGCAGATGGGCAGGGATCTCTCGGGCTGCTTGGCAGCTGGCACCCTCCACCCCCCCTCTCGCTCCCCCCACTGTGGGGACAGAGGTGGCCCTGCAATGCTCTTGATCTCCAGGCACCTCTGTGCCCCAGGGATGAAAGCAGAAGCCAGCAGCTCCAGTGGCAGAACTGTGTCATGGTCAGACACCTCTGCTGGCTGCCAGGCTGCTGCTCCCACCCACCCACTGCCCAGTCACTGGGCCGTGTGGGGCCTGCCATGTCTCGCAGAAAGGATACCTGCAGATGCTCTGCCAACAGGCCGCCATAGGCGGTCCCAGGCGGCCACGCAGGCTCTGCCCGGGGCCAGCAGGCGTCTGCGGGGCAGCTCCCACCTGGCTACAGCCAGTCCTCTGGGGGTGAGCAGCCTAGGGGGCTGCCGGCCTATAAACCCCGGATGTTAGGGGAGCACTCAAGCCCTGCTCAGGGAGCTGGGGTGCTGTCATCCCCTCAAGCACAGAACCCATCTTGGGAAACAGGGTCTCTGAATGAAACACCCCTTGTACCTGCTCCTGGATCAGAACGGCCAGCGACAAGACCATTTTGGTAGAAGGCGAACGGCTGAGGGACCACAGGGTTGACGAGGAAGTTGGGGGCAGCAAGTGCCACAGAGTGGAGGGCGCTCAGTAAGCCATGGCCCCGGGGAGCTGGGGTGTGGCCTCCAGTCCCAGGAGCCCGGAAGAGGGCCCCAGGCACCCAGCCTTCTGGTGGTGCAGCAGCCTGGGGCGGAAGGGGGGGCATCCTCAGAGAAGGAGGGGGGCAGGGACCGCAGCTACCAGCCAGTCCTAGTGACGTTAGAGCTCCTGATTACTGAGCTGGCTTCACACCAGGGCTGTCCCCACCGCCCTGGGAGTGGTGCTGCTGCTCCCCCAAGTCTTCAGATGACGACACTGAGGGTCAGAGAGGTCGGGCTAGGATTCCAACCCAGGACTGCCGACGCCAAAGCTGTGCTCTGAGCTGGGCACAGCTAAGATGCCCCCCAACTGGACAGTGAGCCCAGACGGGGCTCTGCCTCACCCACGTCCCATTCCCAGGCCCTGCACTGTGCTAGGACACAGCAGGTGCAAGTGGGGTGTCTGGGCAGGTGAGGGGGCCCCTTAGTGGGGAGGTTTCCTTCTTCCTCTGTAGCTTCTCCCTGCTCTGCCCTTCCTTCCTTCCTGGGGGGGGGGTCTCCTGGGGGAGTGTGAGGCAAAGGGATGACAACGGAACATTCCATCTGCCCCCACCTGTGATGGGGGCCCTGAAGCCTCTGCGGGAAGTCAGCCAGCTTGGGTCCTGTGCATCAATCATTGATGGGGGGTGGGGGGTGCTGTTGTGCATCCCCGACGGGGTGATGGGGGACAAAGAGGAAGAGAAGGGAGAAGTGAATAGTTTGGGGTGCTCAGTACCTATTTGTAACCGATTGAAGAAAGCAGAGGCATCGAGAGGTGCACAGGAGGGAGAAAAAAGAAGGGAGAGGAGGTAAGAAGAGCAATTGGGAAAATGGCAGAAAAGAGAGACCGTGGGGGGCAGTGTGGGGACCCCCACAGCTGAGCCCCTTCTGGGCCTTGCTCCAGCCCTCTCCACCTTTAACCCTCGCAGGCAAGGGCACTTTTACAGATGAGACAATCAAGGCCCACGGATACTCAATACTCAGCACAGCCACGCAGCCCATCAGTGGCAGAGCTGGGACAGAACCGGTGGGTCAGGTTCCAGACTGGGGCTCTTACCTCCACCCCTGCGGCGACCTCCCACCCCTGCCCTGCAAGTTCCCTCAGCCTGGCTCAGGACAGGTACCCGTCTCCACCCGCCAGCAGGAGACGTTGCCGTGACCCTGTGTCCTCGCATGACAAATCCCCCAGCAGCAGGTAACAGTCAAGCATCTCAGACCAAGACCTACAACCTCGCGGCTGCCTGCGGCGTTAGCCACAGGGAGCCCACCCTCAACCTGCAGCTTCAGTCCTGGCCCCTGAACATAAATTGTGTTTCTTCAGGTGTCCACTAACTCCAAAACTTACCTGGGCCAGGAGGGCAGGTGGTTGTTAAATGCTGGCTGGCAAAGTTAGAAATGCCTCATGCAGTCAACACGCAGCTCCCCTTCTGCCTCAATACATCTGGACCAGAGATTTCAGCCAGACCAGCAAACATGGCAGAGAGCTGGTGACCGGCCCAGTGGCCACCCATGAGCCTTATCTTCCAGCCGGTGTGGCCTGGGACACAGTCTCTCAGCAGAGTCCTGGAGGGTGGGGTGTCCAGGAAAGTTTTGCTTCCCTGATGGAGAGGGACAGACTTCTGGCATGTACTTCCTCACGGAGGAGGCTGCCGACCCAACTCTGCCTCCATTTCAGCAGAAGTGATGCTGGGGGGGCATCTCAGGCCAGAGCAGAGGAGGGAGGAGGCAGCACGACGCCCGTGTGGGGTGGCCTGCTGCAGCAATAGTCTTGTGTCCTGCTGTCCCCCACCCAGCTCAGCCACAGAACACGAGCGTGTACCAGGCCAGGCTGGGAACCACCAAAAATCTCCTCCTGTTAAGTGCAGACCTCACAGCGCTTCCAGATATTTCTACAACTTAAGCAGCAAATACTGAATGAATCTGCCTCGACGTAATTCTTGTTCCTTTGGGCCAGGACCGGGGGTGGGGATGGGGGTCATGTCCCTGAGTGTAGCACGAGAACGGAGTTCACGCGTCCTAGACTGTCCAGTGTGAGAAGCAGAGAGCCAGTCCGGGTCCCGACACCGGCTCCCTTTGCAAGATCCCCATGCTGGGGGTCTGCACATCTCCACCTGGGGGGACGCTGAGCAGGTCATGCTCCTGGGGACAACTGAAATCATGAGAAAGGTTCTCTTATGTTGATGTGAAATGAGCTCCCTTGTAACTTCTATGTGGCGGTCCCACTTCCACTCTCTGGAGACAAGTAAACCAATCTCTCTGTTGCACGGCCTTTGAGCATCTGAGGACATCTGACGCTCACCCCATAGACCGTGAACAATGTTGCTTCTTCTGAAGCTTCCACACAAGGTTTCCAACTTAAGTGACAATTTGGACAAAGTCATGCGACACGCTTCACATGGCTGTCACACGGAACTCTTATGCAACCTTAAAGGTGGCCAGGTGACTGTGCCACAAGGACGCCAAGGCCGAGGTCAGCCGGCTGGCAAGTGGCAGGGCAGGGATTTGATGCTCGAGGGTCTGACTCAGTGTCTGGCGCTTGAGTAGCCATCCTCAGTATGGCCTCTTTCTGGAACAACACCCAGGTCACCGCCTTCCCAGGTGCTTCCGTTTTGTCTGGAGGTGCCCAGACCGAGAGCAGTATCTCCTGTCGTGGTCAGCAGTGAGTGACGCCAGGCGGCCTCCTTCCTCACTCTGGGACTGGGCTGGCCATACCGCCATGGCTCTCAGGCCCGGTCCAGCCTGTCCTGTTTGCATGGCCCTGAGCTAAGAGTGGTTGTCATGTTACGTGGGAGACACAGAAAGGAAGATTTCATGGCACGTGAAAACTATATAGAATTCACATTTCAGTGTCCACATGTAAAGCCTCACGGGCACAGACCAACTCTCACTTGTCTTGGTCAGCTCAGGTCGCCATAACAAAATGCCACAGACAGAGGGCTTGAAGAGCGGACATTTACCTCTCCCAGTTCTGGAGGCTGGACATCCAAGATCAAGGTGTCTAATTAGAAACTGGGTGTCTAATGAGAGCCCGTTTCCTGGCTTGCAGACGGCCACCATCTTGCTATGTCCTCACTCGGTGGACAGTGAGCTCTGGTTTCTTCCTTTTCTTATAAAAAGGCACCGATCCCATCACGGGCCCCACCCTCATGACCTCATCAAACCCTAATCACCTCCCAAAGGCCCCACCTCCTAACACCATCCCATTGGGAATTACGGTTTCAGTATATGAATTGTGGGGGACACAAGCATTCAGTCCACACCACTTACTGCTTTTGGGTGACTGGCGGAGCTGAGGAGCTGTGACAGACAGACTGCTTTGCCCACAAGCCCAACCACACACGTACCCTCTGGTTCTCCGCAGGGGCAGCTTGCCACACCCTGCCCTAGGACAACACCCCCTCTGTCACCTCATTCCTGGAGCGAGAGGGCCTCAGACACCCATCTGCTTCACATACCCTCCCCGTCCCCACTGCCCACGCTTGTTTCCTGGGCCCGTCGAGGACCCTAGCTCTCTCCGTGCGGTGCTTCCGCTAAGTGTCACCCCACGCAGCACCCAGCGCCAGGCTCCCAGATACACCCTGCCTGTCTCTGGGTTTTGTTCATCCTCCGTTCGGGCAGACCTCAGGTGGTCTTAATGACTTTGAAGCCAACCCCGGGATTCTGAGCTCACATGCCACGAGCTCACAGCCTGCTCTTACCGGAATGACTGACACCAGAAGGCAGACTGGCCCCCGCTGCTGTCTGGTCTGTGGCATTTTGCCCACCCCCCGTTCGTAACCTCACTATGGGGGCGGGAGACAAACGCCGGTGCCTGCAGGGGCCCGTGCCGTCATCCGGCGTGATTTACTGTTGATGCAGGCTCAGCACTGCCATCGCCACCCCTACGGCCCCCACCCCAGTTACATCCTGGGTGACAGGTCTCCCAGAGCCTTCATACAACTGGCAAGACTTCCAGGTTGAAAAGCTCCCTGCATTTTTTTTCTGGGAGACACCTCCATGGTGACATGTTATGCAAATTTTCTAAGCATTCAAGACAGGCTGAAAACACCTGATCAAATTCAGGACTTGGCTCCACAGTTTATGGAAGGTTCCCTTCCCCTGAAGGCCTGTGGCACCAGAGGGGGTGGACATGTTGCCACAACCCTGAAGTTTTGAAATGGCTCCACTATGACTCATGGAAGTCGGGGGTGTGGGTTTGAGAGCTTACACAACGTCACAGGGAGAGGGACCCTCAAGAGGGAGGTCCCTCCCGGCCCTACCCAGCCCTGCTCTGTGGGGTCCCATCTGCTCCTCCCCTCAGCTGAGTGGGGAGCAGAGTAGGGAGGGTTGCTCACACAGGGAGTCAGTGGGGGCCCCTTTCGTTCTGACGGCTGCAGTTGTACACAGGTGGCAGGTGGGCGCCAGTGCACGCGTCTCCCTTTCGGGGACGCTAATCACGTGACTCAAATGTCCCTGTTGAAAAGATGTCCTTACACAAGAGAAACCTAATTATTGCAGACTCTCTTCCTTTTAAAACAATCTCTCTGAAGCCCCAAATCAACATGAGCACATGAAACACCACCAAACAAAAAATCCCCATCGTTAGTAGCTGTCTTTATGTGGGCTGGGTATTTCCCTAGGGTGCTTGAGCACACGATGAAAACATCTATGGCAGGGACTGCAAGCTCGTGCAGGAAAGGGCCACAGTCAACCTTTCAGGGTTTATCGGCCACTCTGCTGTGTCAAAGCAGTAGAGACAATGGCAACTGAAGGGTGAGGCTATGTGCCGACAAAATTTTATTCACAAAAACAGGTGGGGAGCTGGATTTGGCTGGCGGGCTATAGTTTGCAGACCTGATCTACGACATTAAAAAAAAGGGTGACATCCATCTTTGAAATTAAGACACAAGTCCAGATCCTCACAATGACTACAGCACTCAGCTCCTTCTGCAGGGAGCTGAGGTCCTGTCCTTTTGGGGACAGTGTGTGAGGAAGAGGAGCCCCAGGTCAAAGACGACCCCCGTGTTGCATGCTGGCAGAGTCCCTGGTCCCACTGCCGGGGGGAGGTGTGAGGAGGGGGGTGTCAGGGAAGGAGAAGACCCTGTGTGTCCCGAGTCCTCGTTAACCAGCCTTCTCTTTGCCAGTAATTGTGATTTATCACGGCCTGATCAATCTATTCCGGAGTAAACACTGAAAGCCATCCTCCCAGCCGCTCTGCCCTCTGCGATACCGCTAGCCGGGGACAGCTGGCTGAGGGATGAGACTGCTGCCTCTGATGCCGGACTATTTTTGGTTACTGTTTTTGCTTCATTTATTTTTGATTTGGGTTGCTCATACAGACTGTATGTCCTTTTTCTCGCTCCTGCGGTGGAATGAAATAAGTGTAGTATTTCCCAACCCTGTTTGTGTTGCCTCGTGGTCAGTGCCAACGAGCCACGGCCTCTGGAGAGCGCCGTCCAAGGTGGGGCCATTTGCCCTCTCCCCCTGGCCCTCAGTCTCTGCTGTGAAAACTGCAGGACAGAAATGCTCTCTCTCCTGCACGTGGTGACCTGTCCAGTCCTGGGAAACTGGCTGGGCCTTCAGGTCCTGCCCCGAAGCTGGCCTTTGAGGGCTTGGGGGTCGAGGGACATCCGAGTGTCCTCCTAGTGCCGTTGGCTGAGGAGGTGCAAGGCGCCCACCTGAGCAGCAGCCCTGGGCCAGTCCAGGCTGCAGGTAACAAGTCCCAGGTGTGTGAGGCGCTGGGACTAGTGTTTTCACGTGCACTCACTCACTTAATCCTCTCCCCAACCCAGGGAAGTTGGTACTATTTATTGCTACCCGCTGATGACAGCTCAGGAAACAGGCTAGGAGTGTGGGTAAGCGGCAGTCCTGGGAGTCCATCTTCTGAACCACAGCCCTCTGCTGCCACCAGCAGAGAAGGAGCTGGAAAGGCCTCCTCCTAAGCGGGTGAGCTGACCGATGCGTTCCTAGATCTCTGGGCGGCCCAGGGGAACAACTGGGGCCCAGGGGCAGGGGTCTCGTTAGGAGACCATGCCGTGGCCCAGCTGCTAGCTGGTGGCCTGGGCCGTGACTGGTGAAGTCGGGAGGTCGAGACCAGAGTCCGCTGGCAGGTGGATGTGGGTGTTAAGAGAAGACAGGGTGCAGGTTTCTGGAGAGGAGTTGCCAGCTCCTGAGATGGGGGGATGGTTGGGTGCAGCAGGCTGGGGGAGTCCTGGAGCCGGGCAACGGCTGCGTCTGGTCTGAAGTGCCCGTTGGACATCCAGGTGGGAGGCTGGTGGTGTCCTCCTCCCTGGAACACTCTTCCTGGGGTCCCTCTGCCTGGAACACTCTTCCTTTATGTCACTGATCAAATGTCACCTTCCCAGAAAGGCCGTCCTGGAGAGCTCTCTCCAAAGTGTCCTGTCTATCGGGTCAGCACATACATTTCCTGTGGAGCGCCCACCTCAACCTGTGGCTACTGTTCACCTGGCTGTCCCCCAACCAGACAGTAAGCCCCAGAGGGTGGTGGCTGGGACTGTCTCGCTCCCTGCAGGACCCCTCGTGCCCAGGACAGGGCTTTGGCTGAATGCATGGAGGTATGTGACGCCGGCTCAGGACAGGTTGCACTTTCCTTCTAGTTAACACAGACCACAGGCGATGCTGAGCCAAGCAGAGTGGTGGGAGGCCGAGTGCAGTCATCACCCCTCTGCTTCCCCCAGGGAGAAAGAGGTGGTCCTGCAGCCGGGGCAGCCTCCCCCAAGGGTTTCATGGTGGGAGAGGCAGCCCACAAGGGCTCACAGCGGGATCTCAGGGTGTGGCTCAACCCAACAGTCTCCTCCAGCTCTGGAGTCCCCACTAGGACAATGCCCTGCTTATGAAGCACGCACGGAACCAGGAGTCTCTCATGGGCATGGGTGGCCAGGCGTATAGACACAGGCATACCCACCCACCGACACACACATCACTTCTCCTTCTCTACCTCCATCAGCTCCATCACCTCCTCCACCTCCATCCTAGGCTGGCTCCTCCACCTCCAAAGACTCCTGCCTTAAGTGTCTGCTCTTGGAATTGTGCCCCCTGAGCGACGCTCAAGGGCAGTTCTTTGGCCCCTCTCTGAGCTTTGGTTCTGTGGGGACAGAACCAGGAGTGCAGTTTCCAGGCTTTCGCCATCACGTGGAAAGGTGCTCACTCGGGTAGTAAATGGCCATCAACTGTGATTGGATGGCCATCAGCTGTGGCTAGTTGGTTGTCAGCTGTAACCACTGAGCCATTGGCCACTAATATAACTGCCGTGGCTACGCTAGCAGCAAATGGGGGCTAACAAGATGGTGGCTGAGCTGGCAAGCGCGGATTGCAGTTAGGACGGCAGATTGCAGTTAGCAAGTGAGGTTGGTTGGTTGGTTGGTAGAGAAGCGGATGGTAGGTTGCAGATCATGTGTCTCCTGCTTCCTGTGTCTCCAACCCAGCCGCAGCGAGACTATAGTGGTATGACTCCCGTACTTATGGCTCCGTGGGTGTTCCTTTTTGGCCTCGCCATGTCCTGCGTTCTTACATGGGGAGCGGGAGCAGAGACCCCGCCTGACACCCTGCATGACAGGTTCTCACCTTCATACCTATGAGCCCCAGAACTGCCCACTCCTCTGCCTTGCGCTCCAGGTCAGACTCTTGGCTACCTGTCAGCTCCGTCCACATGGCTAGCCCTGGACATCCCTCTTTTGCCCGTCTCCTCTGCCGGTCTCGGGGGTGCACCTGTCACGAGAGTCCCACTCCTGTTTGTCAACCTCAGACCTACCAGGTCACGCCTGACTCTACAGCCCTCAGTGGCCGCCTGGGGCCTCCAGCATCAGGGTCCGAGCGCGTCGGCTTGGTGGAACCATTCCCAGCCGGCCTGTTCACTTCCCAGCTTCCCCTCTCACTGTGACGTCTTTTCCCTCACGTTCCCTCACGCTCCCGTGCCCATGGCAGCCCCCGCCCTTGCTCCACCTGTTGGGGGGGAGGTGTTGCATGTTCCCCTTGGCTTGGCTGGGAGTTCACCAGCCTCACAGTTCAATGCAGAGGCCATTTCCCAGGCCCGGACGGGTCACCCCCTACTACTCATCGTGGTGACCCTGTGGGTGGGCGACAGCATAGCAGGGAAGGGTTGGCACTGTCCATATCTAACACCTCTGTCAGGTGCATCTTCTAAATTCCTGCCTGCAGTCACACAACTTGAAGAAGCAAAGAGCTGGGGCAGGTCGCCCAATGCAAAGCCAACAATACTTTTAGGCGACCTCATCCATTTGTCCCTGACTCTCATGACGGTTTCTGCAGAAGAACGCTCCCTACGCCTTTCTGGTTTAAATCTCCAACACCTGAATGCCAGCCCAGCCCATGGTCACCCCATCTCCAATTACACCATCCCAGCCTAAATCCCACTGGGGGATATATACAGGGCTGACGTCCTGCCCCCCTTATAGTCACCTAAGCAGGAATGCCCTCTGCCCTTCATAATGGGAACAACCCCCTACCAGTCATTCCACCTGTCAACTTGGGGTGGGCCAGGGTTGTCTGGAGGGGGAGGGGCAGGCAGCACACTCCCCAATCCCCAGAAAATTAGCTGCGGTTCATCCTGGATCCGTTAAGGCCGGGATTTCAAAGTCTGCACACCCCAGTCACGCCTGAGATGGTCCTTCAATCTCGTTATCTACTTGTTTTTTCGGTTACCTTAGAGTTATGACAGGTAATGCGGGTTTGTCTTTATTACAGGGCTGGCGAGTTTCATTTCAAAATAAGCTTATTTACGAAAAAAGTTTAACCACCTAAAAGAAAAATACAAACTGAGAAGCATGACGGGTCATGTGCACATCTGACCCAAATCCTAGGATGAAAGGTCAAAGCCTGAAGTGTGGGAATGAGAGAGAGAGAGAGAGAGAGAGAGAGAGAGAGAGAGCCCACGGAGTGAGAAAACGCCCCTGATAACCTGCAGGCCTCTAATCTCATCCCCAGAAATTCCAGAAGGCGCAGAGACTCCCCAGCAGAAGGAACCCCAGGGCAAAAGTGAATTCCAGGTCAACACTCAGTTCTTTCTTTCCTTTAATACCAATTTTACATCCCCTTTGGTGAAAACTTGTCAGGGTTCCTTCCCTGCAGGATGGCGCGGTCCAGGCTGGTCCTGGTGACAAGTTCCGATGGGGGTCTATGCGGAGTGGTGCATCTGAAGGTGTGTGTGCACACACCCAGGCCCCTCCATCCTTCCATCAGCCAAGCAGTCTGAGGCCCACTCACTACCCACATTGATGCCGGGGCGTTTCCCTCGTGAAAACCAAGCCCTGCCCTTCACGCCAAGTAGCAAATAGCCTGCAGGTTTTAATGGCCCACCTCTAGGATTTCCACCCCACTGGTGCCAATGAGAGGAACCCGGTGAGGCAGTGGCTCCTGACCCCCCGCCACTCACCAGCTCCCTGGGGGGCGGCCATGCAACCCGAGGTCTCCAGGCAGCGCCTGCAAGCCACACTGAGCAGAGGGCGCATCTCCAACCCTCCGGGGTCTGCAGCTACAGCTGCAGTGACTTGAGTACCTGCCTGCAGCGTCAGAAACACCGAGAGACAGCGGGAGGGGGAGGCCTGTGGAATGCTCCCTCCCCCTTCCTGCAGCAGTAAGTACTACAGTGAGGCACACTGTCTGTGGGGAGGGCCTGGTTTACCCAACCCCTGTGGGGGTTTCCACAATCGGATAAAGAAATGCTGCGTCTCCCCTCATAGCCAGACTCAAGTCTTTTAAACAGAGCCAAGGTAGGAAAAAAAACCAGAGTTCAGGGGATGCAGAGGCGGCAAGCAGCCCTTGAAGGTGATTACTGCGTTTCAGAGCCTGACTCAGCAGTTGGGTGCAGCTGAGACAGGAGGGAGCAGAGGCGGCCTCAGCTCTCAGGGGATGGGCAGATGGACAGGCTCCAAGCTGCTTTCCTCGCTTCCTGGACAGAGGAGTGGGTTTTAACCACTTCAGCCCCACAACGGGAGGAGAGAGGGAGGCCAGCATTCTGGGGTTTCCTAGATGGGCCATTTCAGAGACAGTTTCTCCACACGAAGTGGCCACGTTCCCTGGATAGGGCCTTCTGGCAGGTGTGGTTGGGGTCTCTCCCTCTCCAGAGTCCTGAATGAACCCAGACCAGGGGTGGGGGTGGGGAGGTGGCATGCAGTGACTGGGCAGTGAAGCCTGCTTGGGGGTGGTGGGCGTCTGTCTCCTGGCTGATGCAGTTTCTGTGGCAACATCAGAGGGGCTGGTTGGGCTGTGGGGGATGGGAGCAGCGTACTCCTGGCCAGCCCCACCCGGGAACACTCTGGTCCTGTGTTCAGCCAGGGCCCTTCCCCTGTGCCTAGCGCAGTGCCTGGCTGGCTGTCCCCGGTGTCCCCACACATAGCAGTGCTCCTATCCTTGCACGTCAGGTGGGTTTCCATAGGACCCTTGGAAGAAGCTGGGGGACAGACCCTGGCTCCATCTGCAGCCACAAGCCTGACAGGGAGGCTTGCCAGGTAGCACGTCTGAAGGGTCTGGGGCTCCGTGATGTCCACAGTGCAAGCTCGCCTTCCTGGGGGAGGCACAGCCTGGCATCCTGAAAGGGGCGTTTACCTTGGCCTCCGACCCCCTCACCCCCAGCGGGACCTGCTTGCCTTGTCACCCTCAGGTGAGCTCCAGTAACAAGTGGCAGACTCAGGCTGCCCGCGGCCTCCCCAGGCTGTTGAGCCCACTGCTGAGCCAGGAGGGGGCTCTGCCTCCAAGTGCTCTCAAGTGTGGCCAGAGGCGGCCCCTACTCAATCCCCCTCCTTTTTATGTGAGCGCAAAGCCCCGGCTCCAGGTGTCACAGCTGGCGTTCTGGCAAGGTAACCCAACATGACCCACCTGGACCCACGTCCGCTCCACCCTCTCGTCCACTCAGCCCTTGAGCAGCAACACTGATGGGGCACTGGCCACGGGGACAAGAACCAGCTGACTAGAAAGAAGCCACAGAAGCCTCTGGAGGGGCGTTGGGGTTAGGGGTGGGAGTCGGGGGCAGAAACCCACTGTGTAGTATGTTGAATTATGTCCCCCCCCCAAGAGACACGCCAAAGTCTAATTCCTGGCACCTGTGAATATGACCTAATGAGCTAGAGGGGTCGTGGTCAGTGTAATTAAGGTGAGGCTCCTGCAGTGAGGTCATCCTGGATTAGGGCGGGCCCTAAATTCAATGCCAGGTGTCTTTAGAAGAAGTGAGGACACAGATACCAAAAAATAGGCGCTGTGAGGCAGAGGCAGAGGTCGGAGAGATGTATCTACAAGCCGAGGAATGCAGAGGATCGCCGGCGAATGCTGGGAGCGGGGAGAAGCTGGGACAACTCTCCCTCAGAGGCCCCAAGAGGAACCAACCTGTCCACACCTTGATTTTGGACCTCTGGCCTCAGACCCGTGAGAGAATAAATATGGCTATTTTGAGCTGCCCCGTTTGTGGGACTTTGTTCTGCCAGTCCCGGAGACTAGCATACCCACCTAACCTTTTAAACCTCTAACCGTAGCGGGCTGCATGGGAAGTAGAGAAGCGGCCTTCTCTCGGGGGAAGTGACCCTTGGCTAGGGGCCTGGGCCTGGGGTCCCTAGCCCTGGCTCAGTTCCACACCTTGGGGTTAGGGGGAGTTGGCATGCAAATGTCTGCTGCTCCCTCCGTTAGCATCAGTGACTGGCTTGTGGGGCTCCCCTGCTCTCCAGGGGACTGTAAGAATAAGGAACAAATGGTCCCAAAGAGGATTACGTCCCAAGGCCACGTGACAGTCATGAAAGATTCATACCTTGCCCATGCAGCGTCACCAGCTTTACTCCACATCCATGAAAGGCGCTGCTGAATTAAAATATATGCAAAAGGGAAGCAGCAGGCACTGCACCTTCGCAGTCATATAATTAATAGGAAAAATAGGATTCGAGCTGCAAATACTCCTTGCTGGGAAGGCTGCCGTGAACTACTACTCCAAGAGACGCTGCGGCTTCTGGGGCACGTGGTACATCTGGTAGCTAGGAAAGGCCCCTAAGCTGGGGTCCAGAAACCCTACTACGTGACGGTGCAAGACAGGCAACAAACTTACACACACACACACAAAAGTGCACTACAGACTTACTGGGAAGAGTGAACAGACGCTCAATCCCTAAGGAAATACTGTTTCGGTGAATTACGGAAACACAACAGGCTATAATGCGGTCACTCTCGGTGACTGTCCACCTATTTGGCTTGGTGCTCGTGCTGTAATGTCCAGTGGGGAAAGCAGAGAGCACCCACGTCTGCTGACAGAACGGGAAGGCCTCCCGGTGAGAGGGAGAGTCCCTCCTCTGAACCACATGGTTCCTGCCTCAGACTCAGGGGAGGGCCTGTGTGTGGGAGGTAGGCACAGAAAGACCCCCTTGGTAGCATGAGGAACCGCACAGGAGGCTCTGCCAGCGCTGAGCTGAGCAGGGCGGCCAGCTGGGGGCCGGGCTGCGCCCCACATGGCTTCCCCTTCCCAGGCATCCTGTTGACCCTCGTCCAGGAGCGAGGCCAAGGGTGACCATCTGCCCCGCTAATGAGATGGTCTAGGACGCGGGTCGGGAGTCTCTGGCAGTCATATGCTAGCTCTGCCCTCTGGTAGCCGTGTGGCTGGAAGTGAAGCACACACCTGTTCTCACCCTGGAAACACAGATCATCACGGAACCAACTCCTGGGTGGCTGGGGCATGAACAGTACTGCTTGCAAGGTCCTAGTAGGGGCCTGCCAAAGGGCAGAACCGTGACAAATGGCAGCTGCTGAGACAAATAAGGTAGTCATTGCTGTCATCACCACCGTCACCACCATCACCACCGTCACCACCATCATCATTGTCATGATCTTCCAGCTTCAGATGAAGTGCCTGCCCCTTCCTGCAGTGGGGCAAAGGCTTTTAGTGGCTCAGCCTTCCCCTTGGATGCCGCCCCCCCCCCCCCCCCCCGGAAAGCTGCTCATGGGCCACGGCCTTCTCTGCCACCTGGGACCACTCCATCTGGATGCCCTGGACAGTTTCTGCAGTTCGGAGGAACTATCTCCACATAATTAAGTGACTTGGCTGTGAAAACATGAGCAGCGAGCGTCCTGGCTGCCGGGACTGGCATGCAGTCTGTTCAGGGAGGCTGAGGGGCAGGATGTGTCCAGATGCCAGGTGGCTGGGAGCCTGTGGCCATCAGCCTGATGCCAGCCTCAGGACCACAGCTGCCTCAGCACATAGGCTCGGTGCACCTGGCTTTGTCTCAGCTGCAGGGACTGTTCCCACCTGCTGCCGTTCCTGGCTGGATGCCATGTCCCAGAGGCCAGGGCTACTCTGTCCTCCTTGGAACACTGCCTGCTGTTCAGGGTGTGGCAGGTGTTGTGCCCTAGGGGCATTAAGGGCCATCAGTGGAGTGGCCAGACTGGGGACAATGAAATCAGGAGGCCCGTGGTGGGGATGGCCTTTGCCTGTCCCCGCGGATCCTAGGCTTGGTTGCATGGCTTCAGCTTCAGGACCTACAGCTCATGAGGTGGCAGGTGCATTGCAGCCCAGCTTCTCCAAGTGGGGCCCCTGAAGATTCCTGGGATGGACACGCAGACAGAAGGGGAGGTGGGAGAGCAGTCCTGGCCGAGGACAGCTACAGGGCCACCGGACCTCATTCCTGAGTCAAGCCCCACAGAGAACCTGAGGACTCATCAGGACTGTATCATTTTCCTCTCCCCACAGCTCTGAGCCCTGGACATCAACATCCCCAGGGAGCTGGGGGTGAGGTCAGCTGTCCGAAGCTTGTAGTGTGCTGGCCTCAAAGGATTGTGGGCACTCTGGAGTCTGTGAGGCTGGCCTGGGACAGGTGGGTGCACTTCCGGCCTGAGGCAGGCTGATGCCTTTAGCATTTTGTGGTGGTCCTGCCTCTGGCACCAACAAAATTCCCCAATACCTCTCCCTGAAGGACCTGGCACAGGCTGTCTGGCTTAGGAAGGGGGAGGCCTAGGTTGGGGCACACAGGAGCACCCCATGTGTGGCGGACCCCAAAAGATGGTCTGATGCATGGAACAGGGTTTGGCACAAAATTTGGTTTCTGCCTGGGGGTTCTGTTCTCTGATCGTCCTGAGTCGGGTGGAAGCTGCCCAAGCTGGGGTTGGGGTCCCACACCCCTTCCCAGCTCTGCAGACAGTGGTTCTAGCTGGGTAGATGGGCCCTACATGTGCCATTTCCCATGTGGCTCCACCTTCTGCGAGAGCCCATCATTTCTGACAGTTGCTGAGAGTTTGCTCCTGCTGTGTGACTGCCGAGGGCTGAGTTGAGGTACAGAGGTGATGGGACAGACACGCCCTGTCCTCATGGGACACACTGTCTAGGACGGCCTGGATGCCAGCTACAGTGACCACTGTGGCGCGTGCTCGCTGAGGCCTGCAGGACACTGGTGAGGAAGTTGGGCGTGAACACGAGACAGCGGTCAGCAGGACCCCACTGGGCCAGTGACTCCAGCTCTGACAACAAGTACGATTCCTCCCGGAGCCTCAGTCTCCCTCTCCCTAAAACGAGGAGGCTGGACTAAACGGCGTCTGCCTGAGGGATTCTGCTTGAGCCTGGGGACCTGTGCCCTCTCATCTCAAGGGCCTGCAGGGTCAGGGTCCCCTGGCCTTTGACACCTGGCTTGCAGAGTGCTGGGTGAGTGCCTGGGACTACACCTGCCGTTCCCTCTCTGGCCGCACACACAGGCCGCTATCCAGGGATCCACTGGCAAAGCTCAGCACCCATACAGCCCAGCAGGTGGCTGGGTGCCTCCAGCAGCTCCCATGGTTACCATGGTTACCAGGCTGCGGGAGGATGGGGAGAAACCCTCTCCTCCGCATCCTGCCCAGTGACACCCCAGTGGGCTCTGCCAAAACCTGGGTGAGGCAGGGGGCAGGTGCCCGGCCAGGCACACAGGCTGTGTGTGCGTGAGTGCCTGCACGTGTATGTGCGTGCGTGCATGCGTGTGTGTGTTTGGGGGCATGGTGGTGACCATGGCAGTTGGAGCAGCTCAGGGCTTCCTGAGGGAACCATGGCTGGGTGCCTCAAGGACTCGGTCAGTTTCCCTCCCCCAACCCTGGCCAGATGACCCAGCTCAGCCCCACAGAGGGGGCAGGAGGCACCTTCTAAAGATGGGCAGCATCCCCGAGATCCTCACTCAGACTGATGTCCCTGTCCTTGCGGTCCCTCCAATACCCCAGCTATGTCGGCGCCTTTTTTACACAGCCCCACCTGGTTTCGGCCCGACTCCAGCCTCGCCTCCCTTTGTCCTGAACACGTAGGACGGACACTGCCCCGTCCTGCCCGCTGGGCCCGCAGACTCTTCTGCTGCCTGAGTGGCATCTCCGTGTGCTAGACCCCCTGTCTCCCCCGCCTCTGACCCCACCCCTGCTTCTTGGTCAGTGAGGGAAGCAGTGCATGGTCCTCACTTGCACAAAGCAGCGTCAGGCAGCATGGGGCCCAGGATGGCTGACGTCCCATCTGAAAAGGTCCTTTTGTTAGGACAGTGGGTCCACGTCCCACGGGAGCTGCCCCGAGTGCCCTGTGCCCTGGAGGCTTGGCCAGGGCAGCTGGGGGCCCCTACACCGGCTCCCTTTTCAACAGGAGAGCGTAAACAGGAGGTGTCTGCTGAAAGGTGGACATTTTTCCTTGGGATTTGCAATGCTTATTTCGGCATTGCTCGTCCTCTGCAGGAGCAAAGGGACAGAAATGGCTCCAGGCTTCCTGTCCCTGACACCTGAACACTTCCTGCCCTGGGTGACTAAAAATACCTTCTCCTCACAGAGAGGGAAAGGCAATACCCCCTGGGGGGTGAGACAGCCACTGAGCAGGGGGTGGGAAGAGGATCCCAGACAGGGGGTAACATGCCACCGGCTGCCTCCTCACGTCCTCCACACGACACGGGACAGTCAGCACCCCAGCCAAACCTCATTCCAAGAGGACTGGGCACTGCTAACAACAGCATGTCACCACGCACTCAGTTTGAGATTCAAAGCCGACGAAAGCAGCAGGTCCTTTCTTTCAGCAGAACGCAGCCTTCTCTGTTCCAGAGAACTGAAGAACGCGGGTGAAGCCCTCCCCGTCAGGGCTGTCAGCCATCAAAACGCATTTCCTCATGTGCCGCTTTAAGAAGAGGATGTGGGAAAGTTCACCCATGAATTCAAACAGCTGGGAAATGTTTCTCAAAATGTGGCCTTGGAACCCCTGGACCAGCGGCTGGTGAGGGAAGGCGCTCGCTGAGCTGTACCAGGACCCTCCGGGGGGGCTGTTTTCAGGCACCACTCCCCGCTGCCCCAACATGTTCCCCCGTTTTTATACTCTTTGCAATCACAACATACGCTGAGCCATCAGTGAAGCTGGAAGGATGAACCCTGACCCCGTATTTCACAGGTGTCCCCAGAAAGGTCCCCATCAGTGCAGGAAACAATCATGCACCACAGAAACTGTCTACCAAACAACAGACTGGGGATGCTGGCGATAGGCCCAGTTCCCCAGAAATATGACCTTTCTTCCCAGGAACCTGCTAACCCCTTAAATGCACAGCAATTCTCTCAGCTTCCTGTCTTTCTTACTGTCAGATTTCTCAAGAGCCATTTGGACAGCAGAGCGTAAACGTTAAGAGAGGGGGCTTTGGTGCCAAACAGCCTGGGTTCGGATCCTGGCTCATCCTTGTATGCTCTCGGTGACCTTAGGGCAGTCACTTCACTTTCCAGCACCTGCTTCTGCACCAGCAAAATGGGGACCTCTGTGCCCATGGACAGTGAGGGTGAACAAGCTGACACAGAGGAGGGCCAAAACGGCAGGTGCACCTGTTACTGGAGAGTGAGATGGCAGGTGCCCTCTTACTGGGGGGGTGAGATGGCAGGTGCCCTCTTACTGGGAGGGTGAGGTGGCAGGTGCCCTCTTACTGGGAGGGTGAGATGGCAGGTGCCCTCTTACTGGGAGGGTGCCTCTGTGGCCATGCCAGCTGTACCTAGGAGCCCAGCCTTTCCTCTGCCTCCCCAGCAGCGTGCCCACCGGTGCAGTGGACACCTGACCCATCCTCTATTTCCTCTCCTCCCAGGCCCCAGGATAATCCAGTTTCCTTCTGTCTGTTTTGACCTTCACCTTCCCTCTCAAATCCTGCACTCACGGCTGCTCCTGGCTCTGTCTTCTGCCCCCTTCACTCTAGGCCCCAGTTCCCAGTGACCTTGTCTGCTGTCAGAGCTGTCACTAGTGGGTGCTTGGCAATCACCTCTCATTTGAACCCCAGGCCTATCCTCTCAATGCCGTGGACACGACCGGCCGGAGCACGGACCTCAGACCCAGTGAGGCAGGCCCAGCACGGGGCTTCCAGGTATAGCCTGTGTGCACCCAGCCACACCGCCTGGGGTGGGGGGCTGCACTCTCCTCTCACCTCCCACATCCCATCCACCAGTTCTTGTCCCTCACTAAGGAAACATTCCACATTCTCCATCCTGGCACGGACACGGCGCTGACCTGTTCCAAAGCCCCCAGGGCCCACTGTCTGGTCTCCCAGGACCTGTTCCTGCTCAGCCTCAACGACTATCACATTCACGGCCCGCTTGTGCTTCCCCCTGGGCCTCGGCCACTGTCCAGCGCGTCCCGTGCTCCTTTCGTGGTCCTGCCGGTGCAGGGCCCTCTCCTAGACGGTCCTGTCCCAGCTCTGCTATCACAACCCTGCCTTCTTTCAAGGTCTCAGTCACATGTCACACCCCGTCCCCCATCTCTCCTTCTCCGTCAGCAGAGCTTTTCTGCGTTCTAGGTGTGGTCACTCCATCCTCTTTCTGGCTCTTGGTCCCTGGAGGTAGATAGGTGGGTCCTGCTCATCGACTAACCCATCATCGGGATTTGTAGGTTCTGAACAGTGTTTAAATTCTAATTTATTTTTTAATGCACGGATTCATCAGTCTCCTTGTCCACGCATTGTCATTATTTCTGCTTCTCCTCTATCTAGAAGAGCCGGGAAGAGCACTGTTTCTAGACAGGGCCTGCCGCTACGGAGTGTTCAGGAGGGCAAGGATTCCTGGAAGAATTCTAGATCCTTCTGCCCTGAGCTGCATTTGACAGCTTGTGGACATCAGGGTGGGAGTTTGCTCTGAAAGATCAAAGACCTGCCAAGGGATGGAACATGAAAACATGTCGTGGTGAAGGGGAGTGGGCGTGCTCAGAGTGGGGCTCTGCAGCCCTTCAGCGCTCAGGGGCCGCTGGACAGATGGGCAGATGTGCAGAGGGCCACTGGCAGGCTTGCCCGGCCCTCCAGGGGGCCTGAGGTAAGGGAGGACAGGGCGAGGCGTGTCCCTCCACTCACAGGGGGGCTGTTCTCTACAGACAGATGACCACAGGCCCTCCACTCTTGCTCCATGAATGTCCCCTTTCCAGGAGTTCCGAGTGGGATCATGAAATGCCTCAGAAGGGGAATCAAGCCACTCTGCTTGAACTTTCCTGGGAGCCACCTGGGCTCCAGGTGGGCAATGGTTTGGGCTCAATCTATGAATGGAAGTCACAGACTCAGTGACATTTACTGAGTGCCCATCTGCCCCAGGGATTGTCCTTCTGTGTCGACTCGAGTCACTTCATGTCACCGATCCAGAAAAAGGAAGACTCAAGAATGGAGCCAAGTGGCTGAGAGGGAGAGAGCCAGACACAGAGAGCTACCTCTCCACAAGGGGCCACAGGCCAAGCTGGTGACAGAGGGCCCTGTGGACAAGACCCATTGTTTATAGGACCCAAGACGTTGCTTGCTTACTGGGGAAGCAGCCCCGTCATGAATAGATGGTTGGTTTCTCTTCGAACCTGGTGCAAGGATCTGAGAAGGAAAAGCGTAAACCTGATGGATGATGGATCTCAACTGCTCAGCAGGCAGGGCTCAAAGTCTCGGTGGGGAAAATGCCCTAACGGGGTCTGCAGCATGGACGTGCGGCCGAGTGAGACGGTCTCCCCCCCTCTCGGCTGTTTCCCTTCCCCCAGTCCTATTTTATCTGCACCCTGCATGGCACTGAGACAGTCGGTTCTGCAAGTGCCTGTGTGCTAGAGTAAGAGGGAAGAGGACCTGCCTGCAAAAAGGAACTCAGGAAGGCAGGTGCCAGCGATGTGGGTGAGACAGGAATTGGGGGTTGAGTCTGTGAGGAGGGACACACACAAGCTGGCACCCATACCCCCCTCGCTAGGTAACACACGTGGCCATTTGGTAGAGCAGGGCGTGGCCCCATGAGACCCCGCCCCCCAGGCTATGAGCTAGACAGCGGGCACAGGGCACCCTCAGGCGAGGGGTGCTGGGCCCAGAGCTCATCCCTGGATACAGAGGGAGGAAGTCTGGCCCTCTGAGCCCCATGGGATGTGGCAGAGGGTAAGAAGAAGCAGCCCTGTTCATATCCACTCGGCAGGGAGACTCTGGTACCTGCCATGGCCAGGCAGAACAGAAAGACTCGAGCTACCCCTGCAGTGATGGGACGACCAGGTGGGTGACATTCCCACGTGGCCCAGGCTGTGCCCTCTCCAGAGGAGGCCCTGCTCCCTTTTGCTCCCCTGAACTGGCTGAGCCAAGGACCACATCTTTTCACAGTCGCCCCAAAGGAAGGCAGCATGCAGTGAGTGGGAGGGGCTGAGTGTGCTGGGGGCCCCTATTCAATGAAAAAGGAAGGTGTTCATGTCCTCAGGAACAGGGATTGAACCCTGACCCTCCTGTGTGTCTGAGGCGACACATCCGTGGGGGAGGGGTAAGCATTTAAAAGAGGGGGCACCTGCCTCAGAGTCCAGATCCAGCAGGAACAGAATCAAGGTTTCTTCAAGAGCCAGGAGGTGGGGTCGGTCTCCCCATGGCTCTGTGCCTCAGTCTCCTCATCCAGGCTAACCAGCCTACCTCGCCGTGTTATTTACAAGACCCACCTTGAAGCAAAGTAGAAAGTGCAGGTTGAACACGGACAGAGTCCCTTCTCCCCTTCATCCCGCTCAGTGGCTGGGGCCCTGCCATCTCTTGGACATCTTGGAACAAATGTCCTCACTCTGGGGGCCACCCAGGCCAGGCAGGAAGGTGTTGGCAGAATTCTCTGTGGTTGGCAGCATCCCCTGCTACCAACAGCCCCCCAGTGACTCAGATGCACCCCAGGGCACTGTTTTCCTCCACACGTCAGCAACACCTCCAAAGGGACCTTTCCACAGGGCGGCCAAGGTTGGGCATGTCCACAGGGGCTGGCTGGCTTCCTCCAAGTGGGAGGGCCAAAGTGACGGCTGCAACTAGCGGGAAGGGAGGGGTCTACCCTGGCCCCACCCCTGCCTCTGAGTGACCTTGGAGAAGTCACTGCCCCTGGGCTTCCGATGACTCCTCTGAGAGGGCAGGTGGCAAGACCCTGGCAGCTCTATGAGGTGAGACCCCCCAGCTGCTGGGGGGGGGTGGAGGGAGGCGTGGGGTCTCTGGTCCTACACACCCTCAGAGGCAGTCCTGTCTGAATACCCCTACAGCTGCCGCTCTTCTGCTCTGTTATTCAGGAACCTCAGGACACTGCTCTCTGGCTCTGGGACCTTTGATGACGTGAAGGTCACTGAGAATTTTGTCAAGGACTAAAGACACACTGCTTCCAGCCAGAGTCCCCACAAATGAAACCCGTTCCCCGATGTTCTAACAGCAGGGCTTTCCTTCGCCACACGCTACACGCCTGCTGCCCATTTGCCACAGACCCAGCTCCAACAAACAGGCAAGTCCAGAGGAGGCCCCTCCCTCACCGCCCCTCCCGGAAACTGCCAAATCAAAACTCTCACTTCCTCCTGAATCATTTGGGTTGTAGAAGATCACTGAAAAAGGAAAGCGAGAAAGCCCCATGGTATGAAGCCGCACCCAGAGCTGGCTGCCCCTCTGGCCTCCCTGTGCCCACGGCAAGAAGTGGTGTCCCACCTTGCCACACCTCCTGTGGTGTGAATGCAATCACTTCTGTGCCCACTTTTTCCCATCCAGGCTCCACATCCAGACTCAAAAGGGTTTTGAGCTTGAGACCAGGTTCCACACTTTTCCCGTCCCTGGGGGCCTGGCTCAGTCCCCAGGCTCTGAGCAGTGCCCACAGGGTCTGTGGACCCAGAGAGCAGAGAGAGGCACAAGGAGCTGGACCTGAGTTTTGTATGGGAAGCCTCCAGCAGGCTGCTTTTGAAGCAGGAATGTGCTCCAGCCCAGACACACTCAGTGCCATTGAGGCCGGGTGTCGACTTGGAGGGCATCTCTATAGACATGACCTGGGGGCCAATGGTCTCTCGGGCCCCCACTGCCAGGGCACAGGGGGCATGTGAGCCTGGACTCTGCAGGTAGACGCGTTTGCCAAGCAACAATCAGGAAGGCAGATGGGACTCTCCACGCGCAGGTCCCCAAGCCCTGCAACATGGGGCCTCAATGCAGTTCTCAGCAGAGCTGGGGCTTGCTTTTGGCACTGGAAGGGGGCTGGAGTTGTTTTGAGGGGGAGGACAAGTTGCAGAGAAAGAAGAAATCCTGAAACAGCAGACAGTGGGACAGCTGTGGCCTGAACTTGGTGTTCCTGCTCCTCGGATGAGGACGTATTAATTTCCATAAATGCTAATAGCCCATTTCCCCAAGAGCTATTACTTATGTCATCTCCCCCTGGATGTGGTTCAACACAGGGCAGACAAATGAAAGGGAGGAAGAGGCAGCCTCCACTAGCGGGTCTCCACTCTCCACCCTGCTCCCCACCCAGGCAGCTCCAGTCTGTTTCCTTAGGTGGATCTACTAACTGCAGGATCAAGACCCCCCAGCCTGCATCCCCACAGCCTGGCCCCTATCATACCAGGAAGCAAAGAAAGTTACCAACCCCAAAAATGCTGAATCACAAAGTGAGGCTAAGCAGGAAAGTGGGGGTGGAGTGGGGAGGGAGATGGTGGCTAGGGAGCAAGGCAGGAAAGGGTGCTAAGGGACTCCCTACCTGGAGCCCCCCCACCCCATGCTCTAGGCAAAGTGCAGCCCCCACAGGAGCCTCCAGGACTGAGGCCAGGAGCAGAGCCCGGTGAGCCTCGGTGGGAAGGTGGGCAAGTACACTGGCTGCGGCTACTGCAGCAGACAGCAGGGCAACCATTGGGTCGCTGCGTTCCTTCTGTGGGAGCAGCAGCAGGTAGGGAGGTGGGAAGAGAAGAGAAGCAGAGGACGGGGTAGGGGCACGGGGGAGGGGAGGGGGTGTAGGTAGCCAAAGGAACTGGTGTAGGAATGGAGTGCCAGGGTCCTGGGGAGTGGGGCAAGATGGAGAGAGCGCCCACGGGGAGAGAGACTGGAGGAACTGAGAGCAGAATGGGTGAGAAGATGGGGATAGGGACCAGGAGGGAGAGGCAGGGTGAGCCTTCAGGAGTGAAAAAGGAGTAGAGATGGGGAGAACCGGGACCAGCAGTGCTCCGATGGGGGCTGCGCAGAGGCCAGGAGGTGGGGTGGGGAGGAGGACTAGGGGCAGGGGGAGGAGAAGCTGCGGGAAGCGGAGGGTTTGAGGCCGGGCAGAGACGCACAAGGACAGGGGGAGGGATGAAGTTTGGGGCAGGGGTCGGGGATGGGGGTTCGGGCGGGATGCCGATCAGGCAGGCAGAGGAGGACGCGTTGGGGGAAGGGAGAGGATGGAGAAGGTGAGCCAGCCGGCTGGAGAGGAGGTGAGGACGGAGGCGGGCGCGGAGACGCGCTGGGGAAGAGCAGATGGGGAATCAGCGCGGGCCTCGCGGGTCCCCGCCGCCGCTCTCCCAGTGCCCCGCACTGGACAGCGCGGCCCGCCGGTGTCTCCCCCTGCACTCACCTGGGGGCTCCAGCTCCGAATCCTGTGCCCTGCTCCGGATCTTCCTTCCCGCCTTGCCCCAGCGACTTTAGCGCCCCCGAATCCCGCTCGCTCGGCCAGGTTCCGCCCGCAGCATCTTCACCTCGTGGGACACCCGGGGCCACACCTCTCCTAGGTTATCATTGGCTGGCCTTCATGTCAATCACATTCCCATTGGCTGAGTGGCCGCCGGGCATGCAAATCAGACGGGCCCGCGCCGCGCTGATTGGCTGGTGTTGGCGGAGCGGAGCTCCCTGACTTGGGCTCTGATTGGTCCCGCGGCCCAGCCGAAAACGGTGACGAGGCGTGGGTTCTTGGCCCGAGCGCGCGGCGCGCCGCCTTGCGAGGCTCCTCCTGCGGCGGCAGCAGCCGAGGCGCCCTTTAGCCGGTGCTTGGTCCGCTAGCCCTGCGGCTCCAGTAGGCATCGGCCAGCTGCCGGGGCTCTGGGTCCGTCGTGGGGCACTTCGTCGACTGCGTAGGCCTCGTAAACCCGGGGTTGGCGCGGGCGCGACGGGCCCGTCTCCTAGGTAACGCCTCTTGCGGCGGACGGAACCACGTTGGCTGGCGGTGCGGGGGAGGCTGGACACGGCTTCGAGATGCGAGGGCAGCAGAGCGGGCGGGGTTCTCGTGCTTGGGGTGAAGGTGCTCCGTACGCCTCTCCGCGGGGACGCGGTGCCTGCAGGGCCTGGCGGCCGGGCGAGGCGCAGGGCTGTGGCCGCGTTAGTCGCATTGCACCCCCCGCCTCGACACTTGGTTTGGCCCGGACTGCAAGTTCCTCGAGTCTTATTGGGGCTCAACCTCCACTCTCTGCCCTTTGACTCTGCGTCCCCGTACACCCCCTAGCTTCGGGCGAGCGCGATGCCCACAGCCTGGGCTTTGCTGAGACCCCGGCGTTGGCCTTGCTCGATTCGGCGTCCCACCGCCCTTCCCCTACCAGACTTCTGCGGGGGACTCCTACTGGGTGCCTGTCCCCTACCTAGGTGCCTGTCTTGGGCTGGGTGCCCGTCCCCTGTTGGTTCCTGTCCCCAGCGGGACCTGCTGGCCTGTCCCTGGCCCGCGCAGGAGGCTGCCCCACTGCCTGCCCTTGGAACTCTGGAAGGGCGCCTGCCTTCAGCCTCTGCCGTCCAGCCAGTGGCCTCCTGAGTGGTTCCAAGCCCACTCCCTGGCCTTTCCGTAGGCCCCTGTGCACGTGTCTTCAATGCCTGTCTGTAGAAGAGCTATGTTCTCAGATCCACTCCTCCCCTCAGTGTGGCGATGTCTAGTTTTGGTTGAAGCATGTGAAGGAACGCGAGCTTCGCGCTTGTGTGGTGGGTAGCCAGCCTGGGTTCTAACCCAGTGCTCCAGTCACAGCTCACGGCACCCTCCGCTCCTCTCTACCATTTCCATAGGTCACATCCATGGCTGTGCCTGCTGACCTGTATCTTGTCCTTCTGCCTTCCTCCGGATACATTCCATGAAGGCAGAGAGCTTGTCTGCTGTGGTCAGCCTGGTTCCTCCAGGTCCTGGCACGTGGTAGGTACTTAAAGACTATTTCTTGAATGAGGGAGTTCCAGGCAGTGCTTAATTAGACCTCCACTCACTCCCCCAAAAGCGCTGCAAAACTTTTGGGTCTCAGGCATTGAAGATCTTGTTCATTTCTGGAAAGGAAGCTTTGCTGTGCCTGGGTCACTCCTCAGGACCCCCGCCTTTCCCTTTCCCTGGTGAAACCTGTTTGTGAGACTTGACCGGCTTACCTCTTCAGCTCCTGGTTCCCTCCTGTTTCCCTCACCCCCGCTTTTAGCCCCCCAGAGAGGAGGCTGGGTCAGGCTTGTCATCTCTGTGCTTGTCTTTCTCTCCCACTGGATCTTTAGATTCTTGAAGGCAGGGCACTGGCCAGTCTTCACCGTCGTGTGTTCTGGAACAGAACAGGTGCTTGGTAAACACTTGCTGGATAGGTGTGCGGCACCTAAGACCTCAAGGAAACCTCACAACCCCTCATTGTGTAGGTGAGAAGCAGATGCAGGGAGGTAGGAGACTTTCCAGCAGACTTTCCAGAGAGGAGAGAGGGGAGCGGTGGGCCAGCACTCTGGCTCCTCCCTCTGGGGCCTCTTGTCCCTTTGCCCCTCCTGGCTTTGGTGGGATAGCAGGGGCAGGCATGGTTATAGTGGCTTTGAGGTGTCACGGCTGGTTGTATGACCTTGGCCTGGCCGTTTAACCTTTGAGTCTCCCTTTCCTCACTGTGAGATGGGGATAATGATGGTACTTATCTCACAGAGTTGTTGGAATAACAAATCTGAAAGTGTTTGTGCGTGCCTGGGTCACAATGGAGCTCGATAGAAGTGGGCACATTTTCTTCATGGTCCTCCCCCCCAGCCCCTTTCTTGGGCTCAAAGCATAGAACCCTCCCCGTTTTCTCTTTATTGTTCACCTAGTCCCAGAGGGCCCTCTTCCCTTCCTCCACTGCATGATGTATGGATTTACTTAGTCATTAAAAAGATGCTCACTACCTGACCTCACGCAGCTCGGTCATGTAGCACAACCGTAACCGCAGTGTGGTGACTTCTGTGACAGGATCCCACATGGGGTGCCCCTGGTGAGGGGTGGGGTGCTCACCCTGAGGACGTGGCATTTGCTCTGACTCCTGAAGGACAAGTAGGAATTACCCAAGGGTGTGTGTGTGTCTGGCTAGAGGGCGGGAGGGCATGGTGTCTGAGGAGCTGAAGCAGGGGCAGAGTAGAGGTGGAAACAAGGGAGGGCCAGGTGGCAGCTGCTTGGTGGCGTTTGGGGAAAAGGAAGAGCTTTGGGTGTCACAGCCCCTGCGGCTGCCTGGCTCTCACCCCCGGGAGCCTGTGTGTCAGGTGTCACCTCTCCCTCCAGCACCCACTCAGACTGTTGCTGCCTGCCTCCACCTGCCCAGCTCGGTGGTTTGATTTTGGGTGGCCGTTCCTGCTTCCCAGCGTGTGTGTGACTGGTGCAGCCCGGAGCCGTGCCCTCGCTTCCCTGTGAGGTTCTGCAGCAACATCTACTGGCCCAGTGTGGTATTGGGGTCCCACAGTCACTGCGAAGGGAGGAAAGAGGTTCTGGGTCAGGAGTTGGGCAAATCAGCAAGGTTTGGAGTGGCCATAATGATAGGAGGCACCATCCTGGACTGTGGGGGGGCAGCGGGGGGCGGCAGCGGAGGTGGGGGGAACGTGCGCTTCCTTCCAGAGGGCTCTCAGGGTGCGATTTGTGCTCTGCCACGGCTCCTGAGGCAGGACACACTTCCTCTGTACAGATGGCCCTCTCAGTCCCTTATGGCGCTTGCTTCGTATGAATAAATGTTCCAATTTTATAATAAAAGTCAACGGGCAAACAAATTTCTCTGGGGAAAAAAATGCATGGGAGTCAACTTTATGGAAACTTCCATTTGCTTTTGTGAATATTGAGTTCTGATGGAAGAGCCATGTGCCAGGGACACAGGAATGTAAGCTCCCTTGTGTATGCAGTTGGCCAGTGAGCAGATGAGTACAGGACAGGTGGCAGTTGCCTTGACTGAGAGAAGCACGGGCTTCCCACGTGGACTTGGGCTGGACCGTGGAGCCCCCCAGAAGCCCTCTTGGCCAGGTGGATCTCCCACTGGGTATTGGTCAGGCCTCTTCTGCTTATAGGTGTGGACACCTGTATGAGTTCCGTGGCTTCTGTAACAAATTACCACAAACTGGGTGGCTTACACACATTTATTGTCTTCCAGTTCTGGAGGCCAGAAGTCAGAATCGGTCTCAAGTGGGCTGGAGTCAGATGTGGGCAGGGCTGGTTTCTTCTGGAGGCTCTAGGGCACAATCCATTTCCTTGTCTTTTCCAGTGGCTAGAGGCTGCCTGCATTCATTGGCTTGTGGCCCCTTCCTCCATCTTTCCCTGATTCCGTAGTCACCTTTCCTCGGACCCCTCCTGCCTCTCTCTGCTAAGGACCCTTCTGACTATATCAGGCCCACCTGGATAATCCAGGATACTGTCCTCCCCCCCCTCCCCCCCTTCTTAACACTGATCACATCTGTAAGTGATACAAATGCAGTGTTGAAACAATCTGCCAGGGAACCTTTCATGCTCTGTTAACACTTTGTTACATTCAGGTCCTTTGGTCTGCCTTGCATTTGGATACATTTTTTTCCTCCTACACGAGTTTGTATCATTATGCATTGTTCAGTTGGGAAATACTGGTTCTGAGTTATGCAGATCTTCCAAGTATTGACACATTTAATCATACAATTTCAAAAGATCACATTTGTTACCGGCCTGTCTCATCAGACATGTCTTTGAGAAGTATGAAGTTGCCAGGCTTGATGGAAGATACAGGTTTTTCCAATTCTAATTTTTGCCGGAAAGCTTGATTTTTATTACACATCTTCCTTGAAGTGACAGGCTCATTTTGTTCACGTTGGAGGGAGATCTGCCAAGTACAAATCTGGATAAGTGTGTTTTTCTCAGCCGTCCTTTTTAGTAAAAATGGTGGTGCTGTGTGACCAAAGCAGCTAGTTCAGCTCGCAGCCCGAATCGTCACAGCAGGGCGTGCCCCGCTGGAGGTGACCGCTGCTCTTCATTTCCCAGCAGGTTTCTCTCTCTCTTTCTTTCTTTTTCTCTTTTTTTTGTATTTCCTGGTCTATCACAGACTATTAAAAATGCATGTACTCAAGGGCTGAGATGGAATAGAATTCATAGTTCTCACAGTCTCAGGAAGGACATTCTGAAGTGAAGCCCTGAGTGGTGAAGGACACAGGACGGCCTTCAGGGCTGGGTGCTGTGGTCCCGGGTTGTGCTGAGGCCCCCACAGCGTCGCCCGTCACTGCCCTTGCTCCATCAGTGCAAATGGCAACACAGTGAGAAAGGCACATTTCACCTGGGTATTATGAAAATAGCTTTGACCTTGTGGAGCCCTTGGAAACCCTGGGGAACCTCAGGGGCTTGGGGACCACGTTTAGAAAACTGCAGTGTTAGGAGACCAAACCGCTGCCTTTTCTCCATGCTTGTCATTTTAGTGTATAGAATCCGGCCTCTTATTAAAGCCAAGATCTTAAGATTCTGTGTCAGCTGAAAAGAGTCTCGAGAAGGTTTAGCTCCCTGTGTGTCTGGGAGGCAGATGACATCCTCAGTGAGCCAGGTCCCCTAGAAGCCTGTAACACCTGTTCCCAGCTGGCTTCGGGAATAAGACATTTCATGACTGTCCTGGGTGACTGGCTTTAGCGTCCACTTGATGACCCTTGTGCTCTTGCTCTGGTTTTTGTTCTGCCTGCTTTTTATGTCTCAACGTAGATGCTCCCGCAGTGGGCCCTGGCAGCTTCAAGCTGATGACCTCTGCTCCACGGGCTGTAGGAAAGAGTGTTCCCTCTCCATAGAACCAGCAGAAGCTCTGAGATTTGCATCCCAATAGCTTTGACTGGATCACACTCGGCAGTTCCTTCTAAGACAGCCCTAGTCCCCAAGGCCTAGTGCCCTTGTGCAGGGCTCCACCTCCACAACTGCACAGAGCAGCCCTGCATGTGTGTATCCCCAAACCAGTCACGGAGGCCAGGACGGTCGTGCTCTGGTTGGCTTCTGGGCGGAGGAGGGGCAGAGAGGTTCTCTGGAGCGAGATAGGCATGTGTACCAGGGGAAGGTGGTATGGGTGCCAGTCTCCTGCATGGGGTTTGGAGTGTGGGGTTGCAGAGGGTGGGTTTCGGGGATGATGGTTCCTCTGGGAGTCAGTGGGAAGTAGGAAACTTGCAGAATTGCTCTGAGCACTGTGGTGCTTACACCTTTTTTATTTATTTGAACACAAATGGTGCAGGTCATCCTAGAGGCCCATGTGACCCTCAGCCCAGCAGAATGCATGACTGGCAGAGGGTTTTTGATGAAAACGTGCTGGTCCCTCCCCACCCACAGCGAGCACGCCAGCCTTCAAAGGAATCAGCAGCATTTCAGTGTGTCCTGAAGAGGCTGGATGGGCCACTCATTAAGCAGGTAAAGAAATTTGCTGTTTATTGTCAAACACACATTGTTCCTGCTCTCCGCTAGCTGGGAGGTTATTGATTTTGCTTATTTATTTGTCTCATTGCTGTACCCATTACCTTGGGCTTTAGCCGTATTCAGAGGCCAAGTGGCTCATCAGCAAAGAGAATACATGACTCAGCGACTTGGTCAGCATTTTTGACACTGGGTAAAGGACTCTTTCTGCCCACAGTGGAACAGTTTTAAAACCCTGGTAATCTGATTTCCGGGGGTATTTCTGAGACAGGTTGTTTGCAAGAGGTGGCCTTGTGCATGGCTTAGCCCTGCCTTTATTTGGCCTGGCAGTTAGAACTGCAGGGGCAGAGCCTGGGGCAGCCCGGCAGAAGCCCTGTGCTTGGGTGTACCACAGCCTCTGGCACAGTCAGGCCCTGGTTCTGTGGCTCTGCACCCATCTGTCCCTTCAGCCGGTAGGGCACCTGCGCTGCCCACAGGATCGCACGTGATGGAGTGTCCTAGTGAGGCCCAGTGGCCCGTGGGGATGCTCGGGAAGGATCCAGGCCTGCGGTGTGGACACGCGGCTGCCTAGTTGGTTTGGCTGGGCAAGACGGCCCTCCCCTGCGGTGGCAGAGCCATTCTGTGGGCACTCCAAGTGCTGGAGCGCTGGGTGTGTGAAACACGTACTGTTGTTGAACTGCTCACCCCCACACGGCACACACAGGTCCTTTGCCGTGACAGCGCCCGCTGCGCATTTGCCGCTTCGTGAGGTCCTGCGGTCGCTTCTGCTCTTCCAGCCTCACTTCCTGGCACTTGTACGAATTTGCCTCATCGTCACAACCGTGCTGTGAAATAGAGACCATCATCACCTCTTTCACAGAGGAGGGGACCGAATCTGAGACACGTGGAGTCCCCAGGGTGACACAGCTCTGGCGCGCCAGCTGGGATTCAGACCCACAGAGACTGCCTCCAGCCGCCCCCGCCCCCTGGGAGCTCAAAATAGCGGACAGCGGTCTCCTTGTCCCTAGGAATTTTATGAAGGAAAACGTGTTTTCCCATCTTGTTTTATTTATTTGTTTTTGGAAAGGTAATGCCCATGGCTCAAAATTCACAAAGGCACACAGGAAAGTGTGTCATCCCAGAGTCCCCAAAGCACCCCCTGTCCCACCCTAGATACTGCCAGCGTTACCTGTTTTTTGTACAGCTTCCCAGAATTTTGAAGGAAATACAACAAATAAATATGTCTGTATTACCTCACTGTGAAAAATATTCTTAATATGCTTTATAACTTGTTTATGTCATTACATGAAGAATTTCTTATTCTTTCTTAAGACATCATAGTATGTCTTTGGATGTATGAACCACCATTTATCTATCCAGGCCCTTATGCGTGAGCATTCAGGCTCTTTCTCGTCATTTGCTATTATCGACGCTCCAAAGGGAATAACTTCATTTACATCGTTTTTTTCCATGTACACGAATGTCTGTAGAATAATTCCTACAAGTGGAATTCCTGATCCAAAGTCATGCTAAGAGTTATTTAATACCCAGTCATAGGTTGCTCATACAAAAGCACACTTTAAACATAAAGATGTAAGCTACATGCATGAAAGTAAAAGGATGGGAAGAAGATACGCTGCATAAACACTAGGCATGAGGAAGCTTTGTGCTGTACTGATACCAGACAAAACAGATGTCAAGGTGAAGGGTATTACCAGAGATAAAGGGCGTTTCATAAGGACGGTCTAATCTGGAAGACATGACAGTCCTAATGTGTATGCATCTGTGTTGGGGTCCCCAAGGCCACTCCAAGGTTTGGTGATTTGCTGGGAGGACTCAACATGACTCAGCATATAGCCATCTTCACAGGAAAGACTTATTATGGTGACAGGATACAGAGCAAGCTCAGCTGAGGGAAGGGCACCCGCGGGGGAAGTTGGGGGGCAACGGGCATGAGCGTCCAGGGTCCTCTGCCAGAGGGGTCCCACAGGATGCACTGAATGAGTTGTAACGACACATGTGAAATGCTGCCAACAGAGGAAGCTCATTAGAGAGTCAGTGCCCAGGGTCTCTAAAAAAACCCTGGGGTTTTTTTGGGGGGCTTGATCATGCAGGCACTTTCTGCTTAGTATGTATCAAAATTCCAGGTTCCTAGAAGGGAAGCAGATGTTCGGTATAAATCACTTGTACAAACAGTTTAGCACAGTGAGCCATGCTTATCAGTTAGGGTGCTGGGAACCCTCCCGAAGTGTAAGTTCCCAAACTCCAGCCAGGGGCCAGCTTTGTGAGCCAGCCTTTCAGAACATAACAGGTCTGCTGTGATAAGTCTGTGCGCAGCACCCAGTAACACAGCTTCCAAATACGTGAAGCAATAGAGTATAGAACTAAAGGGAACTACATTCAGATCACCGTCATAATTGGAGACTTTTAATTCTCTTCTCTCAATAACTGATAAATGGACAAAAACATCACAAGGGTTTGGACCTAACTGTCATCTCTAAAGCACTATACCCAACAGATAGAACACACGTTCTTCTCAAGGGCATGTGGAACATTCCCTGAGATAGACCACAAAAATAAGACTCAATAAAGTTAAAAGGATTGAAAATATACAGAGTATTTTCACTGACTAACTTGTTATTAAATTAGAAATCAATAGCAATAAGATAACTAGAAAATATTCAAATAGTATGAAATTAACACACTGCTAACTAGCCCATGGGTCAAAAGAATTATAGATAAATTATAAAATAATTTGAGTTGAGTAATGGAAGAACATATCAATTTGTGGGATACAGCTAAAGCAGTCCTTTGAGGGAAAATCATAGCTTTATATGGCTATAATTGAAAAGAAAAAAGGTATAAAATCAATGACCTCTGCTTCCTCCTTAAGAATCTAGATAGAAAGAACAAATGAAACACAAAGAAATTAGAAGTAGGAACTAGTAAATATATGGACAGAAATCTAATGTAAAGGACAAATAACAGAGAAAAGCTGGAAGTTGGTGTTTTGAAAAGATTAATAATAAATAAAGATTAATAATATTGATAAACCCCTAGCAAGATTGATCACAAGAAAAGGGAAAACAAAGATTACCAATATAAGGAAGGAAACAAAGAGCTTCACTACATATTCTACAGACAGTAAAAATTTAATCAATGGATATTATGAATAACTTACGTGCCAATAAATTCATTGCCAGTTGCACCAGTAACAAAAGCGTTAAAGACCAAAGCAGAACCTCACTGCAGGTGTGCAGCTCTGGGACAAGGGCATGTCTTTATGGTCTCTGTTTGCCTTGCTATATTTGTAGCCATGACTTTTCAGTCCTCAGAGATGTTCCTTTGCTAATATTACCCCAAAATAATTCTGGCAAGTTGAGAATTTAGAGTTTGTGGTTATATCAGGAAGGATTCATTTGGTTGTACATGCTAAAAATACCCATTAAAGTAGCTTAAGCTAGAGGTGATTTATTAACTCACATCAGACAAACCCATTGGATAAGCTTCAGGTGTAGCTTGATCCAGGGTCTCATGTGATGTCTCCTGAACTTTCCTCTTGGCTCCACATGGTGTCAGATGCGTGTGTCTCTGCAGCCCCAGCCTCTTGTGTCTCCATGGCTCTGGGTGAGTCTTAGGCCTGTGTCTGTGCTGGGGAACTGCAGTGTCCTGAGGGAGAGTTCAGGTATCAAGCAAATTGATACCTGAACGGGGGATGGACGCTGCATGGCCAGTTTTACCAGGATGGTCCACCAACACCTGTGGGGATGGCTCATAACACTGAGAACCCTTCAGGGCTGACCCCTTCTGTCTCCTAGGGAGTGCTGGAAGTGCTGTCGGAGGTGGGGTGCCATCTTCGCATGTCTCTCTTTGATGTTACCTACCGACATTTCTTCGGGAGGACGTGGAAGACCACGGTGAGGCCCGTGGAGCCTCTCCCAAGGCAGCCATCCAGGATCGTCTTTAATGAGGTGGGTGTGATGATGGAGAGCAGGTGTGCGGGGCCCTGGGGCGTGCAGGGTACAGCCTGACCTGGGGACACAACCAGTGCCTCTCAGACCCAGGGATGCCACTGAGCAGCAGACCCAGTCATCGCAGAGCTGGTCTCAGTGTGGGCTCTACATTTCCAAGCAATCGTGTGTGGAAGCCAAGTGTCCTAAATGGATGAGAGTTGAGGCTCTGGTTGGAGCAGTGGGCGGAGGGGTACATGTAGGGTCTGTCACCTTCGAGGACCCTTGGGGCACTTGGAACAAAGCTAGGAAATTATTGATCTCATTCGATTGCCCCAGTTTTCCTCCCCCACCTCCTTTAAGTTTCTTTTCTTGTAAGAAGAGCAAATTGAGGCTTAGACGTAAAGTGAGCTGCCCAGGTGGCAGATGGCAGAGCGCGGACTCAAACCTATGCCTTCTGCCCCCAGACCAGGCTGTTGCACTGATGTTGGTCAATAGCGACATCTGGCCCATGGAGCTCTGTGCCTGGCCACCCTGCAGATGGGTATTGTCCATCCTGTTCGGCTGCACCAGACCCACAAATGTTTATTCTGGGCCTGCTGTCTGCCAGCCATTAGGCCTGGCGCTGGGTGCTGATGGTGGGTGACCTGGGCAGGGTACTCCCCGCACAGGACTTGTGATCTGCTGGGAGCCTCACTAAAAAGCAGTAGCAGAGTAACTGCAGGGGGTGACACATTCTTGGAAGGAGACCATACGCTGCTGTCCCAGAGTAGGCCGAGAACCTGCTTTAGGCAGGTGATGAGGGGTGGCCTGTCTATGGAGCTGACTTCTAAGTTGGAGAAGAAAGAGCAGGGCGGTGGGGGCTGCAAGCAAGGCGGCCTTACAGGTGTACAGGCAGGTGGCAGGTGAAGGAGGCAAGCTGTGAGGAGAAGAGCCTGGGGCTGGGGTGGGCATCCTGACACAGCGTGTGTGCATGGTTTCAGCCCTGCGTGATGGTCACAGGTGTTGAGAGGCCCAGGCTGTGCTGGTTTCTTTCTCGTGAGTACAGAGAGAGGCCCACGGAAGCCCGGTATTTTGACAGTACAGTGAATAATGAATGTGGGGAGGACCCTCGCCATCCTTGGAGATGGCACCGTGCATAACCACAGCCCTAGGTGCCCCTGTTTGCTGGGGACTGTCCTGGCCCAGCTCTGAAGCTGCGGGGGCTGGCTGAGCAGTGCTGCCCTCTGCGTTTGTCTGTCTCCCTGGGTGAGGGCTGTGTGGCTCGTGTGGGTTGATGCTGACGGGTGACCTAACTTAACACGGTAGGAGGCGGAGATAATGCCTGCAGAGGTCGGGAAGATTAAAGTAAGCCGTGGGAAAGTGTGTGTCCCGGGCACTAAAAATGTGTCTGATGCTAAGGTTGTCAGACAGCTTGTGCAAATGCTTCTTAAAGGTCTCTGGTCAGTCTTATCAGAAAGGTTTGCGTTGTAAGTCATGTGTGCGACTGGGCAACTCCTTACAGTGCTGTCTCAGCACAGGCCATTCGTTGCCTGTGTCAGGAGTGGCGTGGCCCTGCTGTCGCTGGTATCCTGGCCTGGGCTCAGCCTCCACTGCCTTTGGGGCTGGCCTTCTGGGGTCTTCTAGGGCCAGCTGTTTGGCTCTTTCTCCTGTGGACAGTCAGGCCCAAGGAAGCCCGGTATTGTGACAGTGACTGATGAAGGTGTGACATGGCTGTCCCCCACTGTGGAGTTCCCGCAGGCCCGGCATTGGCACAGAAGCTCGTCTATGCCATTTTGTCCTCAGCATTGTCTTCCGGAGGTCGGTGTTATTATGTCCCCTCCTTAGAATAATCAGCAGGTCACAGGGACGTGTGTGCGATGTGAGCGGTTGGGCTTGGGCAGGCTGGTCCCACAGCCTGTGCTGTGACCGCAGTGAGGTCCACGGGCACTGTCTAGCCCCGTGTGTCAGAGGGGCCTGCAGTGTCCCCTTGGGCGTGTTGCCGGATGGGACCGTTCTGCAGTCAGTACAGGCAGGCTTCGCCCGTCTGCGCCCTCCCCCTCAGAGTGGCTGGGACCAGTCCTCGTCACTGTGGTAGTCACAGCCCACAGGCCCCGAGCCCTGGTTCACTTGGCTCTGGTGATCCCTGCAGAATAGCAGTGTAAGAACGCCTTCAGAGTGCCGCTCCTCCTCCTGGCCTGTCCAGGCTGTGGCATCTGTGCCTGGGAGCCTTCTGTTGCCGCACACGCTGTCACTGCATCCTGGAAGCTGTGTGGGGCCCTGAGCTCGCAGCGCAGGTCTGAGTTAGGAAAACCGAGACCCGGTCCCGTGTTCCAAGTGTGGGAGCCGAGTGCTGCTCCAGCTCAGCCTTAGCCGCCCTCATCCTTTGTCTCCTGCTGAGCTGGGTGTGGGGATGGGATGGTGGGTTAGTGAGGACCACCATCCTTAAAGTTTCTGGAAAAGTCTGCACCCTTCAGTCTTGGAGTTGCTGAGGTGAAGCGTGCAGCCAGGTCAGTGTGGGGTAGATAGAGTCTTTCTGATTGGGAGGCCATGGCAATGGCAGAGCCCGGAATCACTCAGGGAGGCGGCTGTGCTCCAGCTGCTATGCCCTCGGTGAGCAGCAGGGGCCAGTGATGCCCCAGGAACGAGCCCGCCGCCCTCAGAGCCCACAGCTGCATCCTGCACGCCCAGCACTCCCCTCTCATTTCCTTGACGGTCAGAATACAGAAAAACAGGTTTTGTTTAAGTTCAGTTAGCTGAGGAGCGTCCCTCTCGCCATGTGTGCACATGTGTCACGAGTTGGCACGTGCACGTGCTGTCACAGTGTGGAGCTCTCCCTGGTGGCTGTGTCATACTGAGGGTCTGCTCTGCCCACACACATGTGGAAACAGATAAATACAGTCTGCCCTTTGCAGAGGTGATTCAGAAATTTCGTGGCGATCGCTTTCTGATTTTACTCATTGCCTGTATTTCCCTGGCTTTACCAATCGGCAGTGGCTTGGGGGTGAGCTGCTTTGAGGCGGCAGGCTGCCAGGAACAGGGGACCTCGTTTGGATTCTGTGTGACTGTCCCACTAAACGTGGATGAATAAATTGTCCTTGTGTGCTCTGGAATTTTACTGATTTGTTGATGTAATGCACAGCCCTGGAAGTTGCTATTTCATTACGTTGCCAGCAAGGTCCTGAGGAAAGACTTTCAAAAAAGAAGTCTTGCCTTGAACGAGAGCTGGGTGCTTTTCTGTAAATGATGAATTCCCGGCCCCAGGCTCAGGTTCCCTGGCGTCAGGCTCCTGGGCTCTGCTGGCGGGCGCAGGTGGGCAGCCCCAGGCCACTCTCAGTCAGATCAGGGCTCTCCTTCCAGACCTTCCCTGGAGGGGGGCCCTGCTGTTCACTCCCGCGGAGACGGCTCACGATTCAGCCTCTCAAAATGGATCTGTTAAAAAATAATCCGGTCGGCCAACGTACCGTGCAGCTTCATACTTTTCTTTCTGAAATGGACGTGATTCTCCGTTAAATTCCATCCTTAATGAACCCTGCTAGCCTTTTGGTGACAGGCTCATTTTCCCGCTTTATTTTATGAGAGCAGCTGGGCAGGAATCCTAGTGGTTCTCCACAGACAGCGGAAACCCAGACCAGGGAGTCGTTCCTCCCAGAGCTCACCGCAGCCCAGGTGTTGCTAAGGTAACAGGTAGGTCAGCTGCCCTGTGTGCCACAGAGGTAATTGGATTGCTTCCCTTTCCTGGAAGCCGTGAGACACCGAATTGAATGCCCTTCCTCGTTTGAGGGCGATGTAATTTCTCCTTGAAAGGCGGGCGCGGAAGGAGCATCAGTGTGACTCCAGGCAACTCCAGGAATCGCTCCAGACGACCCGAGCAGTCCCTGCCCTCTGCACCTCCTGTCACACCGTCTTTGTGCTGCCCCAGGTGTGATCACAGACGGCAGAGGCAGGAAGCCGGCGAGAGAGTCCATCTGCTCTTTCCTCTCCAGCTCAGCAGAAGCCACTGCTGGGGACTCTGAGCCAGAAATGGGGGGATGATAGAAATGGTTTCTAGAAGGAGAAATGATACCTCTCTGCGATGTGCCAGTGGTGGGACTTAGCCGTGTGGTGATTTAGCTGCCTCCCGTTTGGGGACACTAGAAAGCTCCCAGTCTGTCAAAGTATGTGGCTGTGTGTCCCTGACATGTACCAGTGGACATTCTTGCTTCGAGTTGTCAGTGGGTTTGCTCACGTATTTTTCTAAGTAAGCCCAGGAATTGTTCTTTGGCCAGCGTGGGACTGGCGTTGGCCGTGGTTGTAGGATTTGATATAAGATGGATATGGGCTAACGTCCTGTTCTATCATTTATTGCTGTGGGATTTTAGGCCACGTAGTAAACTCTTGACTCTGGAGTCAATCACCTGTGCAGGAGGACTAACAGTATGCACCGCTAAGGGTCACGTGAGTGTTAAATAGTATGTTTGCCCCACACAGGCACCCAGTCAGCAGCAGGTGCTTGTTCAGCAAACACTGGCTGGGCGTCTGCTCTGGGTCAGGTTCTGTTCAGGAGCTGGACACGCCAAGATGGATAAGGTGGTGTGTGATCGTTTCAGCCCAGCTTGAAGTTTCCGTTGTCACCCTCGATGAGGCTTTCTGAGCCTTGGCACCACTGGCATTTTGGCCCAGATCATTCTCTCGGTGGGGGTGTCTGTTCGTAGGGGTGGTGTTGTGTGTGGATAAGGATGGGCTCCACCCAGATGAGTGGGAGCTCCTGGAATTAGAGATTTTGCGCTTCCCAGAGGAGTTTGGCGTAGCAGAGTCCACCGTGTCTGGAGCATTCAGTCGCGGGACGGGTTGTGTCCAGGAAACCATCCTGAGCTGCAAGTGGCGGGTAGAGCTGGCAGATAGAAGCAGCGGGAAGTATTTGTGAATCATTTGCCTTCCTGAAGATATTTTACTAAAGGTTTATTTTAAAAAATTCTCTGGAAGGGACTAGGTTAGTTTCTGCCCCTCTCTTCCCTGGCCTGGTGGCCCAGCTTTGTCTCCTGCTTGGGACGGAATAGCCGTGTGTCACTTAGGGCAGGTTGAGTGGCAGTGCAGCTGGGAACGTAGGGCTGCATCCCCTCCATAACGGCACATCATCACAGGCCCAGTTTTGATTCTGTCGTGTGAGTGAAAAATGGAAACTTGGCCCTGCCATAAAATGGTGCCTGTGGTTTTGAAGATGAAGGCATTAAGACAGGGCATTTCAGTGATTTATTAATCTGTTTATCCTGTCAGGGCGGAAACTTGTCAGATGTAGATGAGTTAGACATGACGTGCGGTGAGAGCCCCACTCTTCTTTCTCACGTGGCCTCTCTTGCTGGTAATTTGATGGGCCTGACTCAAACTTTTAATCATGTAATTTCAGTTGATGGATAGGATTTTCCTCTCGGAGTGTACTGTGTGACATTAATTAACTGTCCTCAGACTCAAGGGCTTGTTTGCAGGTTTTGCTCAGCTGAGCATGATGCAGATTTCTGGCTGAGCCGATGTGTCTGCTATAAGGTGGGAATGGCACCTGGGTACTAGGTGAGCCTCCTGGGGGACTCTCCGTCAGGTGACGGAGGATGGGTGCTGCACAGTCCCGTTATTTTCATCCCTAGGTGGCTTTTACCTCCCCAAGACCTTCCAGCTTTCGGTCTTGAGCAGAGTTTGCATTTTGTACCTGCCTAACTGTCATGCATGGACTCAGCTCCCGCTCCCCACACAGGAACGCAGGACATGGTGAGGCCAAAAAAGAACACCAATGGAGCCACAGATAGGAGAGTCATACCACTATATTCTTGCTGGCAGCTGGTTGAGGCACAAAAGCAAACATCCGCTGGTACCCCAACGAGGGGTCTTCCTGCACCCCCATCTCGCTGGCGGCCGGGCGAGACACAGGAAGCAGGATCCACAGGATCCGCAATCCGCCATCCTCGCTTGCTAACTCCACTTGCTAGCCGCAATCCGCCGTCCACTTCTCTGCCAACCAACCCCCTGGTGTACCTGTGGTAGTTATATTAGTGGCTAATGGCTAACCGGTTATGGCTGATGGCCACCCAGCCACAGCGGATGGCCATCTGATTACAGCGGATGGCCATCTAATAACTGAGCCAGCAGCTTTCCACGTGAGGCTGAGAGCCTGGAAACTGCTCTCTTGGCTCTGTCCCAACACGAACCTAGCCCTTACCTTTGAACTTGGAACTCCTTGAGGGCTGAATCTGATTTTCCAGGTTCCTTAGGAATTCGTTAGCGTGGTGCCGTTCCCAACTGGATGGTCAGTAAGTGATGTTTAGCAGCCTCACTGTTCGGCGCTCAACAGGATCACAGCCACCTGACCTCATGTCCCCTTTCCATATACTGCACGTTCAGTGTCTGTCCCTCCCGCTTAGAGTGCAGTCCCTGGAGATAGACATGGATGGGACTCCGCTGTGCTTGTTTTGTCTCAGACTAATTGTTTTTGGTGGTAAAGGAAAGGGAGAGGCAAGAGCCGTAATTTGTTCTTGGGAGAAGCCAAAGCAGCCCGTCCCACCGCCTGCGGGCACACCACTTTCAAGGTGACCTCCAGACTGCGGGATGATTGCTTCCATCAGAGTTTAAAGTGTTTGTTTCACTGCTGAAAGGAAGAGTGGAAAGGGCTCCTAAACCCACGTGCGCAAGTGAGAAGTGCTCCTAAAGCCACATGCGCAGGTATAGATACAAAAGGTGAGACAATGACAAACTCGGCTTCACAGTGGGGCTTTAAAAGCAGTCTTGAGTCCCGGATACGGAAACATAATTCTCCCTTGGTCCAACCACCTGTCAGCTGTAAGTGGTCATTATTTCATCATTTTGCAATAAAAGATAATAGAATAACGATTTATATCTCATGGCTGATGTTTTAATGTGTCTCTCTATTATCCTGGGCTGACAGTCTGTGATTACAGTAAACGTTTTCTGGGTGACACCATGGTAATGACTCGTTAACAGGGATTATTCCAAGTTTAAATCACCTTGCAGCAGCCCCACCTGGCCCTGCCTTACCTCTTCCTGCCTTGAGGCAGGGGTGGTCTTTGTGCTCTGCTGGTGACTTTACACCTGGGTTTTGCTCCCAGCACAGACCGGGTTCCAGGACCACTCCGAGTCCAGAGCCATAGCTGAGCCCCTGTGGTCGCTTGTTCCCTGTTGATTTGCACACCTCCATCTCTGTCTCCTCTGTATAAGGTGTTTACTAGTTTTAAATAAAAGCAACTGCATCGAAATAGAAAAACAGCAGCAGAGTGAAGGTGCTTTCATTCCCATGAGATGGATTCGCCTCACCTGTGTTTGTCTTTCTCTTCGCCCTCCCCTGGCGAGAGCCCAGGGCTGCCTTTTGCATGTTAGGGAATGTAAAGGTTACATGTGGAAAACCTCTCAAGAACAATTTAAATATCATCTGCTTGGCTTGGGTCCCAAAAACTCTTGTAGGAACATGATCTCAAGGCAGTTTTTGTCATAATAAGATGTCAGGTGGGCTCTGAACTGGGGACAATTGTGTAAGGCTCCTGCTTAAACAAAATTAGTTCAGATGCGACTGAATAATAGTTGCATAGAAAGAACAAGGCTCAGAGTCAATATTGGCAGGTTGTGACTGATGTTTCTGTACAGCAAGCGTTGCATAAAATGGCTCAGCAGATAAATGTTTACCGTGGACTTGGCCTGTCTGTACCTTATTTAACTGGGGTCCTGCCTGGTAGTGGGGTGTAGTGCGTGGCCGCTCAGCTTCTGCTCTAGAGGGCTTGGCATTTTTTGTAGATGGGAAATGCGTGGGGCAGAAGCAACAGTCCGCTCCTGGTTGTTAGGTGCGCTGGGATGAGAAGCTGCGACCGCGAGGGAGTTTTTTCACTGCGCCTGTTGTCTCGTCGGTGTCCTGGAAGGAGTGCGGTGCTCCACACGGAGTGTTTGTGGCGTTCCTATGGCGATGGTCCAGGGGTGCAGGGGGAGTGCAGCTGCGTCCTGTTCTGTTTCCTGCTCTACAGGTTGTGACCATCCAGACTGTCACCTGGTGTGTGATTTCTGTTTTCCAGCCCGTGTATTTTCACACCTCCTTAACCCACCCTAGTATCGTGGCTGTGGTGGAAGTGGTTGCTGAAGGCAGGAAAAGGGATGGGACCCTCCAAACCTTGTCCTGTGGGTTTGGAATTCTTCGGCTCTTCAGCAGCAAACCGGAATCTCCCACCTCCACCTCCGCCTCCGAGGACAGACGGTAGGTACCTGCCTGGTTCTCTCTGTCCTCGGGCTTTTCCAGCATTTTTCTGTGCAGAGTTTTCTGCTCATCATTTGACCATAATAGAAAGCTTTACACTTGTCAGCGTATGTTACTGTGTATAGGGGATATTTTCGCTTCAAGTTGGAATTGGGGTTGCTTACTCAGTCTTCTAAGTAAGCCAAGGCATTTGGGGCAGGATAGGCTGTGGGGCCGTCCTGTGAGTGTAGGGTATATAGCCACATCCCTGGCCTCTGCCTACTAGGTGCCAGCGGCATGTCCCCCATGGTGACAATGTCTCCAGACATGACCGAGTGTCCTCTGGGGGACAGAATCATCCCTGGTTGAGAAGCACTGCTCTGGAGATTGCTCAAACATTGTCTTTCCTGGGATATTTTGGAGCATGAGAGATTTCCCTGGCGACACTCCCGAGGGCCTAGGTTCTCGGGCTGCATTAGTACGGTGCTGTGCATGTGCTGGAGGCGCTTGGCCAGGAGCACAGGCATGGGCAGCCGACGCTTCCCCCAGCCGTCTCTGTTCCTGCAGAGGACCTGATTGGGTAGCATTTAGAAGGCTCTAGTAGGTGTGATGGCGGTTGGGGGCCCCACATGCTTTCCTTTTGAGAAGAGGAGCTGTTTCAGTGACTGAAGAAAGCTGCATAGAGGTGACGTGTGTCCGTGGGTTTTGTTTTGCAGGTTGAGACTGTACCATGGCACCCCCAGGGCCCTGCTGCACCCGCTGCTTCAGGAGCCCATTGAACGTAAGGCTCCGGGCCTGGCCGTGCGCGGCACCTCTGTGCGTCTCGCGACTCTCCTGAGCAGTATCCACTTGCACTTCTGTCTTGCGAAACAGTACCTGTTTAGTTAGTTGATTTAGGCGAACTGCATCATGGGCTTGGGTTTCTGACGTCATTTAAAGAGCTGAAACCACGAGCCTGACAGGTGGCACTGCTCTGTGACAGCGGGAGACTTGTGGCCCGTGGAAGCCGCCTGCTGGGAGGGCTGCGGGCCTCCTCACCCTGGTGACAGCGCTGCGCCATGGAGGTAGTTGCTGTCCAGCACTGGGCACCGGCTGTCACAGAAAACCGCTGACCGTGAAGTCCACGGGTCATCTCAGACTCGGCCAGGCCTTCGGCTGTGCCTCCCTGAAGAGTGAGCTGTAGGACCACATGGCGGAAGCTCTGGGCTCCCGTCTTGGCCCAGGGGCCTGCTTTAGAGCAGCCGGGCTGCCTGTCTGGAGGGCGCCAGCTGGGAGGGGCGTGTGGCCGGCCCACTCTGGCTGTGGCCGAGGGGAAGATGGTCAGGAGGGGCGCCAGTGGAAGCGGGGGTGGGGGTGGGCCCACAGGCCATTTCGGAGGCCCAGGGCGGGGATCGGTGCTGACTGGGTGGGTGGGTGTGGCTCTGTTTGGGAGCGTGACTTTCCATCTCTTCGAGATTTGCCTGGATTCTGTGACAGGGATTTCATGTTTGCCACGTAGCCTGTGTTAAGGTCAAATCAACCCCACCCCCTCTACTCCCCGCGGAATTTTGAGAGGGGAACAGTCAGTCAGAAACTTAATTTTATTGATCAAGATTGGTTTTTAGGTTATTTCTCAGTTGAGTTTAATCATTAATTTGCCAGCATCTTCCCTCCTGAGGTGTCCTTAGGATCGTGACCAGCATGTCTGTGATGCTTGGGCGCTTTCGGAATGTCCATGGGGGGCTGTGAATGAGCTGAGGTAAGCCGAGGAGGCCGGCCACGGGCTGCGATGTGAGCTCACCTCCTCAGCTGGCACCTCCAAACATGGATGGGGTTTTTTTGAATGGGCAAAGATTTACGTGGTTCATAATTCAAACAGCATAAAAAGGTTCAGAGTGAGGTCTCCTTTCTGAGCCCCCGCCACTCACCTCTGTCACCGGCACCCTGAGTGACCTCTGATTCCTGTGGGTCCCTCCAGGGACTTTTGCCGAACACAGAAGCAAATGCACATGTCCTGAGTCTTACTTTGCCCTTGTTACTCGTCCTGGACATTGGTTTTGTCGTGTGATGACTTGTCTTAGGGGATGTTTCACATCAGTGCTTAGAAGCCCCCTCATGTTTTTCACGCTGTGTGGTATTTGGTAGAATTGCTGTGCGTGCCGCATTCAGTCCGCACAGTGGACGCTTGGGCGTTTCTTTCTGTGAGAATGCAGCTTGCAAGCTTTGCCTCGCTGGACGTTGTCGGCCTTTTGTACGTGTGCGAGTGAGTCCCGGGTAAAGGCCTGGCAGTGGGATTGCTGGGCCCCGGGCTGCGCAGTCAGTTCTGTGCTATTTCTCCTGTGTGCCCTCCACAGAGGTTGGACAGTTTGCTCTCCAGCCAGCTACGTGGGAAAGTGCCTTGCAGGGCATCTTAAATTTAAAGTAAACAGACCCCATGCTTGGAGCGGTTAGGCATTAAAACCACAGTTTTCATTAACTTTTTTTTCTAACGAATCAAGTGAATCGTGTTTAGCTCTTTTCTTATGAAATCGTGTAGCTGGCCTCAGGAGGAACTGAGGCCCCTCTCACTGGAGGAAATCAAGCCCAGGCAAGAACGTCCATTTGGTAGGAATGTGTGGAGGGCATGTCTCGTCACTCTCAACCCCAGGCCCTGTGGTTGTGGTGTGTGCCCCTTCCTGCGCCCCAGGTCCCGTGGGTGGAACGTTCCCTCCCCCTTCCCCTGGGCTCTGTGTCTGAGCTCCTCCAGTTGTCACTTCCTCCAGGACCTCGCCCTCCTCCTGCTTTTCCCAGTGTGTTACCTGAACCTTTTTTGGGCTTTGGATCCCGTCCTCCCATGTGTTGTGGATATCGGCGTGTTGTGCCATCGCCACTGCCCAGAACTGCCCCCACTCGAGGCCCTGGCCCCCCAGTGCCTGGTCCTGCTGCTTCGTGGGGTCCATGGAAGCAGGTGTTGAGGCTGAGGGGGGCACGCCCCTGGCCAGAGCGCCTTCCAGCCTCCCTCTGAGCACTGGCTCTGGGGCAAGTGAGAGATTTTGTTACATTGTATTGAAAACAAGCATCTCTTTCCTTGCAGTTTTACCAGAGAGAATTATTAAGGATTGATTTTTTTTTTTCTTTCACTTTTTGGCTTGAACTAACAGTAATTCCCTGTCTCCCTAGGAAAATGTTTCCTGCTTGTGGTGTTTATGTCTAAGTTTCTCAGTTTATTGGCTGCCTTGACTAAAGGTGCCTTTGGTCTCAGCTGTCACATAAGGTGTTTTCTCCCCCAGAAAACAAACACATGACCCTCATTGAGAGCTGCAGCCTGCAGTTCACCCTGAGGCCACACCCGCTTCTGGAGCCTGTCTTCCACCTCCTGCCGGAGAACCTTCTGGTGTCTGGTCTTCAGCACATACCTGGCCTCCTTCCAGCTCACGGAGAAACGGGTAAGGGCTGCTTTGTTTCTCTCCTCTTGATGAGTCCCAGGCAATTCACGGTCAGACCTTACCACAGGAATTGGGCTCCAAGGGGTGAGTGCCAGTGGGTGTGGCCAGCACCTTCCAGCCGGCAACCTGGCTGGGGGCAAGGGGAGGAGGGGGCCTGCTTGTAATCCCTCCCTGAGCTGTGCCTCGCCTCCCTCAAGGGCCCTCAGTCCCTTCTGTCTTCCTGGGGAAATGCTTTCATAAGAAAAATAGTTGCTATTTTGATGACTGTGGCCAGGAAAACCACTGTCGTTAGATCTCGCCCTTACTGGACCACCACATCAGTGGTTTGATTATTGTTTTTAATTGTGGTAAAATAGGTAGCACGTAAAATGTACCGTCTGCACATTTTCACGTGTGCAGTTCGGTGGCAGTAAGTAGATTCACACTGTTGTGCAGCCGCCACCACCCTCCGTCCTCAGAACGTTCCCATCTTCCCCGACTGAAACCCGGTCCCATTAAACACTAACAGCCCATTTCACCACCCCCAGCCCCTGGCACCACCATCCTCTCTTTCTCTGTCTCTGAATATGACTGTTCTGGGTACTTCACATGCGTGGAATCACAGTGCTTGTCCTCTGGCGTGTTTCACAGGTGTGATGTCCTCAAGGGTCACCCCGTGTCCAAATGTCCTTCCTTTTTAGGGCTGAGTAATATTCCACTGTGTGACTGGACCACACGCTGTTTATCCATCATCGTCAGTGGGCACTTGGGTTTCCACCTTTTGACTGTTGTGAACGCGGGTGTGTGGTGCTGGATTACTTTTGAAACCGAAATCCGCATGAAAGGCCGGGGCTCTATCCTGGTGTTTCAGAAGGTGTTTCTCCAGTGGTGGTTGGTCAGCCCCTCACAGCTGAGATCGCGGCAGGCGTCTGTGTGTGTCCTGCTGACGGGCCTCATGACCTGGGCCTCGTGCTCTTTCTGGGCACTTTTGGAGGCTTTTTGTCTGGCTGTCTGGAAGAATCCAGGAGAAGGGACCACACCAGCCCTCCCGTTCTGGCACTGCTGGAATCTCTTGTCTCGGGTGGAGTGACTCCCTAATTCGTTCTGGGGCGAGCAGACTCGGCCTTGGGTTACGCAGCGGGGCTGCCGAGCTGTGATGGGCTGTTTGGCCCAGACCCTGAGGAAAGGGCCGTAACCTGGCTCCAGCACGAGGTCTCAGCGTGCTGTCCCTGTGCAGGGCACAGGCGTTCTGGTCCATGCTGGGATGCAGACGTTGTTGTCTGAGCGCCTGCATTTCTGGGACCGGTCCCCAGTGGTCGGCACCATCACGAGGTCCCCAGAGAACGGACGACGATACATTGAAGTGATAGACGATGAGCAGGAGGATCCAGCTTTGGATTTGCCGTGGGTCAGCGAGCTTAAACGCCATGGAGCCCCCATCGGAAGCCTCGTTACGCTCTATGATTTACCTGCGTTATCTCGAGAGGGGGGAAGGGCTAGAGTTACAGGGAGATAGCCTCGTGGTCATGTGTCGGGATTGAGTGAAGGGGACACGCAAACCTGTGGCTGACACCTCGGCCGTGGCCCCTGCCCCTGGGCTGGGCCCCATTGGTCAGGGGCATGTAAGCACCGCTGTGATGGACGCTGTGATGGATACGTCAGCCTGTGTCAGTCTTTCTGACCTGGGACTCTGGGTACTGACACAGAATGTTCTTGGGGCCTGACAGTAGCCATCACTTTGTGACTTGTGTCAGCACAACTGCAGATAAAACATTGAAATTCTGAAACTTAGCCTGGAGCTTCTGTGTCTTTACTGGAGAACAAACTTAGATGCCCAGATGGCTTCTGTGTTTGGCTTTTAGTGTCTCACATCAGACTGGGGAGTCCAGGGGCCATGTTACAGGGGGGAGTTTCGATTTAAAGAAGCACAATTCCAGCTCCTATCCTTAAAGTTCATGTTTTCAGGAGAGGTCTGAACCCTGCTGGCCTCCGGTTGGCCCCACTGTGTGGAATGGCCAGACACAGAGGCAGGCCGTGCCTGTAAAACTGCAGAAACGGACAATTTATGTCATTATTTAAAAACTAATGAGCAGGGATTCTGGAAGCTGAGCCTGAGTGCGTTCTGGAGGGCAGGAGGGAGCCCTGCTCCCTCTTCTGGGAGACTGGACCGGCACAGCTTCTCCCCGAGTCCCCTGGTGACCATCCCAGAGGAGAGAGGGAACCCGTTTTGCTCAGCCTGCGCTTCTGCACGAGATGCCACATAGAAAGTGTACCTCGCAGCCTTGCAGGCACCCAGCTGTTTTGTGACGGGGCTGTTACCTCTGGGCTTTTGTGACTCACTCTTTGCTGGATAGTATTTTGTAACCCTGGAAAGGCCAAAGCAGGACTGGACTGGTTTCCGGGCAAGTCACCTGATGAATGTGTACAGGGTTTGACTTTGCTGTGATGCTGCATTAGGCGCTGTCTATTTGCTCATTTGTAAAATGCCACAATATAGGAGGATTGAGTTGTTTTCAGTTGAAATTCTCACTGAGGTCGTGATTGCCTGTGGTTTTACTAAATAACACAGAGAGGTCCCATGTACCCTTTGCCCAGTGTCCCCAGACTGCAGTCCAAGGTCACAACCAGGACACTGACATCCATGCAGCCCACAGACCTTTTCTCATCTCCCAGTTTGACTCTCACTCTTGTGTGTGAAGACTGAATTCCTAAGAGTAATTTTCCACCCGGGAATGACTAGAAATGACAGTTCTTAATTCTCGTCATTCCGGCAGCTCTTTGTCACTCCCCAGAAGGAAGCAGTCCTTTCTCCTTGAGCAGCTTTTTAGAGGGAAGCTCAGAATCATTCCAGTTTGGAAATGCTGATTCCAGAGAATCTTTTCCTTGCATGGGGAGGGCCATCCGCCTCCCTCTCACACGTCCTGTGTTCTTCACTCACTTCTGAGCCTCCTGGACAGTGACCCCCCCACACCGCCACCTGGTCAGTGTCCCGTGCTGTGGCTCACGCTGCCGCCTCTTGCAAGGAGGGGTCCCGCACCCTGGCTCGGAGCACGCCTCCGCGCTGGGACTCCTTGGCCACTCTCGGGGTCACACATCTGTGTCCGTCAGACCCCCATCCTCGTGCTCTGCCTGTAACCTACGTTATCAGTGAAGGGGGGCCAGAAAGAGTTCTGGGCCCTGCGGGTCGTGTGGGAGAAGGCTCCGGCCGCCCAGCCTGCAGTGGAGCCGGTGCAGAGCCTCACATGAAGCAACCGGGTGCCGTGGAAGCTGAGTCACACATGTCAGTCAGAAGCCCGTTTCCTAGAACAGACCTTAAGGCTCTGAATAGAGTCCTGAGCCAGGCGTCCTGGTGCTGCTCAGGGAGGTACAGGGGTCCAGGCCCACTTCTCACAGCACCGTCGGCTCTGGTGTAAAGTGCAGCGTCTCCTGGACACCTGAGAATGCTCCTGAACCGGGCCGACACCCACAGAAGCGTCTGCTTGGGGTGCGCTGTAGGGGTGCGCTGTGAACTGGCCCAGCTCCAGGAGCGGGGGACTCTGGGGAGACCTGGTGCGAGTTCCAGCTCCATATCATGTTCGCAGGGTCCCATCACTCAGGGGCTTTGGATGGCTTTTCCTCTTGTGAGCTGAAGCTGTCCCCATTAAACACTTGCTCCTCATTTCTCCCCGACCCCCAGTCCCTGGCACCCACCCTTCTATTTTCTGTCTCTGAATTTGATTACTCTGGGGACCTCATGTAAGTGGGATCATCCAGTATTTGTCCTTTTGTGACTGGAATGTTTCACTTCACATAACATCTTCAAGGTTCATCTATGTGTCAGGAGCTCCTTCCTTTCTAAGGCGGAATAATATTTCGTTGTGTAGATGGAGCACCCTTTGTTATCTGTTCATGAGTTGATGGACACTTGGGTTGTTTCCACCTTTTGGCAACTGTGAATAGTGCTGCCTGCACTTTTAATTGGTTCTGATGCGTCAGCTGGCCTGCTGTAAACACTTTTTAAAAAAATTATGAAAGGAATACGTAAACTTACTCAGAAGCATCAAACCTAATGCATGTCTGTGATAGGGAAGATGTAGAAAACCATGGAGAAAGAAATAAAATAATGTATGGTTACTGCCTGCAGGTACACATGTATACATGTAATACATATGTTTTTAAATAAAATTAGTATCGAATGGACTAATACACAGTTTTAAATGCTTTTCTTCTATGGTATCATGATTCTTTTTCAATCATTAAATAATCTTTTAACGATATGATTTTTGTTCTCATTTTATACGGATGAACAGCTTACTTAAATTTCCCTATTTTGGAACATTTGGTTGTTTCTTACTTTTCTCTATTATAAATAATGTTCCAATGAATGCTGTGCTTGTTTTGCTGAATAGGTTCAACAGTGGAATCACTGGGGTGGAAGGTAGATATGGATATTTTCAAGGCTCTCAATACCTAGGAAGGCAAAAGACAAAATTGCCTTTTAGCTGTTCTGACTTAAAAGCTTCTGGCCAGATATTAGTGTGTTCTTCTCACAGCAGTTTCACCATCATTGAATCTTATGTCGATTGTTTTCTTTTTTTAACTCTGAAATTGGCTTTTCCAATCGAAGACCTTGAACCTCAATATTTAAATAATCATAGAAACTCAGGAAGAAACAGAGGGCCAGAACCAGGTTCCAGGGATGGGGACATGCGGTCCCCACGGGGCTGTGTTTTCGGGAAGCGGCTGGCTTTGCTGGCTTCCTCCTGTGCTGGCCTCTGCCCGCAGCCTGAGGAGCAGGCCTCTCTAGACAGGTGGCTTCTCCCCTCTCGCAGTGAGAGTTTCCATGCACCTGCTCCACGCCGGGCCCTGAGCTGGATGCCAGGAGCCATTGTTCCCTTCTGTGCTCATGGAGCTCACGGTCCGGGGACGCTTCTCGAGCAGGACAGGGACTTTCTCCTGGGGTGTCAGCCCAGACTGTGCTTTTGCCTTAACATGCTCATGAGGGTTCCTGCGTTTCCAGGTGGCTCAAGGTAAATGTAATCAAACAAGAAACAGCATCATCGACTGTGTTCTTGCCAGAGAGGAAGTGATAAGGGGGCCGAGCCGAAAGGGACGGATGTTACTCTGTATTCTGCGATCCGTGCGCCGATTGTAAAACTGGTTCCTGGAGGAAGTTTGGGGTGCACTTTGGACCTCAAATGAAATGTTGCATTTGTTGAATCAGTTCAGAGTCTGGGCTTGAACCATGATGGGTTCTGATTTAGTGTCTGGTCTGAGTGGGGTGCCCGTGCTTTCTTCTCTGCCTGCAGGTTCTGTCACCACGGCCTGGACCTTGGGTGGTGAGAGCTATCGGCTATGCCTGGTGGTTGCATTTCCATGAATAACCCACCTGAGCACTCTTGTTGTTTCAGGTGATGCCCTCCGAAAGCCTCGACTTCAGAAGCCGGCCACGTGGTACTTGGACGATTTATTCTTCACGCTGTATCCTTCCCTGGAGAAATTTGAGGAAGAGCTTCTGGAACTCCTTACCAGCGATCGCTTCCGGGAGGTACTGTCTCCCGTCACAGAACTTAATCTGCATAGTGGAGATGGCAGCAGCAGGGCCACGTCTCTGATGCTGCCGAGGTGGGCAGTCCAGCCCGTCGTGACTGGTCCTGTCTTTTCCCTCTTTGTGGCTGAAGAGGGACACGCTAGCCTGCTGTCTTAGTTTTGATGGTGACGAAGGTTGTGTGATCCTGAGACATTAGTTAACATTAATTTTGATACATCTTGAAACAGTCCTCATTTAAAAGTAAGTGACGTCACCAAATGCGCATAGGGAAACCCATAAAATACATTTACAAAGGACATTTTGAGGTTATTCAGCTCATTCCAAGGAGCTGACTAGAAGTCATAATCATTTTACCCCATGAAAGCAGTTTTCTGGGAAAGGCGCTCCCTCTGAAGCTGTCAGGTTCAGCCCACCTGTGTGAACACGTGGGCCTTTGTTATAAAGTCTTCAACTAAAGCCGGTGTGTGGAGCACTTGGGAGACGGGCGGGCTCCCCTCCCCACCTGGGGCCGTTGAATACGTAGCTCACTTTCCTGTACCATCTTCGTCCAGGTCCGTGCACACCTGCCCACCCTGCTGGGCGCCCGGCCTGCTGCTCAGGCAGGGCCCTCCCTCCTCCCCAGCAGACCCCCTCTCTGGGCAGCACGCCGCTGAGTCTCTCCAGGCGCTTGGCCCTCACTGGGAGCCCTGCTTTCCTTACCTGTGGACCGGTTTGTTGTTGGTCCCTCTTGGTGTATTTGCACCTGGAGGATGGACATGTGGTTTGGTTCAGCGCTGCACCTAATGTGCATAAAACAGTGTCGACATACATTAGGTCTTTAATATTTATTTGAGGTGACATTGAATGAGTCAGTTAGTTGGTGCCCATCTAGGAGTCTGTACAGTTAGCAAATTGTTAATCACACACACACACACACACGAATGAGATGGATTTTTATTTTTATTTTTTTGCTTTCTACCCATTCTTGAAAATGGATAGTTTCACATAATGTGGTCTCACATGTAATAGAAACACAAAGCAGAGAAGAGGACTGAAATGGCAACATCCATTTTCTTGGTGTAGTTCCTGCTGTTCCCTTGTTGCTCAGAGTGGACTGTATGCGGGTAGAGAGGCTTTCAGAGTATCATTGTTGAATTTTATACGTTCCCATAAAATGACTTTATTATGTATTTTTACTGTCTTTGTAATTTTAGTCCTATCCAACTGGCAGATACTCAGTCATCTCCACCGCTTTATTTTCATTACTCAAGGACTAATAGGCTGAATTCAGGTCCGTTCGGCTTGATTAATGGGCAATGAAGAAACCTTGAAAATTCAGGGATCATTTTGCAACGATCACATAATTTAATAAACAGGAATAGCCTGGAGGAAACTCTTTGCTCATTTGTTAGAGTGCCCGCACAGTTTTTTGTTAAGATGAAACACTTTAATATCCCATGATCACTTTGGGGCAGATTCCATCTTTATTGGTTTCTGACTTACTGCCTGAATATGCCCTCTCTTCCTGCTGCCCGTTCCGCCCCAAGTGTCTGAGAGCTACGGAGGGCAGAGGTGGGGAAGCCCGACGGCTGTCCCCCAGGTGCCTCCGTCCGTCATTGCCTCCCGCTGTGGGGAGCAGGGGCTGCACCTTGAGCCCTGGGTCCTGTGGGAGGAGCCGAGGTCCCTGGCTGCTAGTTTTGCTGCATCCTGAGAACACGCCTTGGAAGCCTGGGGCAGGCGTGTGGTGACCAGGCCTCTGCGGGGCTGCCCTGGGGTGACTGCTCTGAGAAGATCGTGCTGTGTGAGCAAACCCCAGACTGCCCAGGACCTGCCCTAAGGCTGGGTGACTTGCCTGTCATTAGCTGGGACTCATTCTCACTAAGCACCATGGGATCCAGAAGGGTCTGAAATTGCTGTTACAGTCTCCCCTCCGCTGGGAACTTAGCTGGCGAGCTCCCTTCCCCTCTGCCCAGGACCGGGTTCTGTCTGACGTGTGCTTTCTCTAGGGGGGCAGCCCACTGGAGGCTGGTGCCCTGGAGGTCCTGGAGCGGCGCCTGCACGTGGGCGTGCACAACGGTCTGGGCTTCGTGCAGAGGCCACAGATCGTGGTGCTGGTACCCGAGATGGAGGTGGCCTTGACGCGCTCCGCCAGCTTCAGCAGGAAAGTCGTCTCCTCCTCGAAGGCCAGGTATCCTCCCCAGGGTCCCGAGTCCCGGCCCCCATGGAGTCAGGAGGTGTGAGTGGGCGCATCACCGGGACCCAAGTGACATGAGGTCTTTCTTGCATGTGAGCTGTGCACTCCCCCATCTGGGCAGGGCTCTTCCCTGGCTCCCGTGTCTCCTCTGGCTGCGGTGCCACCGTTAGGAGTACACCCCAGTGTTGTGAGGTTGGAAAAATCCTGTTTCTGTGCTGTGACCATTTTGGGGTTAGCAGTAACTCCAGCCGCAGCTGCCTCGGGTCTGTGGGCACCCTGGCATGCCTTCTTCCAGATGAGCCCACGCTCCGTTTCTCGTACGATGGAGAACCGTCGGGCACTAGGTCCTGCTGCTCTGCTCTCCCTGTGCCTCCCAGTCAGGACCAGAGACACCTCTGAGAGGCGCCATGTGCGAAGCCGGGCAGAGCTGGCCCTGGAGGTGGGGCCTTTCTGGAGACCTAGACAAAAGCCCCAGCAATTGGGGAAAAGTATTGATTGTGGAACCTAAAAAAGGCTCTGTTTGGGGAATTACCTTGGGGGCCAAACACAGATGAGCTCAGTGGTGTCGCCCAGGAAGGGGGACTTGCTGCATAGCCATGCCCAGTGCCTGCCGTGCCGGTGGTGGAGGTGGGCATGGGCAGTGCGAGCCACTGTCTGACGGGCCCCCACTTTGTGTCCTTGACCCAGCTCCGGAAGCCAGGCTCTCGTTTTGAGAAGCCGCCTCCGACTCCCCGAGATGGTCCGTCACCCTGTGTTCGCCATCGTCTTCCAGCTGGAGTACGTGTTTAACAGCCCTTCCGGAGTGGACGGCAGCGTAAGTGCCACCGTGTCGGTCCAGGTCCCACCTGGCAGTGGGCTCGCCAACTAATAGTTGCCATTAATGTTTTCCCATTAAATGCAGCGTAATTATATTAGTGAGACGAATAACAAGTGTGGAATATGATTCTAGAAAACACTTCTTCCCAGTGACAGTGTTTGTTATAATCATTTCCCATCTTCCTGGTAAGAGTACGTCCTGCTGGCTGAGGGTAATAAGGGCTTCAGTAGGCACGCATCGTGATAGCATCCAACTGATAATTATTTTGAAAAACGAGGCCATTTTAACGCATTTTTCACATGATATTAAGGATCGTAAGTCTTGACTCCATCTGCACAAGTGATAAATGGTTTCTTACGATGAGCCTGCTACGTGGCTGTAGCTTACGTAAGAGTGAGAATTCATAGGATTCAGTTGGAAGAAATATAATGCATAGACATCATTGATGTAGATTCTTTGGAAAACCCCAGTCATGCTGTTCTTAAGATTTATTTTTCTGTTTGGAAGAGTAAACATCAACAAGTCAGTTATAAATTGGAAAACGGCCCATAAGACACCTTCCGTGGTGGTCAGTCTGCCAGTGTTGATGTGCAGCCGAGGGAAGAGCAGAAGGGCTGAGAGCGGTGTCGGGGTGAGCCTGGGAAGGAGAATGGGGTGTCGGGCGCAGAGGCCACTGAATTTTACAATCTGCTCCAGGACGAGCTGAGTTCTCCGCCGTCCACACCGCAGGTCGGCGTGACTGAGTCCTAGTAGGTGAACATGTGGCGAGGCAGGTTTTCTGATTATGGCCGAACCCACAGCCACCGTCATTCTGATGTCACTCTGCTTTTCTCTTTCTTTATTACCAGAAACGTCATCTGAAACGTCACTGTGCATGAATGCACCTGGCTGTGTGGGGCAGGCACTCTGGGCCAGGTGTGGGCCATCACCAGGGCTGTGGGCTTCTGGGGCTGCGCACTGAGCCTGGGGGAAGAGGTGTGGGCTCAGGTCCCGCACCCCGGCTGTCGTCCGGGGGTTGTGGGGCTTTGGAGGGCCTGGCACCTTGGCAGGAGCCTCACACAGCCCTCCGTTCCTCACGTACATTTAGCTAATGTTCCCTCCACACCTTAATTATAATTTGCGATGATAAAGCCTGCATGCTGAAACTGATATGTCTTGGGTGACACTTTATCATTTTTAAAATAATTCTTCATTGAAATGCTTCACCAGTGGCGGCTGGTTTCGGCGTGCTTCACGGAGCTTTTGGAAAGTGACTGTGTAATAATGGCTCATCAGTCCTCTTTGATGTGGAGGTTTGTCTTAGCACAGAACACTGGGTTCCATCTTACTGTCTTGGAGCGCACTTTCCGCAGTGTAATCTGGAAAGGACACGTTCCAGTGTGTGAAATGATTTTCCACCCAGATTCCTTGCCGGGTGGAACAAGGAAAGGGGTCAGGCACCAGTGGGTGACACCTGATCGAACATCGCCACTACCAGCAAGTTGAGATGTCGGCAGAGAAAACAGCAATGCCAGGGCCGGCGTGGGCTCTCGTGCCCCCGCCCCCAACTCTCAGGGGCCTCCTGCAAGGTCAGGGAGGGGCAGGTCACACCCAGCATGCTGATGGAGCATCACTCTAACTGCATCCAAGCTGCAAATTTCTTTCTCCCTTTTCTGTCCTTTAAAAAAACTTCATATGATAGAAATTTCAATCTAAACAAAAGCAGACTGAGTAGTAAAATGCATGCCCTCCCCCCCCCCCATGGAGATTCAGTGCTTTTCAACTTCGTGCACAGTCCTGTTGTCGAAACCCTCTCCCACAGCCCATTTTGCTTATTTTGAAGCAAATTCTTACACAATTGCATGATTACTGTAAACATTTTGGCATGTTCCATTTTAAAAACTTTTTTTATTATGGAACATTTCCAGTGTAATGGTAGGGAGAAGCGTCTGAGCAACCTCAGAAGTTCCCAGCTCATGGTGGGCTTCGTCTCAGCTTTCTCTCCATCCCCCTTCCTCCCAGAATAGTTTAGAGCTTATCCTGGACATCGCATCATTTCACCTGTGGGTAGGTCAGCATGTATCTCCAGAACGTAGGGGCCTAAAAACATCACTGTCATACCATCCTCACACCTGAAAAACGAAAATGAATTTCTCAATATCATCCACTGTCCTGTCAGCCTGGGTGTACGTTGCTTTAAGTATTTGTCAAAAATAGAGAAGTCAGAAAATATACTTTTCTGTGGACCATGATTCCTAAACAAAGTCTTCGTCCATGAGCTGGGCAGCTGGCCTCTGACTGACCTGTTCTGCAGCTGGCCTGGCCTGCCCCCTTACGTCTGTGCTTTTTCATGGCTTAAGCTTGAGGGACCAGAATGGGCCAGGCTTCCGGCCATTGCATAACTTTGCTCAGCCTTCTGACCAGGAACTAAAGGCTTGGCCTCCTCGGTTGCCTTGTGAAACTGTTCATCTTTAAGTGGTTTGTTTAGATCGTGAGCGGCCATCTGCGCTCATAATGTATCCAGTTTGTACCCCAGTACGTGAGTCTGAGGGGATTTACTTGGTCCTGAGTATTTTGGTAGTATTAGGAACAATCTAGAAAAAAGTTTTGAGGAGGCGGGCACACTCCTTGTTTTTAATCTGTTGTGCAATGTTTGCATCTTTTTAGTTAGGCAGAACGACCGAAGTCTTTGTAATTTGTCTTTGGGTTGTCCTTGGAGAGTCAAAGGAAGTAGTTCTTTCCATCCAGAGAACTTCCTTTCCAGAAATTTGACAATGTGGGGACAGTGCAGCCCATTTGGAAATGCTGTGAGCTGTGCAAGCGTGGGCTCCGCAAACGCTTTTCTGATTGAATCAAGTCTATAAAGCAGAACCTCCCTAGAACCTAAGACTGCAACTTGCAGTGAAGGCAGCTATAAAAATAACCAGACCCAGTGTCCTTTGCTGCATTTGAAGGTCAAAATAAGTGCAGAACCTCCCCCACCTCCCGCAACCCAGACCGCCAGCAGTCAAAACAGTCTTTTTGTGGGAGTCACGCAGCAAAATAACCCTCTCCCAAATCTCTAGGGGGGAAGATTGATTATTTATGTACTTGCCGTTATTCTTTGAACAAAACAGGGTCACACAACAGATTTGAGTGCTTACCATGTGCGAAGAGCTGGTCTGGGTGCCCAGAACACATCAGAGCTCCGTGTTTTGAATCTCTGTACTTGGAACAAAAGTACCATGTATTGAGTTATTCTGAAAATTATATAAACCTAAACTTCCTAGAACTTGGAAATAAGGATGTCTTGAGGATGTTCTGGTCTTTCAAAATAACCCTGACTCGTCCTCGGGAACGCGGAGCGTGTCCCAGCGGGTCACCGTGCAGCCCCACGCACAGAGCAGCCACAGCTGTGTCTGCTGCAGCCTGGCGTTTTCCCGCCTCCGTCCCCAAGCAGGCAGGGCCCGCGGAGGGGGGGACTGTCACACGTGGATGGGAACACTTCACACTGGGGGCTGGAAAGATGGGAGAACCTGGGGCTGAATCTTTTACTGTGTTTACTGTGTTCCAACGTTCGGTTTCCTTTATGGTTTTAGGAAAGATACCGACTCACTCCATTTAAAAAATGGTTGTTTTGATTCTTCTTTTAAAAAATGATGTATTTATTGAGGAGCAACTCACATAACCTAAACCGATTTTCAAGTGTACAGCTCAGCTCAGTGGCATTCTGACTTACTCGTTTTTGATGTCTTTTTTCTTGAGGTAAAATACACATAACATAAAGCTTAACATCTCTACCCATTTTAACTGTCCAGTTCAGTGTATTAAATACATTCACATTGTTGTGCAGCCGTGACCACCAATCCATCCCCATAGCTCTTTTCATCTCGTACAACTGAAAGTCTGTGCCCGTTAAACCCTCACTCCCGGTGTCCCTGCCCGCAGCCCCTGGCAACCTCCACACACTTTCTGTCTTACTCTCAGTAACCCACGTATGTGGAATCGCACAGTATTTTTCCTTTGGTGACTGGCTTATTTCACTGAGCATAACGTCCTCAAGGTTCCTCCATGTTGTAGCATATTGGAGCATTCCCTTCCTTCTTAAGGCTGAATAATGTTCCATTGTAGGATGCACCGCATTTTGTTTATCCATTCATCCATTGATGACTTGTGTTGCTTCCGTGTTTTAGCCATTGTGAATAATGGTGATATGAACGTGGGTATACAAGTATCTCGTTGAGACCCTGCTTTCAGTTTTTTAGTTACACCAAGAAATGGAATTACTGAATCATACGATAATTCTATTTTTAATTTTTTTAAGGAAACACCATACCATTTCGCACAGCAGCTGCACTATTTTACATTCCCACCAACAGTGCACAGAGTTCTAATTTCTCCACATACTTGTTAACACTCATTGTTTGTTTGTTTTGCTTGTTTGTTTTTAATAGTATATTTTTCTTTTCTTTTTTAAATTTTATTAGTTTCAGGTGCACAAGACAAAGCAATACTTAGACGTTTATCATTATGTTTTTAATAGTATTTTTGATTAGCCATCCTGATGGGGTATCTCATTGTAGTTTTGATAATTATGATTAGTGATGTTGAGCATCTTTTCATGTGCTTATTGGCCATTCCGATATCTTCTTTGGAGAAATGTCTATTTAAGTTCTTTGGTTGTTTTTAAATCAGGTTGTTTTGTTTCTTTCTCGTTGAGTTTTAGGCGTTCTCTATACGTGCTGGATATTAGTCCCTTATTAGGTCTAGATACATGGTTTGCAAATATTTTCTTCCATTCTGTGAGTTGCCTTTTTACTCTGTTGATAGTATCTTTTGAATATTTTAAAATTTTCATGAAATCCAATTTTTTCTTTTGTTACATGTGACTTTTGGCATCATATCCTAGAATGTATTGCCAAATCCAATGTCATGAAGCTTTGTCCTATATTTTCTTCTAAGGTTTTTATTGTTTTAGGCCTTACATTTAGGTACTTGATCCATTTTGAGTTAATTTTTGTATATAGTGATAGGTAAGGGTCCAACTTCATTCTTTGTGGAGATCCAGTTATCCCAGCATCATTTGTTGAGAAGACTCTCCTTTGCTCATTGAATGGTCTAGGCAACGCTTGTTGAAAATCATTTGATTGTATATTTGAGGGTTTATTTCTGCGGTCTCTATTCTATTCCATGGGTCTATATATCTGTCTTTATGCAAAAACCACACTGTTTTGATTATTGTAGCTTTGTAGTAAGTTTTGAAATCAGGAAGTATGAATCTTCCAGTTTTGTTCTTCTTTTCCAAGAGTGTTTGGTTATTCGTGGCCCTTCAGATTCCATATGAATTTTAGGATGGGTTTTTCTATTTCTGCAATATACATCATTGGGATTTTGATAGGGATTGCGCTGAATCTGTAGATTGCTTTGGGTAATATTGACATCATTTTAACAATATGAGGCCTTCCAATCCATGAACATGGGATGTGTTTCCATTTATTTGTGTTTTATTTAATTTCTTTCAGCAATATCTGTAGTTTCCATTGTATAAGTAAAGTCTGTCACCTCCTTGGGTAAGTTTATTCTTCCAGGACTATGATGAATAGAAGTGGTGAAAGGGGCACCTTACTGTCTCCCTTACCTGAGAGGAAGAGCTTGTAGTCTTTCATTGAGTATGATATTTGCATGTGGGTTTTTCATATATTGCTTTTATTACGTTGAGGTAGTTTCCTTTTAGTCCTAGTTTGTTGATTGTTTTTATCACAAAAGGGTGTTGAATTTTGTCAAATTCTTTTTCTGCACCACTTGAGAAGATCATGTGTTTTTTTTTCCCCTTCATTCTGTTGACGTGGCATATTACATTGATCAAGTTTCATATGTTGAACCATCCTTGCATCCAGGAATAAATCCCTTTTGGTCATGGTATATAATCATTATAATATCATGTTTCCCCCAAAATAAGACCAGGTCTTACATTAAGTTTTGCTCCAAAAGACACATTAGGGCTTATGTTCAGGGGATGCCCTCCTGAAAAATCATGCTAGGCTTATTTTCCAGTTAGGTCTTATTTTCGAGGAAACATGTATGCTGCTGAATTCTGTTTGTTAGTATTTTGTTGAGTATTTTTGCATTTATATTCATAGAGGATATTGGTCTGTAGTTTTCTTGTGGTGTCTTTGTCTGGCTTTGGTATCAGAGTTATGCTGACCTCATAGAATGAGTTAGGAAGCGTTCCTTCCTCTTTGTTTTTATGGAAAAGTTTGAGACGGATATGTCTTAGTTCTTTTTTAAAAGTTTGGTAGACTTCACCAGTGAAACCATCAGGTCTAGGGCATTTCTTTGTTGGGAGATTTTTGATTACTGATTGAGTCTGCTTACCAGTTATGTGTCGGATCAGATTTCCTATTTTTTTGTGATTTAGTCTTGGTAAGTTTTGTGTTTCTAGGAATTTGTCCATTTCATCTAGGTAGCCATACATTAGTTGGTGTACAGTTATTCATATTACTCTCTTATCATCCTTATTTCATTTCTGTAGAATCAGTAGTAATGTCTTCACTTTCATTTCTGATTTTAGTAATTTGAGTCTTCTCACTTTTTTTCCTTAGTCCAATTTTGTTGATGTTTTTGAAGAACCAACTTTTGGTTTTACTGAAGTTCTTTGTTGTTTTCTGTTCTCTATTTCATTTATCTCTGCTCTAATCTTTATTATTTGCTAGCTTTGAGTTTAGTTAGTTCTTTTTCTGGTTCCTTAAGTTGTTACATTAGGTTGTTGATTTGAGATCTTTCTTGTTTTTTAATGTAAGCTTTTATAGCTATAAATTTCCCCCTTAACACCACTTTTGCTGTGTCCTGTAAGTTTTGGTATGTTGTGTTTTTGTTTTCATCTGTTTCTAAGTATTTTCTGATTTTCTTTGTAATTTCTTCTTTGATACACTGGCTGTTTAAAATTGTGTTGTTTAATTTCCACAGTTTGATGTATTTTCCAGTTTGCCTTTGTTATTGATTTCTAACTTCATCCTGGTCAGAGAAGATACTTTGTATAATATCCGTCTTTTAAAATCTATTGACGCTTAATTTTGTTGCCTAATATGTGGTCTATCCTAGAAAATGTCCCATGTGCACTTGAGAAGAATGTGTCCATTGTTGTTTGGTGGAGTGTTCTGTATATGTCTGTTAGCTCAACTAGTTGGTTTATTGTGTAGTTTAGGTTCTCTATTTCCTTACTTATCTTCTGTCTCGTTGTTTTGTCCATCATTGTGAGTGGGGTTTGAACTCTCTAACCATTGTAGAACTGTATATTTCTCCCTTCAATTCTGTCAGTTTTTGCTTCATATATTTTGATTGTCTCTTTAGGTATGTAAATGTTTATAATTATCATATCTTCTTGCTGTATTGAACCTTTTATTGATATATGATGTTCTTCCTTGTCTGTTGTAACCTTTTCTGATTTAAAGTCTATTTTGTCTGATATTAATATAGCCACTGCTGCTCTCTTTTGGTTACTATTTGCATGGAATTCTTTTCGCCCATCCATTCATTTTCACCCCGTTTGTGTCTTTGAATCTCAAATTGAGTTGCTTATAGGCAGCATATAGTTGGATCACATATTTTATCCATTCTGCCAATCTCCGTCTTTTGATTAGACAGCTTAACCCATTTGCATTTAAAGTAGTTACTGTTGAGGAGGCACTTACTTCTGTCATTGTGGTGTTTTCTGTATGCCTTACAGATTTTTTGTCCCTCATTTTTTGTACTACTGTCTTTTGTGTGTAGTTGATTTTTTTTGTATGAAATGTTTAAATTCCTTTCTCATTTCCTTTTGTGTATATTTTACAGCCAATTGTGCATTCACATCCTAAAGTTATAACACTAATTTGAATTTATACTGGCTTAACTTCAAAAACATACAAAAACTTTGTTCCTTTCTAGCTCTGTCCCCACTCCTTTTGGTTATTGATGTCACAAAATTACATCTTCATACAGTGTGTGTGCTAAAACATAAACTAGTAATTGTTTAAAATGTGTTAGTCTCTTAAATTATTGTAGGAAACAAGATTTGGATTTACAAACCAAAGTTACAATAATACTAGTTTTGCACCCAAATTTTTTTCTTTAAGTATATTAATTTTTAAAAATCATGTAGAAAACAAAATGTGTAGTCACAAACTAAAAAATAGTGAGCGTTACAATATTAGCTTTTATACTTGCCCCTTTGTTTACCTTCACTGAGATCTTTATTTAGTGATATGATTTTGAGTTACTGTCCAGTGTCCTTTTGTTTCACCTTGCAGGACTCCCTTAAGCATTTCTTGTGGGGCAGGGCTAGTGCTGGGCTACTTATCTAGGAATGTCTTGATTTCTCCCTCACTCTTGAAGGACAGTTTTGCCTGATGTAGGATTCTTGGCTGACAGTTTTTTCCTTTTGGCACTTTGAGTATATCGGTCTGTTGCCTCTGGCTTCCAAAGTTCTGATGACTCTGCTCATGATGTGATTGAGGACCTCTCTTTGTGACTATTTACTTCTGTCTTGTTGCTTTCAAGGGTCTCTCTTTGTCTTTTGGAAGTTTGATTATAATATAGGGTCTCTTGGGGTTCATCTTACTCGGAATTCATCGAGCTTCTTTGATGTTTATATTCATTGTCTTTCATGTCATGGGTTTTCAGTCTCATGAATTTGTTTCTTCATTTTCCTGTTGGTGGACTTTTCCAGTTAAAGAGTAAAGCTGCGCTAAACATTCTTGGGCAAATCTTTTTGTGCACATATATTTTCATTTCTGTTTGGTAAATACCAGGAGCAGGTTGTTGGGTCGTAGGTAGATGTAGGCTGTCTTTCTGAAAAGTGCCAGCTTCCGAAGGAGTTAAACCAGCGCTGTTTGAGGGTCACAGCCGCTCCCGTCCTGCCAGCTTTTGGTTTTGTCCGTCTTTTCAATGTTAGCCAGTCTGGTGGGTGGGAATGTGTGTTCATACGCGTTCCTTGATGGTCCAGACTCACGCACAGTCCACGTTGGCCCCATTTTTTTAATGTGCTCTCCTTGTTCATGTTTTCTCCCTCCCCCCTTTCCTGTGTTGTGTGTAGATTCACACACATTCATTCTGAACGAGTTGAGAATAAATTGCAGACATCATGGCCCTTGACCCCTCAATGCTCAGTGTGTATTTCTCGAGAAAAAGGATGTTCCCTCAAGTGACCACAGTGCAATGATCAACCTCAGTTCATTCAGTGTTGAATGTACCTCAGTCTCCCATCTGTACTCCAGTTCTGCCCATCAATCCAGCCTGTCCGTTCCAGCATTTCTGGCCTGTGCAGGGTCAGACCCTGTTTCCCCGAAAATAAGACCTAGCTGGACAATCAGCTCTAATGCATCTTTTGGAGCGAAAATTAATATAAGACCGAGTCTTATATTAATTTTCGCTCCAAAAGACTGGGTCTTATATAATACAGTATAAGACCAGGTCTTATATTAATTTTTGCTCCGAAAGACTGGGTCTTATATAATATAATATAAGACCAGGTCTTATATTAATTTTTGCTCCAAAATACTGGGTCTTATATAATATAATATAAGACCAGGTCTTATATTAATTTTTGCTCCGAAAGACTGGGTCTTATATAATATAATATAAGACCAGGTCTTATATAATATAATATAAGACCAGGTCTTATATTAATTTTTGCTCCAAAAGACATATTAGAGCTGATTGTTCGGCTAGGTCTTATTTTCGGGGAAACACGGTATGCGCAGGGTCATACGTCCTGTCCGGTTCTACGTCTCTGGTCTCCTCTAGTCTGCAACAGTTCCTCTGCCTTTCTTTGTCATCTGTGCTTTTATTTTTTTAGTAGTATCATCTCCCTCCTTTAAAAAATGCTTTGAATGGAATGCTGTTTATTTTGGTTTGCTGACATTTCTTCCCCAATGGAGTCAGGTTACGCATCCCCGGTGGGAACACTAAGTGAGGTCGTGTCCCGTGAGGGTCTCACGCCTGGAGGTGCGCCGTGTCCATCTGCATCTTTTTGTCTTACTTTGATCATCTGCTCAGGTGTGTGATGTCATCACTGTAGAGTTAGTGGTTTCCTGCCTGCAACTAATCAACAGTCCATGGGGAGACACCTTAAGCCATGCATTTACCTCCTCCCCGTCTGAATGTCCCCTGCATCCATGAGGGGTGACCTCCAACTCCAGCGTTCCCTCCATGCGGCATTCTGAGTCCAGGACCCCCTCCCCCTTCTTCCCTGTGGCCAGACTGACTGACTGATTCGGCCATTGAGCCCATGTTGGTGAGGACCCCCGGCTCCCTATTGTAAACTTACCGCCCTAATTTTTTTGTTGCTTAAATTGTCCCAGATTCGGCCAGAGGCCCTTCAGGTGACATCCTCTGTCTTGTTTGGTTTTTGAGCGTTTTCTTACTTTCTGGCATAACAAGATGCTCCAGGCTCATCTTGCACCTTCTTTGTTCCAGCCCTGGAACCAACCTTTCCCTAAATTGACTTTATTTTAGGCAAGTTTTACACTTACATAAAAACTGCGAAGCTAGTACAGATATACCCACACCCAGTTTCCCCTGGTAGTAACCTCATTAGTATGGTACATTTGTCATGACTAATGAACCAATATTGATATATTATTACTAACTGAAACCCGTACTTTATTCAAATTTCCTTACCTAATGTTCTTTTCTGTTCTGGGAACCCATCAGGATGCCACATTACATTTAGTCGTCATGTCTCCTTAGGCTCCTCTGGGCTGTGACAGTTTCTCAGACTTTCCTTGTTTTTGATGAATCCTGGTTCTTCTTGAGGTGGGGGGGGGGAGGGAGGTGGTGTTAGAATCCAGACCTGGGCTCTAGGTCTGTGTCTAAGCCCCTTCAGTGGACAGATCCGTGAAATTTTACATATGGAAACACAAATAACATGTATGCACATGCAAACACACACACACACACACACACACACACACACACACACGCCCCTCCATGTGCACACGTGGCTCAGAAGTTGAGTTCTCATAGATCCTTCGATCCTAGCCAATGCTGGCAGGCTCTCCGTGCCTCACCGTCCGCGTTTGCACGTCTCTCCTCCCGCAGAGAGAACCTTGGCTCCCGGCCCCCTCAGCACAGGTGCTCATTCGCCCAGCCCTAGAGCACGTAATGTCGGAATTGCTGCATCCGTACCGCTACAAGAGCAAACGTGCCAGAGTTCGGGATTCGTTTGTGGCCAGGCCCGAAGGGAATCGGTAGGTAGGCTTTTCCCAAGTCTCCTGGCTTGGGCCGCTTCAGCGTGGTTACACTGTGCATTTCTGTTTGCGTTCAGTTTTATAGTTATTTCCCCTCCTCATCCTTATTGGTAGAGTTTTATTTTTTAAATAGATAGAACACTCATGCTTTTAAAAGTCAGAATTCTTCCAAAAGGTGATGTGAGAAAAGTATCGCACCCTCCGTGTCCTTTCCACTGTCCTGTCCACTGCCCCCGGCCTGGGTGGGAACCAGTGTGTCGCTCCCAGCCATCCTTCCCGCGTGCGTTTGTGACGCTGTGTGTGTTTTCTTAGTTCTCCATCAGTGCTGAAGGGAGCAGATGGCACAGGGGTGGAGATGGCACATCTCCACAGCCGGATCTGCCAGTGCGCAGGGCGCCTCCCCTTTCCTTTCCCCGCTGTGTGGTCTCCTGTGTGAGCACGTTTGTGTGGTGGGAGGGGAGTCGTCAGGGTGCGTCCCTAGATGTGGACGTGCTGGAAGGAAGGGTGCAAACATCAGTTTGTTAGATGTTGTCTGATGTCCCCAGAGGGGCTGTGTGGTATTTTGTTCCCACTGGCCATGTACGAGGGGCTGGCGACCCCTCCGGTTCACTGCGGTTTACATCGTCAGGCTTTGGAACTCGGCTCGTCTGATGGGTGAGAAATGGTGTCACAGTATAGTTTTCATGTGCATTTCTCTGATTTTAAGTGAAGCTGAACATGCTTTCATGTTTGTGAGGTATTTGGCTGTCTTTCTAGGAAGTTTTGCCATTTTTCTTCATATGTTAAGAAGGTTTTGTTTTTTAAGGGTATTTGCTCTATTTCTGTGCTGTGTACTGCGGGTATTTTCTCCTAGCTTGGTCATTTGTCATTTTATTCCCTGCCCCTCCATTTTGGGCCACGTAGCTTATAGCTCAGGCTGCTGTAACAAAATACCATGTACTGGGTAACTTAGCAACAGACATTGATTTCTCTCAGTTCTGAAGGTTGGACAGTCCGAGATCAGGCTGACACAGATTTGGTTAATGGTGAGGGCCCGCTTCCTGGCTTGTAGACGCTGCCTTCTGGCTGTGTCCTCGCATGACCTTTCCTTGGTGTGTGTGTGTGTGTGTGTGTGTGTGTGTGTGTGTGTGTGTGTAGAGAGGGAAATTGCTTTCTCTACTTATAAAGTCACTAATCCCATCGTGGGGGCCTCACCCTCATGACTTCATCTAACCCTAATCACCTCCCAAAGACCCCACCTTCAAGTACCATGGCATTATGGGAGTTAGGGCTTCAACATAAGAATTTGGGGGGATCATTTGAGCCAAACTGATGAAAAAAAAGAAAAAAAAGAATTTGGGGGGATCAGAAACATTCAGTTTATAGCCCATGGTAATTTGGAAACATTTTGTAATGTGTCACATGTATCAGTCTTGTCTTTTGTTGCGTCTGGGTTTTGAGTTGTAGTTAAAAAGTCTTTACTTATGCAGAGGACCTTCTTGTGTTCTCCCAGTCCTCGAATAGTTTCATCTTTTATGTTTAGGTCTCTTGTTTGGCGTGTGAGGAATGGATCTAATTTTATCTTTTTCCAATGGCTGTCCAGTTGGCCCAATACCACTTATTAGAACGTCCTCGTATGCCACAGTGATTTAAGACACCTCTTTATCACGCGCTAGATCTCTGTTTACAGTTGTGTCTGATTGTAGACCTTTATTCTCTTTGTGGGCTGCTCTGTTTGTTCCAATGGCAGGAGTCTCCGCAGTGTGTGGCCCACCCGGCAGGGCTGGTGGGGCCTCATAGCCCCCCTTTCCTTGCTTGTGGAGCTCTCCTTGCTGGTTTGGTTTTCCACTATCAACCGGTCTAGCTCCAGAAAGCCTATTGGCATTTTTATTTGGAGTGCATTAAATTTATAAGTTAATTTAGAGAGATTTGACATCTTAAGTATGTTGTTATGTCCTAACCAAGAACAAGGGATGTCTTTCCATTTGTTCCAGTCTATTTTTGTGTCTTTCAAGAGTGATTTCCTTTTATATTTTTGAAATGTAGATTTTAAACAGTCGGACAGTACTCATTAAGTTTATTCATAGACATTTAATGTTTCTGCTGCTATTGTAAATGGGATTTTCTTTTCCATTACGTCTTCTAACATTGTAGGAATTTTTTTGTGTGTGGATAGTCATTTAAAAAATTTTTAACAGCACTTTGTATAGCTCTTATCATATGCCACACACTGTTTTTTAAATTAAGCTTTATTTTAAGGTAATTACAGGTTCATATGCAGTTAAAAGAAACAAGCAGAGAGCCCATCTGTGTGCCCTTCCTGGTCGTCCCAATAGCACTGTCTTTGGATGAGCAAAAGGTCCTGAATTTAAGTCCAGCTGGTTGACTTTCTCTTTCACGTCTGGTGCGTTTGAGTGCTGTCCACGACCTCTGCCTGCCGTGTTCCTCTCTTCCCCATGCACCTTTGTCTGTAGCTCTGCTCTGTCCTGCAGTGCCCGGGATTTCTCGAGGCCATGGAGGTTGGGTGGGCTGTGGCTTTGGATGGTTTCAGGTTTGCTGCTTCCCCCGGGTGGTGACTCCCAATGAGAGAGCTGCTTTCTCCTAAGACCCTGGGGATGCCCTCATGGCAAGATTAGGGCTGGCCCCATGTGCATCCCTGTTCTGGACTCTCACTGTTCCAGGGCGTGGAATTCCCCATGGAGAGGAGGGGCAGTGCCCACAGGAAAGGATGCCAGACCCCCAAGCCTGAGCCCCGTGGGCAAGGCTCTCCAGGACCCACT